>NW_015505451.1:156070-287921 GCF_001515645.1 Sinocyclocheilus grahami | reverse complement strand
CAGGGTCAGCTCCAGGTGCTGTTGGGACCACAGAGGGCTGAACCTGGTTAAGCTCCTACAGATGAACCTTATGCTGTAGATCTGTTGTGAGAGGAAATTTCACATAGTTTTAAGAGAGAGAGAGAAAAAAGAAAAGTTCTACTTTGCAGTTTACATTTTAACCCACAGTTTCATAACACCATCTTAAGTGGGACAAACCCAGAGTTCCAGATAAATGTATATTCTTTTTATATAACAATGCGTTTTGCTTTTTGATGTTTTTTTTCTTGTTTTGACTGCAAATTATTTTTATTCTTTTAATCAGTGAGGGCACATTAAATTAATCGAAAATGACATTAAAAACGTTTATAATGTTAATATTTGTCTTTCAACTATATTTAAGGAATCCTACATTTCCAAATTTTGTTTCCACAAAAATAGTAAGCATAATAATATGAATAATAAGCATTAACATTTTAAAATGTTAAAATAGAAAAACTTTTAAATTGTAATAATATTTCATAATACAGTTTTACTGTATTTTTGAACAATAGTGTGTTTGTGTATGTGTGTTTTTATATAAAATAAATTGTGTGTAAAAGATGATTTTTTTTATATGAATATATACAAATTTATATCAAATATATAGTTTTTTATGAATCTATATGAGATTTTGTGTTTTCACATTTAGTATAATTGTAATAATTTAAACACTTTTTAAAAATATACAATTCTACTTTTGAAGAGGGATACTTTTGAAACTCTATTCAATTAATTTGTGATTTGCAAGTTCACAATTCTGATTCTCACTTAATTCAATATCACTTAAGTTAGAAATAGTACAGTTACAATGTGTATTTTGCTTTGATGTGAAGTACATTATGTGAACAGTACTAAATAAGCTGTTTTTATGTAGCTAGTAGTATATAGCAGATAATAAACACCGGTTAGCAATATATCAAACAAGGTTTTAATTTTGAGGGATTTTAAGAATCAATATTAGATTGTTATTAATCTTCAAATCAATATTTTTTTACCCATACCTTACCTTTAGTTATGCGCATTAGTCAATGCAAATATATTGTATCAGAATGCAAAATGTCTCCAAATCAGGCTTATTTGGTGAGTGTCTTGATACCCCAATTAACCCCCCCCCCCCCCCCTTTTACAACTTGTATTCATGACTCTGTGTTTTTCCACTCTCCACAGCATCGCATATGCATCCTCCTCTCCTAGGCCACCGTTTCAATCTTCTTCGCTAGCTACAACAAACATTACATTTACATATTGATTTCGCAGTTTTAGTCAATGTAAATAAGCTGCCATTACAGTAAATTTGGTCCTCTGTTAACATAAGCTTGTCCAAAGCTCCTCAGATTAAGGCGCTGGTTGCATAATTAATGTGTGCGTTACATATTAATTCCCAGACTCTCCTCTTCCTGACTGCTTTCATTCTAACCCTGATTAGCCGGCAGGCTCGCCTCTAAGCTGTTGATTCATATTCACACACACAGACGGAGCATTTGCTCAAAGCGCTACTTAACCCCCATCGTTTGTCATCAGATGAGGCCTTCTCTCCTACAGCTCAGCACCACAGCTCCCATGAATCTCAAACCCACTCTGAGGTCAGTGTGACGGCGGAGTGGATGAGCGGCACAAGCCCTCTTGTCCTTTTATGTGACGTTTACACCTCTTAGCCCCAATCGATACCTCCAGATGGCCTTGGTGCTGGTGTGCGCCCATGCTGTGGCCTTTGGCTCTGCCCTGGCCTCCCGCTACGCAAGCAGAGCAGTGGGGTGGCACAGGCTTGTCGAAGCCCAGAGACCCTGGGGAGACATAGACGAGCCCGGACTCGTCCACTGCTGAACTCTAATGCTCCTCTCTCTCTTTTTCCCCCTTCTGCCCTTCCCGCCATTTAGCAGTGCCCAGCAAGGGTTGTCAAGTCAGAACTACCTGCTCGTCATTAGCCACCGTGAAGCACAGAGAGATTACAACCTCAACTTCCCTGCCAGCAAAACCATCCAGGAGGTGAGACAACCGCACACCTGTCTGTCACCTAGCCCCTCTGTCTGTCTGTCTACACCTGCTGTCTGTCTGTCTCTCTGTCTCTCCACTGTGTTTCTGCCCGTGTTCTCTCAAGCTTTTTTTGGTGGGGCGTCAGTTTAATTATTACATGCTAAAATAATAGTCCTCATTGTGCTGGAAATGATTAAGGATGATGATTAAGGCCTGTGTTGAGCCAAAGCTAATTATCTCCCAGTCAAAGTTCTTCCTTTCCAGAATACCCATGGAACTGCTAACTTCAGGACTGCCTCAAAATGTCACAACTGTGTGTTTTGGGTGAACCTAAGTGTAAATTTTGTCATGTTACCAATACATTTAGAATGGGCCCATCATATACAGTTTCCTGTGATTAAGAGATTCACATTGTTTTGCATTTCGAGGCCAATTTTTTGCATGGTAATTTATTCAAAACAAATTTTATTTAGATCTACAAATATATATTGTACATATAGTACAACATTCAGATATTAAACTTAAATTTTATTTAGCATGCAGCACAATAAGACTTTGGAACATGAGTAGTATATTTAGTACAGTATTTTTGTTAGTTTTATTTTTAAATGTAAATCGTTGACACATTTTCCCTTTATTATACCACTTGATACAGATTTTTATTTGGGATATTGTATGTTTTCTTCTAATTTACATTGATAGCAGACATTCTGAAATATAACCATTTTTAAGTCTTTTTTCCCCCTCTTATTTCTTGTTGACTATTGTACAACTTGAGTAAAAATTATTACAGCTAAATTTCCCACTCTCCCATGTTCTGTGGAATGGAAATCTCTGAAATCTTGAGGGAGTAGGGGTTTTCTTATTTCCTCTTTCTGATAACATTATATTTTGTAGCAGGTAAGTTTAATATTCTCGAAGACTGTTGTCTGCTGTGCGTCTTTCTGCTCATCACATTGTCTCAGTATTGAGCAGCATAAACCCCCCTGTGGCTCATCAGCTCCTTTCCCTCTCCCATCAGACCTGTGCGATGCCATTCTTTTCATCACTTTTCTTTTAACTACACTGTGTTGTATTTAAGGTTGGTTTGTGTGGGACACAAAACCCAAACGCTCCATTCTGCATGCACACCGACCCCTCCCCGAGTCCCTCACATTCTCCTCAGCCTGCCCCAGTAACCTACACACAGCTTTCTGGAAATGGCTCCATTAATTATTCACAGCAGGTAGCACGCACCACGTCAAGTGTAACAAGCTCCCTGTGGACTGACAGCGCCACTTGAATCCCTCCTTCAGTGCTGGGGGAGTCATGTTGGGCCAGTGCAGTGCTGTTTTGAAGAAACAGACTGTGATGTTCTTTTTTTTAAAACTTGAGTTAACTTTTTAGATTCTTACTTTAAATCTGCACTCCAAAAACTCATATTATTAACATGGTTTTGTCTTATTTTCCATTTAAAATGTAGGAAAATCCTTGAAACAAAATCAGTTTAAGAAGCAACAATGGTTATACATTATTTTGAGGTGTCCTTGTTACAGTGTAATTGTACATTTAAGTACTGGGTAATATTAATTAACTACATGTACTTACTATATGGTTATGGTTAGAATTAGGGTTTGGCTTAGGGTTACTTGCATGTAATTATGCATAATTTATTGTTATTGTAATAGTAAGTACATGTAACAAAGACACCTTAAAACAAAGTGTTACCGCAACAATATATAAGATATTAAGACTTGTTTTCTGGGAAATTATCTTTATGTTTGAAAAGATTTTGTCTTCTTTTCTACTTAAGTTTTCTAAAAATCCTTGAAACAAGTTCAGTTTACTTGAGTGCCAACACTGCATAAGATATTAAGACTTGTTTTTACTACGGAATAGTCTTCATTATTAACAACAACAAAAAAAAACTTAAGATATTAAGATTTAGATAATATATTTAAGTTTTTTTTTTTCCTCTTTTGAAAGTCTGATAAGCTCGGTGCACCAAAGGCTCCATTTTGAAATTCCATTTATTTGTAAATATCAATTGTGAGAAGCACAAGGAATTTTGTAAGAAACTGTTTCAGAACATTCTTCCTTAAAGGAAAAGTACCATTAAAATTAAAACGATTTCCTTATTTACTGATCCTCTTGTTTAATTTTTGAGTAAGCGCTTCCTTTAGTAGTTCATACATTTCATACTCTATATACTTTTAAGTCAGAATTAGTTCTTTTGTTTTTAACTAAAGAACTGATTTTCCCCACCTCAGCTTTGTCCACGCAATCCCAGAATCCCTTTCCCGGCGAAACTGCCGCCTTGATGGCGCTGGTCACCATTACAGTAATCAGACTACTTGACAGGTTTGTAATGGTGCTAATTGAAGAGATTAAAGTGAGATGGGTGAGCGCTCTCTTTCCCTCAGCAGATGGTTTTGATGAGCACCTACTGTGAACCTTAAGTGTTGCTGCCGGGATTACAACAACTGGAGAGTAGAGCCCGCAGGGTAGAGAAAAGAGAAGCAGGAAGCGAAGCTGTTGGCTTGGTAGGGGAGCGAGTGACTGGACAAAGCTGAATCAAACGGGCCGCTGTGGCCCCGATTGGCTTGATCCTCAGGCATTCTGTTTCTTTCTTCCTAAGATGGAGAACGAGGGGAAGAGGGAGAAGATTTGTTTTCTAAGCAGAAACAAATTGCGTGCGATACGAACGTTTTTTGTAAGAGAACACCTTATTGGTTGCACGTCTCTCTGTCAGAGTTGGTTTAGTTAGCTGGAGAGTTCATTAGTTACTTTGGCTCCACAGGAAGAGTTTCCCTCTTTTGGGATGGGAAATTTGTGCCCGAAAATGCCAGAAAATAAACATGTGAACGTGAAACAAAAGCTCAGCGGGATCCAACGCGTTTCTTCACAAACGTCTCGTTGAGAAAAAGTTACTAACATGTGAGGAAGGTTTTTGTTTTACAGTTGGGGCCCTAAAACTGAAGGCCTGTGTGAAAATGCAACAAAACAGCAACAGAGAGCTCTCACAGTCTCCCCTCTCTCTTATTTTCCCCATTCACCCCCTCACAGCCACATATGGAGAGGACTCCTCTCTAGCCTTTCTTTTTCTGCTCATCTTTTGTCTTTGCTGAAGACCAGCCGATGCTTTTCTGCATGTGCATATCAATAGGAGCAGCAAAAGAGAGAGAGAAGAGAGTCCCTCAGTGATGTCCCGTTGTTTGTCTTTGCCAAAGGCTCTCGCTCTGCCTCCAGGCTCCCAGGGAACGTACCCTTCCACTATTCGGCCCCGGGCCCTGCTCTCCTCCTCTGATTGGCATTCCCAAACCCGAGTTCGGGGCTACGCTTAAGCCTCAGAGCAAATGTTTGTCAGGAAAGTGGCAGGGAGAATAGGGCCGTCCGATAGGGCTCTGTCGTCCGTGACCAGACGACTCGTCCCAGGGATTTTTGCCTGCCCCACAGTGTTTCTCTCCGCAGCTGGAGAGATGAACGCAGAGGAAGAAAAGAAGGATGGAGCGTAAAAGAGTGTGAATAAAAGGCATCTGGTGCTGAAGAGCTTGTGACTGTTTAATGGCAACCTTTTCTTCTCTTTGATTTCTCTCCAGTCAAGGATTACCAGTACTTGGCATTTAGAAAGATTGGATCATTAATGTGCATGTGTGTGCGCGCGCGCATGTTTGTCTGGGAGAGCGTACGTGTTTGTTGACTTCGAAGTCTTTTAATTTTGTATGATTTTTTTTGAGCACTTTAATCTTTTTTTTTTTATCTGAAGATATTAATGACATTACTGAATTTACTAAAATGTTCTAGATTGTTTAATTGGTAATTAAATTAGGTTTTTTATTATATATACATATAAAAGATTAGATTAATTTTCAAATTGAACTCTGCAGTTTAGGTTCTGTCAGTAAGGGGGCAGCAATACACAGATGCCTTTCAATTTCTTTGTATCTCAAATACTGTTCTTTATCTTTGTAAATTTTGTGCAGTCCATCTTCTAAGCGGGATTTTTTGACACCATGGAATTGTTTGTTCTGAGGATGATAAATAATTATATAATTGATCTTATATGACAACCACACTGGAGAATATATGAATAAAAGAAAACCTTTTTAAATGAAAGGCGCTGTTAAATGTAGTCCTTAAGAATATAATCCCGGCAGCTGAAATGTCTTTATCCATGAGATCTTCCCGCATTTTCTGATATAATGTCAACATTTTCTGCTTTTTTTCCTCTTCCTTTTCACAGTGGATGTCTGTTCCCTGATGCTAAAACTCTATTGTGACATTTAAAATGAAATGTCAGAAGAATTGGGTTTAATAGGACTGAGTCTTTTCCTTCGTTGTTTAATCAAACCTCATTGTTCCTTATGGGCAGCAGTTTGTGCAAGACAGAACAAATGTCAGCCGTTACCGAACATCTTCAAACTCTCTTTACTTTCTCTCAGAAATCAGTGGTAAATAAACTTGTTATTCGGTGGATTTGTTTGTTTATCCTTCACGTGTTTTTCTCTCATTTAGTTGGGTAATGTTGGCTTTAATTTACAGACCCCTGACTGCTAAGAGGAGGAATTCGTAGCTCATGAATAGGTAATGACACTTGTGTTTGTGAATATTGCAGCAGGATGGGGCTTTCTCCTTTTAAGTCAATTATAATTCACAGTAGTTGCAGAAAAAGCCCCTCACTCAACAAGTCACCTCTGATAAATGAACTTTTATGCCATCTTTTTTCACTGACAGGTTTGCAGTGTGGTTTTATTTGCTATTTTCTTTTCTTATTCTCCAAGAGCGTTTTGAATTCACCTTTCAATATAGCTAAATCGGTTTTGTCGTCAAATAACAGTGAATAGCTTATCTTTGGATGTTTGTCAAGATGGGATGAAGTCTGGCTGAAGTACCGAGTGGTATAGGTATATTGACAGTAGGGCAGTGCTCATAAAAAAGGCCCAATGAAGTAAAGCGGTGAAATATCAGATTCTCGCAGAGGGCCGATTTGTTATAGCAGCTAAATGCTTCTGACTGACCCTCGATGATGGCGTTACTTTCTACTTTCTCCTGGGCTGTGGTGCCATTTGACCCTAAACGGTTCATTACAGCCAAGAGCTGGTGTTTACGGCAGCCTGCCGGTCAGGCCTGGGCGGCCAAATCCCTGTAGCCCTCTGGTCAAACACAGATATTACACTCTGTAATAACATTGGCCAACCCAGCTGACCCTTGCTCGCTTCAATAAGAAAAACGCACAGCCCAGTGTGTGGGCTTGTTGATGTTTGAGAGTGTGTGTGTGTGTGATGGTAGAGTCTCCGACTTCAGCCGACCAAGGTGATGTCGTCAATATCTGAATTTGTTTCCCTTTATTGAGTTTGTGCCTGACCAAAATGGTCAGGAAGCTCACTTTAGCCATGGTTCTTTATATGTCTATATTACTGAAACATAAAAAAGAAACTTTTCTATCTGTATGGAAAGCCTTTAAATCATCCTTGTATCCTTGCATCCTAAAAATCCTCTATAAATTAATGCAGTGGTCTTAAATTGTTTTGCTTCAGAACACAGATTTTACATTTTGTAGGTTGTAAAACAATAAAAATAAAAAATTGGAGTAGACTGTTTTACAAGAAAATACTTTCATTTTTTTCTACTTCAAAGTTTCATGTTTAATTTAATGTGTTACTTGCTGTTTTATTGTGATTTTGTAACATTTATTAGCAGTCACTGAGTGAAAATCGTTTCTACCTATTTTTTTTAGTTGACCAAAATTGATCATGAGTCAACAAATGCCTTTGTAATTAAATCCAGTTATTATTATTATCATGAACTGAAAGCCCAACAATATGCGTAATTATTGACATGACATAGGATAAGCATTAATCACATAAGAGTATTAATCATTTTAATTTCTGAAGTCTTGAAAAAATATAAAAGTATATAAAATCAGCTGACAGGTAATGTCACAACCCTCCGGTTAAGAACCTCTTTATTATTCCATCCATAAATATTCATATTGTTAGTGGTTATATTTTGTCAACAGAAAGGTAATGATTGTATCTGTTAATGAATTCTTAACCCTTAAATCTCTTTCAACCCTGCTTCATGTCCTTTGTTTTCACAAGCATCTTGCAGCCATCGTTTCTGCCTCTGTGGGCACGAGTCCTCAGTCTGGCAGAGGATACATGTCCACTCAGTGTGCTGGCGGTGGGATTTGGCCATGCGCTATGAGGGCTTTCTGCCACAATGGCTAGTTTTCTCTGCCTCTGTATCTAGCGCCGCAGGGTAGTGCATTCTCTGGGGATAATGCACTAGAATCTGCGGCCCATCCAGCTTTGGGCGACGCCTGCTTTGATCACCCCCATCCTCCGCACATCAGCTTGGCGTTAGGCTTTAAACCAACAGCGGCATAGGAGCAGGGGTCAGCATCAACTGTTTAAATGCACGCAATGTTATTAAGTGCAGTTACACAGGGGTGAATAGCAGAAGGGAAATACTGTCCATTTTTCGAGTGAAGGGCTGTTGGCATTGGGTATTAGGACAGGCATCTGTGGAATTTTTTAGAACACGGAGCTCTTTTCCACTACTTGCCTTGTCTCCCTCCCATCACAGTCACTTATATCTTAGTGAAAATAGTAGGTACACTTCGTCTTCTGATAGTGTCTAAACAAAGTGTTGTCTGGTAGTGTTTGTGAAATAAACTTGAATGTGTTTGTGGATTGTGTTGTGTTCTTGTATCTGTTATCTAATATTTTTGTATGTTTATGTCTCAGGTGAAAAGGAACATTTCAGACCTGACAAACATCCCTGTGCGGCATCAACAGTGGGACGGCTGGCCTGCCTCTGCCTCAGATGACTCGGTATGTTTTTTACTCTCTCTTTGTTTTTTTTTAACCCTGTGACAATTGTGCACCTGCCTTTTGCTCCAGTTTAAATAAAACTGCCCAGATTTAATAATTATAATATAGAGAACAAGTTGTAAATTAAGATTAATAGAAGTGTCACTAACTATATACTTATATAGCTTCCATATATATAAATTAAACTTAAAAAAATTAAACTTAAAAAAAGAGATTTTACCTACCTCGATGACAAAGATAGCCTTCTTGTTGGTCACTTGGTTTTGTCAAGACTCTGATATCCCTTCCCACAGCAAAATCTCACTGGCCCCAAATCCTGCACTGCATAACTCTAACTTCAAATATGTTTTGCTTTTCTATAATTGTTGCATTTTTACTTTGTGTGAAATGACAAATTACATGACAAAAAATTGTGCCTTAGGAGTGGAAGAAAACATGTTTCTTATAGAAGTTTAGACAAATTGAATATAATAATTTCTTCTTTTCTGTAGTGGTTTAAGTATCACCCAATGTGAAAGTAAGATGTTGGTACTAATTAAGATGTCACACAGCAGCTCCTCTCCCTTGTCCTCTCTGTGTGGACATTACAGCTCATGTAGTGGGGGGTCAGTGACCTTTCTCGCCCAGTACGACTCGTTCACAGTCATCAGAGAGGGCCCTAACACCGAATCCTGAGGAACCCCACCTCCCAGCTTAGACATCCATGATAAGCATCTGTACAATAACCATAGGAACTTTTTCTTTACTTATCACTAGTCATTATGCAACTGACCAGTTAAGCATGGAAATTGCCCTTGTGTTTTTAACCATGTGTTTCTTAGGTGCTTGTCATTGTGTCTTCATTTGCTGTCAGGTGCCTAATTTCGGGCAAGTACGATTTCAAAGGGAGTGGCCTGATGAACAAACCTGTTTTGTGAGCACTGTTTGTTTCAGGTGTTGAAAGTCCCCCCCTCAACTTCCATATTTAGGTTAGGTTAGGTTAGGTACACTTTATTGTCCCTGAGGGAAATTTGTCTTAGGCTCAGAAACTTGTCTCCCTCCCATCACAGTCACTTATATCTTAGTGAAAATAGTAGGTACACTTCGTCTTCTGATAGTGTCTAAACAAAGTGTTGTCTGGTAGTGTTTGTGAAATAAACTTGAATGTGTTTGTGGATTGTGTTGTGTTCTTGTATCTGTTATCTAATATTTTTGTATGTTTATGTCTCAGGTGAAAAGGAACATTTCAGACCTGACAAACATCCCTGTGCGGCATCAACAGTGGGACGGCTGGCCTGCCTCTGCCTCAGATGACTCGGTATGTTTTTTACTCTCTCTTTGTTTTTTTTTAACCCTGTGACAATTGTGCACCTGCCTTTTGCTCCAGTTTAAATAAAACTGCCCAGATTTAATAATTATAATATAGAGAACAAGTTGTAAATTAAGATTAATAGAAGTGTCACTAACTATATACTTATATAGCTTCCATATATATAAATTAAACTTAAAAAAATTAAACTTAAAAAAAGAGATTTTACCTACCTCGATGACAAAGATAGCCTTCTTGTTGGTCACTTGGTTTTGTCAAGACTCTGATATCCCTTCCCACAGCAAAATCTCACTGGCCCCAAATCCTGCACTGCATAACTCTAACTTCAAATATGTTTTGCTTTTCTATAATTGTTGCATTTTTACTTTGTGTGAAATGACAAATTACATGACAAAAAATTGTGCCTTAGGAGTGGAAGAAAACATGTTTCTTATAGAAGTTTAGACAAATTGAATATAATAATTTCTTCTTTTCTGTAGTGGTTTAAGTATCACCCAATGTGAAAGTAAGATGTTGGTACTAATTAAGATGTCACACAGCAGCTCCTCTCCCTTGTCCTCTCTGTGTGGACATTACAGCTCATGTAGTGGGGGGTCAGTGACCTTTCTCGCCCAGTACGACTCGTTCACAGTCATCAGAGAGGGCCCTAACACCGAATCCTGAGGAACCCCACCTCCCAGCTTAGACATCCATGATAAGCATCTGTACAATAACCATAGGAACTTTTTCTTTACTTATCACTAGTCATTATGCAACTGACCAGTTAAGCATGGAAATTGCCCTTGTGTTTTTAACCATGTGTTTCTTAGGTGCTTGTCATTGTGTCTTCATTTGCTGTCAGGTGCCTAATTTCGGGCAAGTACGATTTCAAAGGGAGTGGCCTGATGAACAAACCTGTTTTGTGAGCACTGTTTGTTTCAGGTGTTGAAAGTCCCCCCCTCAACTTCCATATTTAGGTTAGGTTAGGTTAGGTACACTTTATTGTCCCTGAGGGAAATTTGTCTTAGGCTCAGAAATACAACCACCACATCACATACAACACATAGTAGTAAAGGGAAAAATATATATATATATATAAATAAATAAATAAAATTAAGATAGTTAATTATTGTATGCATATATTTACATACATACATATATATACACATACACATACATATATATATATATATATATATATATATATACATACACATGCACATACATACATACATACATACATACACAACACAACACAACACAGCAAAACATACCATTTAAACAATAAAATAAATAAACAATCAATAAAACAACAATGCTTCCGAATTCCCTCGGTAGATAAAAGGGTCTCATTTTTAAGCACAAGACTTCAACATCGGGGCAGCAGAATGTGTCCTTGATTGTGTACTGTTTACACCAGTTGTTACTCACGTACACAGCTATACCACCGCCTCTGTATTTCCCCGATTGCACACTTCTATCCGCCCGCACAAGCGTAAATCCTTCCAACTCCATGGCCGTGTCGGGGATATCCTGATGAAGCCATGTTTCCGTAAACACCATCAAACTTGAAGTGCGGTACTCAAAACATGCTTTGGAGATCGCACGAAGTTCTCCCATCTTTCCATGCAGAGATCTAGCATTACACAGAATCATTGACGGTAAGGGTGGTCTACTCCCTCGTCGTCGAAGACGCTGCCGTATTCCGCCCCTCCGGCCTCTTTTCCTTTGCCTTCTATTTCGCTCAGGTTGCACCCTCACGCAGGTAGGTAGGTTCGGTGGAGATAGTCCCATGTGGCGAAGCGCGAGCAAAGTATCTCGGGTATAGCTAATAGGCGTCCATGTTTCCACACCTGCATATACCGTGCACTGCGCCAAGTATCCCCATATGACTGTTACTAGACAGGCAAGTTGGACGATATTCGCCATATGAGCGTCGGATTCGTCACTATAAGATAAAATAACAATAAAATAAATAAAAACAGAACAAAGTACGAACAGACTGATGTAGTGGAGCACGAGCCCGGGTCGCAAGCAGAGCAGCGCCACCGGGACAAATTTGCATTGTCATCTTTCAAAAGAGTAAAATGTATCTGACTGCTTTTTTTTTCTGAAGCTATTAAGATGGTTTTGGTTACCACTATTAAAAGAACAAAATAAAACATAAAACCCTCTGACTACTTAGTATTTGAGAGTACCAGAACAAAAGATTATGACCCCATTGTCAATAGCTTTATGAGCAGTGTTTCACAGAGCTCTTTAACAATGACAGCATTGTTTATTTTCAGTGTGCGTTTGTAAGGCTCATGTATCTCACCCATTGCATTTAGCTCATATTGCTAAAAGGGTGGTTGGAGACATCGTTTCGTCCTTTAGCGAAAAGCACAACAGACACAAGGTCACTGAATTACACCCTCTCACCACAGACTGCCCACTTGAGTCAGGCCACTTCAGGGCTGAAGTGCACTCACCGAAGACCTCAACCCACAATCTTGTTTTTTTTTTTTTATGAAGAGGGCACTGCTCATGAATACTCTTTAAGGCACATTTAACCGTTAATGCCCAAGCAGTGATTGGTTATATGTGGTCGTCATGCACTTGGCCACAGACCAGCTTTTCACCTCAACTCGTCTTGGCTTATAGGGAGAGACATATTATTAAAGCACCAGTCTTAATAATGGCCCCCGGCCCTTATTGAAATGCCTAGCCGTGCATTAGACGCAAAGCTCTCGCATGGCAGGCAGGCCGTTTTTTGCGCGTATCTCATTAACCTTCCCTCATCTCCCGGGATTTGTACCAATAAACATGACAGCCCAGGCTTAGAAATACATTTACCAGCAATCTGAGTCAATGCCTACTCCGCTGTGCTTTCATTACCCTTGGCTTGCTCATATACAGCGAGCGAGTCTCTCTGTGCTCCGTTCCAGCTCATAAGGGTGAAAAATGGAAAACTGATCAGTAGTCAGTTTACATTTCGCCAACTGAGCTTTTAAGCATATTGGTTTTGAAGGAGCTAGTGACAGGTTTGTTTGTTTAGTTTTTTTTTTCTTGTACTGTTGAAATGGATTGAACTTAATATAGTAATCAGTTTCAGAGGGAAGTCAGAACGTATACTTGGCTATCAGTGCATCTTCTGTATTTGTGTTTTGTTTTACTGTCAGAGAGTCAAATTAAGAAAATATGGTTTGATTTTGATCCATTCATGCAGTGAAACTGTTTAACCAGTTAACATTTAAACAGTGAGGTTGTTTTAACTGGATTTGTGATTAGCATTGTAAATTTGTCTCCGGGGAGAAAGGGATTACAATGTAAAAATCAGCGTACCTTCTTATGCCTTTTGAATCTGGGGGTGGATCTTAGTGGTTGTCTTGACGTCCCTATGCAGTGTCTGTAAATTCAAAGGAGGCTGTTTACCATAATAATGTTTTAGCCCTTGTTTGTTTGAGTGGGTGTAGTCGGGATGCGTGTGGTGTGTTTGAGGGGCTGACACAGGCTTCTTCATATGGCAGGCCACTTGAGGACTGCTGTTTGCAGGCTGTGTTTGGCATTAACCACCCAAACTTTGATATCTTTTCTGCCCGAACTTGGGCTGCACTACATTTTTTGTTGAATCCTACTGTGTCCTGGAGATTTTCGATGATTTATGTAAATAATGCCAGTTCATAATTTTGTTTTATTAGTGAAGATTTATTTCATGGCTTATGTAACTATAGTAATCTGAAAAAAATGTATTGTGTTCAAGATTGATTGACTGTGCACTGTTCCCTTGACGTTATTATTAAAAATGTCCCAGCGTCAAATTGTAGCTCAAGTTCTTGTTTATTTTATTTGTTCTCTTAATTTAGGCTCCTAATTGGTCCATTTCCCACCTCTGAGTTCCCTTTCTCACACACACACATCCTGAGCCAAAACTCTTTTGAGCTCTTTTCATATTTCACTGCCAACCTCTTGGAGCACCTATGGGAATGATTGACAACTTCTGGAACGTCCTTATTAGAGTCTTTTCCCCCTTAATTGCTGACATTTATCCAGTGTTTCTTGGTGTTTGCTAATGTATTACTGCTGCTGCTCTCTGAGGGTCTCCGTGGCCCACGGCTGTTATGGGCTTTCAGCGTCACAGACCTGCGGAGGCGGCTTATTGGGCCCGCTGGTTGCCGTAGCAACGAGGCTCAGCTCTAAGCCCGTACAGAGCCCCTTGTGAGATTGCTGTCTGCAGGTGAAGTTTTCGAGAGAGAGGTATATACACTCTTATATTGCCAATCTTCTGTCTTCAGAATGTCCACTCCCTGTCCCTTACTGGGGCCGACTGACATAAATCATGCTTTACATGTTTAGATCAACACCCTGCTGACTATGCCGGTGTCATATTTAGCAGTGGGTAGTGGTGATCTGTCATATGCAGGTGAAATGGATCTGTAATGGTTGATTTAGAAATGGAGGGTTTTTTCATTCATCTCTGTTTTAGTTTTAGTTTTTCACACTGCATGATTTGGAAACTATTTTAATTTAGAAAACTGTAAATAAACATAAATTTTTTAAATGTTTTTAATTAATTTAGTAATTATTATTTGTATTATTTTAAAGTTATATATATAAAAGTGTATGTACGTACGTATATGCACACACATTTATGTAAGTAAATACAAAAAAATAAATAAATAAGTAAACCTAATGCATATAAATTTATCACCAGCTTTGATTTATTATTATTTTTTTATTAAAGTTTGGACATGTCAGTTACTATTTTTTTAGATGAAGTATTTCAAATAATATTCTGTGTTAAAGTATCACTATTTTGACACTGAGTTTTGCACTACAGAATTATAACATTTTATTATTGTAAGATGCATTTGCTGTTGTCTGCCATCCGGCATCCGGAAAATCGTAGCAGTTACAGATTACACCTTAAACAGGTGAAAACAAAACATCGCCTGGCCTATTCACACTTTTTTTTTCTCGAAGGGCTTAGTTCTGAAAGGTTCACTGGACATTTTAAACACTGTATTTGACCCTAGATCTTAATCAAGACTGACACCTCTTCAAACCCCAACCTGAAAGAGTCCAACAGGTGTTTAGGGTGGGGCTTCTTATTTTTCTTTTCTTTTCTGGTCTCCACACACTCTCACTTTTTCCGCTCTCTGTAGCTCTCTTGTCCTCATCTATCAAAGAAGGCAGACACAAGGTGCAGCTTGGGGCTTTCGGACGACTAGAGCAGCTGTCAGCAGTAATTATCTCCTTCACAGCCTGAGCGATGGAGAATGACAACAAATAGATGAAAACAACCAAGAGGAGAAGTAAAAGTTGGCCAAAGAAATAAGTTTAGTTGATAGTAGATGGAGAAGTCCTCTAAGATGAGAACAGAGAAAAATAAATGGAATTCCTCTTTTGCATGGTGCTGAGTGCTAGGGGCTTTAATGCAAGTGTTAATGAAAGGGGTCCAAAAGAGGAGGATTTTGTTCTTTGTTTGGAGTTGGAGAGGGAGGTGTGGAAAGATGAGGGGGTGACCTCTCCCCTGTAGCCTGCGGCTCTGAACACGCACACACTTGAACACTCAGACACACTCATACCGCTAGGCAATGGGGTCAGAACATGGAAGTTTCACGACTTACCTGTGACTTTAAGTGCCCTAATTCTACCCTGCTTCACGTGTTAAATCATGGAAAACAGGATTTACCTTGTTAGATAACATTTATTTACTATGTAGATGTACTGTAATATTTACATTCCTGAGTATTTATGAGAACTAAACTGAAAAAAATATATCATTGTGAGCACATTAAAGGGATAATTCACCTAAACATGAAAATTCATGCTTATTTAATGTAATTAAAAACCTTTGACTTACTTTATTTTGTATAGATTATTTTTTTGTTTAATAAAAAGTAATTCGAGATCAGGGTTCTTTTGAATTCAGAGACTATGAAAATGTCATAGGTTTAAAACAACATGAGCTTGAGTAAATGATGACAGAAATTTCATTTTTGGGTGAACTATCCTTAAATATTCCAAACTAACCATTTGGATATCAACATCTATTCAGGATTAGACAACTTTACCAACCCAGTGATCCTACCTGGTATGTGGAGGTTTGCATAACAAAGGTCATTTACATATAGAAGTCTTTAATATTTAGTGGCACAGGTTACCCTCTCTTCCCAATGATTTCTACATTTTCTCTGGCCTCCAACACTCTGATCCTCCTGCAAAAAAAGAACATGTCTGATGTTTGGACAGTGCTTTTGTTTGTGTCACCCAACAGTACTGTACATTGTCTCTCTGTATACAGACAGTCTGTCTTTAATTAGTCCTTGTAGAAGAGAAACACTGTGATTCTTCTCTCTGTGTGGGCCATCACAAAGAAAGAGAGAGTGTCTTGTGTGTTTGTGTGTTTTGGGGGAGTTAGCGCCCTGTTGAGGTACTTGACACTGAAATCCTCTCGGAGTTGCATTATGGGATATTATGGTGCTTAAACCAAAGCTTCTTTACACTTTATCTGTTATGTCTGTTAATCAATACCAAGACGTGACATGCAATTTGTTTTGAGTTCCACCTAATGATGCAATTCATCAGTAGATCTAAAATTGAAGAACCAATAACTTAAGTAGGTGATAAACTGGTATAAATATAGCTTGAATTGAACCAAAAATCTCTCTAGAACACATGAAAGTAAAAGAGCACAAGAGCCCCCTGCAGTCAGGTATCCATTTTCTCTTTGTCTCCTTGTATTTTAGTTTCTTCTGATGTGTCTGTTTTGCTACTTTAGGCAGGTTTAAGACAGGCTAAGAGCTGAAAAATGTTTATCATTACTGTTGGTATAAAGTATAGACCGCTGTGGTCATTTAGGTATTGAAAATTAATATGTAAAAACAGACTGTGATTATAGTGTGTAATTGGTAATGTCAGGTAAGAGTCGAGAGAATAGACCTCTGTCGGAGTTATGAGTGTGTGTGTGTGTGTGTGTGTATGTGTGTATGTGTGTATGGGGCTGGTCTGTAATGAGTCCCTGTAGTGTGGAGTGCTGCTGACATTTCCACTCTAGCCTGAGAGTTAATGAGGTACTCAGGCCTTCACCAGCAGCTCACCGTATGCTGTATGTGATGCTCTTTAGAGTGCCAAACAGATAGTACCTCTATCATGAGCCAGAGAAACCCTATGTAGATGAATACCGATGGTCTCTGCAAACTTTACTGGGAAATGCTATCTTAAAGGAATAGTTCACCCAATAATTCTATCATTGCTGGCTCCTTATGATGTTCCAAACTCAAAATGATAACTTTGTAAACGTTAGCTATGATGACTTTCCCTTAACAAAAAGACGTGTTTCATTTTACACACAACAAAAAGGTTGGGAAAACAATGCTAAAATGTCTAATAAATACATTTTTTGATTGCACAGATGACTCTGGCCTCCAGTGGAATCAGTTACCCCTGCCACCACCTGACTGTGTGCAGAAGATCTTCCCCTGCGCTCACGGTGGATCAGACAGACGAGGTAAAGCAGAACACACATCAACACCACTACAATGCACAAACAGTGTCAAAGCTGCTGTCGTTTACCTGTAGATGAGAACCATAAAGAAGTTCTGTTTCTCTCATAATTTTTACATTTATATATTTCATTTTTGCTGTTTTTGTTTTTTAATTTTTCAACATATGGAAAGCCAGCATGTGATGCCAGTTTTGGCAATTCTAATGTTTTGTGGGATTTTTAATTAGACTGCTCCGCTCAGCCAAAATGGATAAATGATTGCCATTTTTATCTTTACTGAGAAACTCGTTTTTGGAATAGAAATGCAGTCCCCCTCTGAATTGATGAAATCATTTGTAGTGGGCACAGGGATCGCTGTTGAGTTGCCAGGCGTAACACTGCAGCCAGACTTGCCCCTGTGTTTCAAGTCTGATGGCAACCTTTCAACAGATTGGCAACTATTACATTCTCCGCACCATTCATATTAGGGTTGGTCCCCAATGTAGAATTAAAATGGGAGCTATTTTATGAACTATTATACTTTTATATGGAATTGTAATTGGGCGGTCACTAATATAGGCATTGTTGGCTGACTCTAATAGCTATTTCTGTTGTTATTGCCAGGATTATAAATCTTTTGTTTGTTTTTTTGCTTTAGTTCCCCCCCCCCCCCCGATTATAGACACAAATACCTCTCAGTGAAATTAGGATTCGAAATTAGATTTTGATATACAGTAGAAAAGATTTATTGAAGTTTTAGAACCTCTCATAGAAACAAATCTTTAAGAGGCCTTTTATGGTTGAATTAATATTCAGTTTATTTATTTAAAAAAATTGTTTATAATTGGTAATTTTTTGTATACATAGTTATATATACAAAATTTTGTTTTGTATATGTACAAAACGCCCAATTATTATTATTTTTTTTACGTAATAATAGGTTTCGATATTATTGTCATCTTAAATATATTAGCCTAATCTAGGGATTGGCAAATTTAGTCATTCATGCCACAGTTGACACTGAAGCAGTGTAGAGTGAGAGAGAGATTAGTTTTATTTATTTATTTTAAAAATGTTCAAGTTCCTACGTTTTGGATTAGATCCCCATTGGTGTGATCACAGATAAATTGTGCATCTCTAGTTTTGTCACAATAAAATTTTTTTTTATTTTTTTTATTTGTATTTTTTAAGAAATTGCCTTTGTGTCTGTGTTACAGTGCACAGATGTTCACATGGTCAGTGACAGTGAGGGAGAGGATTTAGAGGATGCACCTGAGTTTGGTGTAGATGAATCTGAAATCTTTGGCATGGGAAGCTCAAGTTGTCGAAAGTCTCCGATGAGTAAGTTATACTGTGTCATTTCATCTGGGGTTGACCATGAAGGAATGGTGTTTACTGGATTATCTGTATTGATATATTCCTTCATCTTCCCTCAGTGCCAGAGAACAGTGAAAATGAGGGTGATGCCTTACTGCACTTTACTGCTGAATTTTCTAGAAGGTGAGATCCCTGGACAAAGTAACATTTCTAATCCAATTTCACTAAAGAAAACCAAACATAAACTGCATTTCTTTGAAGCTCAGTATGCGGTGTCTTGTGCACATTTTTTTCAGCACTGCTGATTTTGAATAAGATGTTTTTAATATTTGAAAATAGCTGCTCTGATATTTGGTATTTGCTTATTTGTGTGTGATATTTGCTCAGTTTGTGCATGTATGTTTTGTAGATATGGCGATTGCCATCCTGTGTTCTACATCGGCTCCTTGGAAGCAGCATCTCAAGAGGCCTTCTATGGCAAAGCCAGAGATGTGAGTATAACCTCCATAATTTACCAATTAATAAATGTGTAATTTATATCATGATTTTATTTAAATTTATTTTTTTATGGAATAATTTACTTTTTTATTATAAGTGATTTATTTTATTTTATTTTAATATTATTAATGGTGACAGTCGGAGGTGGTACTGGAAATGATTGGGAAAACAGTGGGTGGTGGGATCAGGAAATAACCAGAGCTAGATTCCAGAAACCTACGTTGCCCACATATAAGCATATGCACTACCAGGTCACGTCTCTAACATTTCTTTTGAAAGTCATATGCTCAGGTATATAAACAACGCTAAGTGTTTGATTGGCAGAACTGCCCCCCCATCATGATAAATCCCCATCAAATTTCCGTTTCCCATTTGAACAGCTGAAGCTTTATTTAGAACAGCTTTGCGCTGGTTTTCCCGCTGTGTCCTCATAAGGAGGCTTGTATCAACTGACAGCTTGTGTGGATTACGGTCTTATTAGACTGGGAGGATGCAGCAAGATGTTCAGGGGGTTTTTGAGCATGAGGAGCGGGCTGGAATGGCTTCCTGCCTGCAGCCCAGCTGATCTCCTCCTCTACTCAGCACAGGCGCAATATGGCCGCCGCTCTCCCCCGAGGAGACAGTTCAGTGTGTCAGTAAAAACAAACTAATGTAAGAAGAAGAGATGACCTTCTGTGTTCCTCTCTTGCAGACAGTCAGTGTTTTTCTTCACGGGTCATACATTTTCACTCTTTTATCCATGTGCGCTTCTCTAGTATGCAATTTGCAGTTGCTCTCCTTTTGGGCTTCAGCCAGAGGATTTATCTTTAGGAAGGATTTAACAGGACATATTTAAGGTATGCGTCATTAAAAAGTATTTTTGAGTAAAAATGATGAAAGATGAATAGAAAATTCAAAAAATGGATCAGCGTGAACTGGAATGTTGTTCTGGTACAACAAAGTCCCAAATGACTTATGAAAATATGGTAACACTTTATTTTAAGGTCTCTTAATTAGTTGCTTATTAGCATGCATATTACTAGAATATTAGCCATTTATTAGTAGTAATTAAGCACATATTAATGCCTTATTCTACATGACCTTATTCTGCATCCCTAATCCTACCCAATACCTAAATTTAACAACTACCTTACTAACTATTAATAAGCAGCAAATTAGGAATTTATTGAGGGAAAAGTCGTAGTTAATAGTGAATAAGTGTTCCTTATTCTAAAGTGTTACCGAAAATATTTTTAGCGTATTGTACGATAAACACTACATTGTGGTATTAGTTAATTATGACATAACTTGTTTGATTGTGAGAATATGAGAGATGGACCAAGGGGAAGCCACCCCCAGATGAAGATTTTTTAAGAGATTAAAATTAAGAGCGCCAACTAATTTTTAGTGTCCAAATTAAACGGAATAAAAAACCTTGCATTGATTTGCATTGACGTTAAAGTGGAAGCCAAACAATTAGAATATAATAATAATAATACTTTTGTTATTATTATTATTATTATCCATAAGACAGTAATATATTGCTATTGTAATAAAACTGCACTGTAAAATAAATGTAAATGAACAATACATTTCATTAGAATTTCATAAAACGTATATATTTTTTATTTTGTCTTAATATCGTCACTTGTAGGCTTTTATTTTGGTGGAAAATTGCAGTTTCAGTGAACATAGGTTTACAACAGGTCTATTAACAAATCTTGTGAAATGCTTTAATCATATGACCACAAATATGTTGGAAATTATGCAAATGTGAAAGTAATGCATAACTGGTGCCCGTTGCATTCCCAAATGCATGTTAAACTCACAGCACATGCACTGTGAAGTAAAAACATCAGATCACGAGCTGATCATGTGCACACTTCTCTTTCAAACGTGCTGTGCAACAGACTATATATTTAATTAAATAACTTATTTTTATTTTGGTTTCATTGACAGATGCATTGTCAAAGCAATAGTGCAAAATGTGTTATTTAATTATCAAAAGTGTACAAAATATTTTCAATACAAAACTGTGGCAGGACAGATTAGATTGTGGCAGGCAATTAATCTAAAGTCTAGGCAGGGAATGGGAAACACTGATTAAATTTCTGCACACCAACATCACCATATTGAACTGCAAAAACAAAGACTAGTAAAATAGGATTCTCAAAGGGAAGCATTCAAGAACCCCATTTCAAACTGCTCAGGCCATTGCTCGAGCCACTGTGCTCACCACCTTTCAGTCAGCCGGTCTTCTCGTTACATGTAGGTTTTTTAGCCACGACTGTGTACATTTCATTTGCACGTGTGCATGTGTGTGATGGATTTTTTGAGGGCACTTGTGCCCCTCTCTCATAGGCCTGAGAGGCTAATCACTAAGTAAAACACTACATGTGATGAAGTGTTTCTGGAGTGGGAGATGCTCCCAATCCATCCTTAATGAAAATGCTGGAGGCCCTGGAGTTCCTCCGGAGGATCAGAGGAAGACTCTTGAGTCAGGCCACCCATCAGCACAGGCCTTATCACAAATCCCCTTAACATCCAGCTAATCAAGCTAACCCTCCTCTGCCACACGCACAAAGACGGCCATCAAAATTCATAGCTCCTTCGCGCCCTTCATGGATTTTTCGTGTATGAGTTTCATAGAGGAGCCTCTGTGACGAAGTGATTTTTCAGTCCGTGAGAAAAGAGATACAGAGAGATGAGTTTTCTGACACCCGAAAGACTTGTTATTGACAGTGCTGTTCTAACAGGAGGACTGATGAAAATTGACTCTTGTCTATATACACTGATCAAAATAATTTATTGATGTGTCAGTCGTGCACATCCACAGGAGAAGTAACAATGTCAGTCGTGCACATCCACAGGAGAAGTAACAATGTCTGATTCATGAGCGACTCGTTCTTGTGAGGCAAATGATCCTAATGTTTCACAGCACACTGGAGAGGAAGATTATAATCGCTGTTATAATTGAATAAATACAAATTACTTGCATATTATTCTGTTTGTTTCATAGCCATCAAGAGGACTTGGAATATAGTGCGTGAGTCATGTGAACCACTTTTATCATACTTTTATGGTGCTTTTGCATCCTTTTCAAAACGTAAGAAAAAACATTCTTTAAAAAAATGATCGTTTTTTTGTCCTCTGGAAGAAAGAAATTAATTTGGGTTTTGGAGTGACATGGGTGATTAAATAATTACAGAATTTTAATTTTTGTGTGAACTGGCCCTTTAAGAGTTGTTTTACATATACAAGGCAGCTCTTAAAGCTAAACTAATTATGCAACAAGATTATTATTATTACTAGATTATTGTTCAGTTTTTGTTGGAGAATCTCTTATAGTATTGTAAGTGCCATCTGTTAAAGCAGTCCGCTACAGGTCAAGAGAGTGCAGTAATATGAACTCCTCATTTCCCATTGTTTGCTTTCCTACAGGCAAAAGAGGATGATCAATTTCACCGTCCCCCCCAGCACCCCCCCCCCCCTCCAGCACATACACATTGCCTGTAATTAAAAACATACTTTTACAAGATGATTGTCTGTATAACTAGCGTTACTCTCACGGTCGAGCATGTGGAGCAATCAACAGAATGTCTTACGATAATTTGAAAAAAATCTAGATTTTTTTCTGTCAGTAGAAGTGTGAACAGACTCCAGGAGTCCTGCTGGGGCCAGTTGCATAAACTTATGTTAAGACTGCCTTAAGTATGAGTTTGACCAACTAGCAGTTCACCAAAGGGTAATCAGTCTTATTTTTGGATTCAACTTAGACTAATCTATGCTTTTATTTAACTGAATTAAAAAAAATATGACCACTCTTAAAGAAAAAAATTAGATGACTAACTTATAAAATTAATCTAAACCTTTTATGCAGCCGGCCCCTGTAAATAGCATTAGATAAAAACTAGCTGTTTCTTACATCATGAGAAATAACGTGATGTTAATATCATTAGCAGGACATTTTGCCACTCGCTTTATTTCTGTTTCTGCAGTGTTACACTGGTAGCTCCACCCATAGTGAAATCGCATTGGTTCAAAATCTCTATTGATAGCGCATTAATAAAATCACAATGTAATGGAAGTAGTAGCAGACTGCATTGTGATGTACATCCAAGTGAAGTAGATTATTAAAAAAGAAGAAATGTAGGATGAGTGACTTGGTTCTGTTCTTTGGTTGTTGATTGAATGGAGGCAGATTTAAATGCAAGCTTGCAATTGATTGTATAAAAAGATTTAATGGCTGGCGAAGACTGTCTTTTAACTGGAAGATCAAGTTATAACATTTTGATTCAAAAATTGCCAACTCAAAAAATGAAACATGCTTTGATGAATCATTCACAAAAAGATCAATAAGTTTCATTTAGAAAATATTCATTTCATGCTGACTTCAAATGTTTAAATGTGTCTTGCTTCGCTTTGATTTGTGCTTCATAGCATTTTGCTTCAGTTTTTATAGTCACATTAATGCTGGAAACATTGCCTGTTTAGTGCACGGTGGAATACTACATTTCAAACCGTTATTTGTACATTTGGAAGACACTTTTACTAATTGCAAATGCTCCGTTCAAGGTGGTTAGCATGTCCTTGATAAGGTAAATTCAATCGCAAGGCCTGTTCACATCAAGTTTAATGCAACTAAATAACACACAATTTGAAAAATGCGTCTTTTTGCATTCAATTTTCATCATCCTCCATATTTCAATATCTGAATGATTTTTTTTTTTAATGACTTGTATATGAATAAATAATGACTGATTTGTTTAAAGGACTACAAAGTGGTACATTGTTTCATTCATGTTTTTCATGCCAAACAGCCATGATGCTTGGTGTGAATAGGCCGTCATTTAGCAGATAAACATGCTTTGTAGTTGTGCTGCTGCCACACTGACTCACATGTCCAAAGTTAGCCTGGGAATTCCTCACTTTCAGACAACTGTGTGAAAGCTAGTACTGTCCCACTCACAGGACAGATCAGCTTTCTCTCTCCTTCTACCCACCTCCCTCTCTGTCCTCTCCTCCCATGTTCCTCTCTACCCTTTCCTCCTCACCATTTCAGGATTCTCGTCCCGAGCAGATGGGGGACAGCTCAAGGTGACAGAAAGAGCTTTTGGGTCAGTTTCTTCCCCAGGACAGACCCAGTAATTTGGACTGAGCACTGATTTCTGCAGGCTAAGAAAAGCCCCACATAAATGAGGAAAAGAAAGGAGGAGAAAACAATGGGATGAAAGTAGAGAGGAGTGACTGTGGGTAATGGAGGGGCGTGAAACGTGGGAGCTGACCAAAGACTGTTATTAGCGAGAATAGCTTCTCCCCACCTCTTCAGTGAAATCTTAGAGGCCTCAAAAGGTCAAAACGTTTTCGCAGCTCGCAGTGAATACGTTCAGTCAGTGCTGAAACAGCCATGTCATTTTTAGGACAGACTACAAGAGAGGAGTGGAAAAGTTCATGTCTCGTTTTCATCCACCCCCCTTCTAGTTTTTGACGAGTAAAATCTCGCCCTCTCTCCAGGTCCCATTTGCTTGTCTACCCAGCGTGAGTGTTTAATCTTTTCAGTGCCTTGAATTGGGCTAGAGAAAGAGGCCTGAGCTCTCTCCCGCCAGGGGCCGTGTGGCTCATTCGAGAGCTTCAATCACTGTGCAAACACAGCAGCGCTCCCTCCATATACACCTCCATAGAGCCCAACTTTCTCTCCTCCGTTGATGCCCTCCTTCACTTTCCTCCCCGCTTTGCTTTCTGTTTTTCCGCCGTCAGACTGTTAAGAAATCCCTCCTGCTGTATTCAACGAACCATCAGGGGTCAGAGCTGTAGGAAACGTTCAGAGTTGTTCTGTAATTCTGTGGGTTTTATTCCCTTGCCTTGTCTGGCGAAACTTTTCATGTTTGTGGCGGTGTCCGTTTTAAAAAAATTAGTTGCTGGGTTATGCGAGCGAGCGCCGTCCATCTGACGACGTAAATATCTGTGGATTTGGATGTGCGTCGACATCAGCGGTGCCTTCCTGTGCTAACCTGCGATGATGGAAGGAGGGCACTGGCATTTGATGCAAAACAAATAAAGCGATTTGTTTGGTTTTTGTTTTTCAGAGAAAGTTTGATTTAGCCTGCATCAGTTTGATTTGGTTTGGATGTTTGCTTTGCTCAGGGTTTGCGGGGAGGGCACTTGCTGTCTTTTTCTACTCGTGAACCCTAGTTGAAGCATTAGTGGCCTTAAAGCTCTCAGAAAGCCTGATGGTGAATCATGAAATAAGGGTGGATCAGTGAGCCGGGATTAGATGGGTTCTGGCTTCATAGGTAGTGAATTGGCCATTGAGGCTTCAGTTTTCATGCTTTTTTTTTTCTTCTGAAAATTGGATGTGGGAATGGAATAACTTATGTGGGTATTAGTTTGTAAATGGGTGAATGTCTCTCTTTATTCAGTGCAGATATTTGAATGGTTAGGACATTTTTTTTTTTTTTTTGTCAAGTGTGCGTTCTTCCCCCGATGTGAATTGAACTATTTAGTGTGTGTGTGTATATACAATTTTTATATAGTTGTGGTAAAAAAAAAAAACTAAAACTAATATACAGTTGTTGCTCAAAAGTTTACATACATCCATATTATTTTGATAAAATTATTAAAATTTTTGCAAATTCTGCAAGATGTGTGCATTTTTGACCACAAGTGTAGTTTTACATAAATACCATAAAAATTTTACATAAAAATAAAATTTTTATATTGTTTTATTTTCATGTTTTTTTCTGCTAATTAGATGTTGGGGATGGAATAACTTGTGTGGCCATTAGCACCTATTTGGAACTACTTTTTTATTTTATTTAATTTGATTTGTTTTTTCATTTATTCTGAAATGATTTCTTCATTATGCTACAGACTCTTGTGGGCAGCAGTTGCTTTTCTGTTTTCCAAAAATTTTCTTTTCAAATCACTAAAACATCAATATGAAATGAATTGTTAAGGAACCACAAGCATCAAGATGAATTTGAATCATATCCATAATCTCAATTCATATGATCCGTATAACTGTTTGTATATGTTGTGCTTCTGTCATTCAGAGAAAACTGCTGGCCATCTACCTCCACAATGACGAGAGTGTCCTCAGTAACGTGTTCTGCTCTCAGATGATGTGCGCAGACTCCATAGTGTCATATCTCAGCCAGAACTTCATCACATGGGCCTGGGACGTTACTAAAGAAGCTAATAAAGCCAGGTAACACTGTTTGGCATGTTCCTTCCTCTCATCTCTCTCATTGCATGCACTCACAATGGCAGTCAAACCATCCAGAACGGTGGGGATCGGAAGCATTTTCACACTCAAAATGGATGATCTCTTAATGAGAGGCATTCCTCCCTTCCCCCCTCTCCTTTTCTGACTCTCTCCTCATAGAGGGCTTTAACAAAAGATGTCGTGTTTGCTCACTGAGGCCCCGGTAGGGCAATCTGCACTAATCTGCCCCGCTAAAGGGTCAGTTAGACACACAGCCATCATAGAGCACACTCCTCAGAATGTCTTCATTTCAGGATGCCAATTACAGAGGTTTTACATTTTGTCACTGGGCAAATGCAACTTTTGGCCATCAGAAGCAAGAGAAACATGCACCTAAAATAGCGAAGATCCCAGATTGCTTCAGGTAGAAACGGAGCATGCAAAATAAAAATTTAATGCCAGAAAAGGAAACGAACAGAGAGAGAAAAAGGGCGAAGCTGGTCAGGCAGCAGATGGATTCTTCATTGGTCCCAGCAGGCTTTACTTCTGAGCAGGCCTCTACTTTTCCTTCCAGTAGGCTTCACCCTAAAGGCCTCCCTCCGGAGTGGACGGGGAGAGAAAGACCAGCTAGTGACCTGCTTCTGCAGGGGCTCCTTCAGTCCAGCCTTGCCTTTATACCCCTCTCCCTCCCCTTCTGCTTTTTGCCCCAGCTGAGCCTTTCTACCACAGATTAAAGGCGGACAACATCTGGGGCTATTCATAATGCGAACAGAGAGACACACACACACACACACACACACACACAATCCCACATCCTTATATACTGACATACTCGTACACACATACACACCTCATTCTCACGCTCCCGAGCCAGGCCTGACTGATTGGTGATTGTGGATGGTGACTGGCAGTGTTTTTCAAAGCTAACTCTGTGAATGAAGCCTGTGAATCGCTAATCTCTGACACCGATCACATAGACTTTCAGCATAATTGTGCATTAATCCAGAGCCCAAATGTAATTAGAGTGAATGTAATTAGCACCCACAGGTGCTACAGGTGCTCTTTGTTACTGGTATAAGTAAGAAAAAGCTGCAGGACACAATTTGACTGTGTATTCTAGCAGATACAAAGTTTCTTCAATCCATTTAGGCTACGTCCACACGAAGCCAGAGCTTTCCCTATCTGATCTTTTTTTCCCCCTTGTCTCAAGAAATATCTGCGTCCACACAAAACCACGAAACCTGACACAAAACGATATAGTATACATGCCAGGCCAGCATGTGGCACTGTAATTCTGCCACAGAGATACACTAAAAAAAGGGAGAAGACGGCTTGGACTATGCGCATAAACCTTGCATGCGGTATACAAACGAACATGGAACAATACATTTATTAATCTGTGTTAATGTTAGTTAATAAAAAGACAATCGTTCAGTGTTTGTTCATGTTTTTGTTCCTGTTACGTGACGTAGTGGTGTCTGACTAGGGGCTGGACGTGGGCTGATGACGTCATCGTTTTAGAAAATATACGGATTCGCTGTCCACATGAAAACGCAAGGGTGGCTTTTTCAGATTTATCCACTCTGGGACCCGGTTTCAAAAAATAGCAGTTTCACTCTCCCAAAACGCCGGATCCATTTGGACGAAACGCCTATATGATACAGAATGTATGCATATACAGCTAAACGCGTCTCCGTGTGGACGGGGCCTAAATCCTGATGATTCATATAGCTGATTTATTGACAATGCTAAAAATCTAAATAATTGCCATTTAATACTTAATTTTTTTTCCCAACAGCCACAGCAGTTTCTTGTCCTGCAGCAAAAAGTCGGAAGAAAGTTTGTCCCTTTTTCTGATCTGTGAGATACATTGGGGAAAGTATTTAAAGAATAATGTAAATGTATTTTTAAAAATACTAAGTCGAATTGTTGTTAAATAAAATTTAATTGTGTACTGAATCAAACTGAATCATTATAGATCATTATAGCCATAAGATAATATTTAAAGCATTATTGCTACAATTGATCATCCTTTTTTTTCTTTTTGCCTTTGTTTAAAGAACAGTTGAGAAGAGGCAGGATATGATAGGAGAAGAGGGATCAGGAAAGAAACACTAGCCAGGACTCAAACTGGAGATGTTGAAGAGATGTGCACAAGGCTATTTTTCCAGCAATATACTTAATAACAAAATCCCTTATCCAAAGTATAAAATGTCTTTTCCTGTTTTGCAACAGGTGTAAATGATACCTCAAATCGTTTGACTTTTTGAGGACAGGTGGGCTATTGGAGAATTTTGCTTGTGGATGATAAAAGCGAAAAAATCCGGTAGACTTAGACTGAAGACAGTGTATAAAAAAAAATCTAGTTTTAATATCATGTAAATCAACAGAAGTATTTAAAAACTCCAGGAAAATTCTTGGAATTCTGTTGTTTGTTGTTGATGTGCAACTGTGTCATTGAAAATCAATGCATAGTTTAAGAAGTATCATGATAATTGTGATCGAGACACTGTTTTCTCAGGGAAACAGTCATAGAGCAGTCCACGCCCTGTGGCCCCAGCAGATGGTCTGATACTGTGCCACACCTCTGTCGGTTCAGGCGATGGGGAAATATTACGGTTCACACACTCGAGCTAGGGTTGAGAAGGAGACGAGAGCGTGTCACTCCAATTACGAAGATGTCCTTGATGAGATGCTTAAAACACCTGGTGTTACTAACTAGAAAATCAAAAATAACTCCCCTGAGGTCCTTTGAGAACTCTTAACATTCTTCGAGATTCCTTTACGCATCATTGATGTGACAATGAACTGCCAAATGCAATGCCTGATGGGACCTCTGGAAACACAAGTGTTATTTGTATGATGTTTAATATTTTTTGGCAGTGAAACAGCTCAGTGGAATCTAGTCATCTGTACAAGTTACACAGAAGATAGATCGCCTGTTGTCTTGTTAGTTAACTATGTAGTACGCTAACTTAATTAAATTTTTTCACTCTTGTCATTCTTATTTTCACTCGTTTTCACTTCACTTCCTTGTTTTCTAATGGTATTTGAAATATAGGGAATATTCATTTGCAGTATGCTACATTGTCACAACATTGTATAAAAATGCTAAATAACCATGTTGCGTCTCAACTTTAACTTAACTAACTCTAGTAATTGCAAGTAATTCAAAGAGTCAATGATGAGTGCATTATTATCTGGTGGAGTGCATTTAATTAGAAATACTTTATTCCATGTAGTGTATTCTGAATAATTACTGCACACAGTATACATACTATTTCATCAATTATAGGTAGTATGCCTATCTGAATATACCCAGAGTCCAAGAAGTGCTCACTCATCTCCTCTGATGCAACTTTTTTTTTTTATAGTTCTCTCTCTGATAATAGGGTGAAATTTGGTGTGAAAAAATCCTCAATTTTCACTCTAGTGTGTTCCATCTCTCCTCTATTTTACTTTCCAGTCATTAAAGCCGATGTTATTAAAAGAAGAGAGAAGCTAATCTATATTTGCATTCGCTCTATAGCAATTCATTAATATTATGACATTTACTGCGAGCTCTCTGAGTCTGCCTGCTACCCTTTTCCTTCAGCGAAACGTTAATTTAAAGTTCTGTCTTTGTAATGGAATAAGAAATCCTCTCTGCCCTATCAAATTTGGTGCGGCGGGAGCTGAATACTAATTCAGACCGGGGGAGTGTTTGGAGAAGGACCATCCTCTGAGCGGAGAGCAGAATTGGTTTTAAAGTCTGTTAATATGATGAGCTGTGTACTCTTATTAAGCTCAGTGATTGTTCAGGAGAGTTTCACTGGCTGGCTGTCCACTGTCCACTTAAATTACTGGCTCTCTCTCTTTTCTCTCACTCTCTTTCTAGACTACTCACGATGTGTACAAGGCACTTTGGCAGTGTTGTTGCACAGACCATTCGGACGTACAAGACTGACCAGTTCCCATTACTTTTAATTGTCATGGGCAAACGGACATCAAATGAAGTTTTAAATGTCATTCAAGGTAAAATATATATCTAAATGAACTACAAATAAAATTATAGATAACACTTCATCAATTAATTAAACTTACTTAGTACTATCACAAAATCTGAGACCATATATGGATGGATAGATAGAAAAAAATTATACTGTCAACATAACTATTTGAGGTAGAATTGAAAGATTCCCTTTGGTTTAATAATAGCAGCAGCTTGAGTGGCCTTGAACTCCACAAATGTGTGTAAAACCTGTCACAAATGTACTTGTTTCATTGGTAGGGATGTAACGATTAACTGCGAGCCGGTTGAAAATCGATTTAAATATGTGATGATTCAAATCGGTTGAGATGCTAAACAAATCGCAATTCAATTAGGGGTAGGAGTTTATATGAATATATGTCTGGGGGGAACTTACTGTCTTTCAATGGTATTTTTTATTTTCCTCTTGCCTCTGTATAAAGCATATTAAAGTTCATAATTGCAGCGCTGCTTTGTTTACAGCAGAAAGGCTTTAAGAGCCACCTGCTGGCAGAGAGTGAATCTGCGTCTAATTCAGCTCGTCTGCTGTTTCTGTTTCATGCAGATATTTTTTATGTATAGTTTCACAAAACTGAAGTCAAACCATTCTGTTTTTGCTTCAAATTTCGAAATTATACAATCTAATTTAGATTAAAAACTGCTCATGTTGCATGTATGCAGCATCTTTGTTTGGATCATGATTAAAATGCAGTGGTTGCCTCTAATTTTAAATGGAAAGAGCACAGACAAAGCCTTAGTTTGTTTATATGAAGAGATTTATTTTATTTGTTACTTATTTATTTGATTTGGCGCTTGTTTTAAAATTTCAGTTTAGTTTTGTTATTTACATTTACATTATGTTAAAATTTTGTTATTTAGCTTTTATCCAAAGCGACTAACAAATGAGGACAATAGAAGAAATCAAAACCAACAAAAGAGCAATAATTTACAAGTGCTATATTAGTATATTATTATAGTGTTATATTTCAATTTCACAAAGAAACGTACAGTATTTTGTCCAAGTAATAATAAAAGGACACATTTAATTTATAATTTGTCTTCAATCTCATTTTGTTCAAAAACAATCGTGAATCGAATTGTGAAATCAAAATCGTGAATCGAATCGTGAGTTGAGTGAATCGTTACATCCCTACTCATTAGTGATCAAGAAATTTACAATTTAAAATTGTACTTAATGTACAAAATTATAAAACTTTTAGGTTTACATTAGGCTCAATTTAGTCTCTGGAGGGCCAAATTATTCCAAATATATTTAAATAAATTGTTATATACATAATGAAATTGTTAATAAAAACATAAATCAAAATTATTTAATCTTTAAACAAATTAATAAATGTCTACTGAATTTCTTTTTCGCATCGATTTGCGTTCATATTAATAATTCATAGTAATTCCGATTTTATTTTTCAAATAAGAAAATCAATAAAATTAAATTGTAGATCAACGTGTCTCATGTCATGCCGTATGCAATTATTTTACATTTGGAACATTTTGCATGCATCTCAAAGTATGAAGAACTGCAAAATTAGATAAGTCTGCTACAGTTTGATTGTTGTTGTTTTTCTGTTTGTGTGATGAAGGCAACACAACAGTGGATGAGCTTATGATGAGACTCATGGGAGCCATGGAGATCTTCACAGCACAGCAGCAAGAAGACATCAAAGATGAGGTGAGATCAAACATGAGCTCTCTTCATAGGCAGCTTTTTAAGGTCTCATTTCTTAAACAAAAATAGGCAACTTCATTATTCTGCCCCCTAAGATACTTTGTTTGGCCAAATTCTAAGATAGCACTGCATGTATCCTTTGTGGAAAAATCACTTCCACATTGTATCGTGACAATATAAACTCAGTTCTTCCCAAAATTTTGCAACGCACGCTACTTGTAATTCACTACACCAGACACTGATTAGCACAGAGAGGCTTTTTATTAGGCAGATTCAAAGTCATATTTTTAGGCCACAAAAAGGGGCATGTTGGGGCAGATGACCACTCATTGTCTGACTCATACGAGTCGGCCCATCACACAGGGGTAAGAATAGACACTCCGCCTGCGTCTGTGCGTTTGTCTGGGTTTCAGACAAGCCATGGAAGAAAAAGCACAATTGTGTAATGTAAGCTTGCGGTGGCCTGTGCTTGTGAAGTCAACACAATGCTGGCAGGATGCGATTTTGGTGTGTCATGTCTGCATGCGGTATGAGATTGTTTAAATCAATGCAAACAGTCTGCAAACAAATGCACTTACAAAGAGCTCAAACAAGATGTGTCCATCTGTTCAAATCAATTGAAAACGGTTTTAAGTGAAAGGTTATTCCAAATAGTGGATCTCTATGCTCTGTGGCAACTTTCAAGAGGAGATTAACTTCCTGCCTAATTAAAAACACTAATTATTAAAGTTTTGTTACATGTCATGACAGGTCTGTCCACACTTCTTTGAGTTGAGCTAATTAGTCATCTTTCTTCACCTGTGTGTGTTAATGTTCGTGTCTGTGGTTTGGTGGGAAATGTTCAGGCAGCAAACACAGGTTACTGTCCCCCTGAGGCACATTGACTCCATGATTTGATAAGTCATGACATTTCATGCCTCGTCCCAGCATTCTCTTTTCAGTTCGCACCCCTGCGTGAGATGCTTTGAATAATTATCAATCACGAAAAGCAACAGAAAATATTTATGCTGTGTCATAATTGTCATATTTCTTGCCATTGTCTCAGTGTGAAAATATTTCTGCTAGAATCCAGGTAATTTGTTCAGTCTCCATCTGCTATTAGGCCGGTTTCCCGGCTCGGTGAATAAGTTCCGTTAAAAACGTTATTTGTATCTGTTCCATTAGAACCATTAGGCTGTGAAATTTCTGAGATTTCCTCAGTCAGAGCGCTTGAATAACTCTGACACATTGATGGATTTCTGCTGGAAGTATCTTGACGGTTTGCTCCTCGTGGCAATTAATGGCTGTAATCTGTTTGGCTGTGAAGGAAATGTGATGTGAACGGACACAAACAGGGAGCCGGGTTTAGTGAGGTGCCAGAGGAAACGCAGGAGATATTTTGCGTTTTATGTTGTTCACACATTTGGCCCTTAGCTGGAAAGTAAAGCAACAAGTTTTCCATTCATTTTCTGTTCACTGAAAAACAGTTTATGTGGTAGAAATGAAAGATGAGGTTTGCCTAAAACATGTAAAATTATAATATTTACTCCCTAGGGTTGGGTATCAATACACATTTTAATTTGATTCACCAGCTCTTTATTTGAGTTATGTCTAAACTATTCAAATTAGTTTTGAATGGTTAATTAAAAGGACTAACTCAAAAAGAGAAAACTTTCATTTTTCTTGAATTAGACTACACTGGTTGTGCAGAAGGTTTTTGATTCAGTAAAAAGAACCAGTTCATAAAAGTCCTTTGTTTATGAATTGGACTAAACTGGCGACACCGATTTTTTTGTTTTTGTTTTGATTCAACCAGAACCACCGATTCATAAGAATACTTTTTTAATGAATTGGACATCACTGGGGGTTGGATGAAAAATATTTAATTCAACAAAAAGAACAGGTTCAAGAGAGTCATGTCTCCATGAATTAGATTACACTGGTTGCTGTAAACGTCTTTGAGTCAACAACAAAAAAAAGGGTTAATTGTTTGATATTTAACTACACCTGTTGCATTAAATGTTTTTGATTCAACAAAAAGAACCAGTTTGCAAGTTTGACTATACTGGTTGCACTGAATGTTTTACGTTCACTAGAAAGGAAAGAAATTCAGACTACGAATGGTTTTGAAGGGTCAAAGTATTGTAGCATTGACTTAGTTTTAAATTAAATTTGTTGATTAAAGTACAGCTGGTGATTACAGCTCATTTCAAATCATGGGTGTGATGCTTGAACCCAAATCTTTTGTTAACCTTGTGTTTGTACACAAATGAGTGAGCCACCTTAGAAATGTGTGGGAGTGTTTGAAAGCATTTGTTGTTGTGCCACCACTAACAGCCTGCCATTTGAGGCAGTTTAGGTTTGCCCTTTAAAGTCCTTAACCGAAATGTCCCTGTGTGAGTGTCATTCCTGCCCCATACAGTCAGGTGACTCATAGTGACCTGTGTGTGTCTGTCCATCTGTATGGACAGATATACACCCCTTACATACACTGTCTGGATCAACAGGCAGACTCAGACAGCACACACTCATCCACCAAAATCACACCAGCATTCCTCTCTGTGTAAGTGACATGACCTGGGGTTGTGCAGTCAGGGGTAAAATAGTTAGTTATACGCTTTCTCCATTAGCTCTTGTACAGGTCACAGCACTGACTCACTGTATGTAGAGTGTAACAGAGAAAAAAAAACATGGGAGAAAGCTTTCTCATTCTTTACTCACCCCATTTAATTATTTTCAACTTACACTTTCTTTTTCTCTTTGACAGAGCATTGAAAGAATGCTTTGCTTAGTTCATGTAGAAGGATACAAGTGGAGTAAATGGATAATCAAATTGGTGAAATTGGACTAATGAATTTAATAATTAACTTTATATGTTAAAATTCATTACTATTTTTTAATGGCCAATAGATGTTAGCTTGGATGACAGCCATGAATTATGATTTGCTACTTGATATTGCTAGTCAAGGGCATTATAGAAATAATTTTGAATGTTACATTTTAGATTTTCCCAAAAGAGACTGGCTGTACATTTTCTGGACATTTTGATGACCTGTCACAACACCTAAACCTTATTTTATTATTATTATTATTATTATTGTTGTTGTTATTTTGTAAATTGTACTGTAAATTTGTTTGTTTGTTTTGTTTTAATTTTACTATGAATTTTAAAATTAGATATCTACGGTATGACCAGTCACAACATCTAAACTTTTTTCTTTTTTTTTAATCTATTTTTTTTTTGTTGTGTTTTGTTTTTGTTGTTTTTTTTTTTTTGCTGTCTTTTTGTTTTGTTGTGTTTTGTTGTGTTTTTGTTTTGTTGCTCTAGGTTGCCGTTTGGATAATGAACTATACTACTATACTACTTGGTGGAAAAATGGCTACTATTAATGTTGTTTAGTAAATATAAATTTAATTATTCTTTCATAATAAGGTTGTTGTCACCATTTCGTGAACCAGTAAGCTGTGAGAGGCCATTAGTTTTTTTTTAACTTTAAGTTTTTATTGACATGCCTTGTTTCTAACAACACTTATCTATGGCGAATTCAGTGTAAAACATGGCCTCTCATGACTAATTGCTTTATTATAACAGTGGCTTTTGAAAGTCCTTTTGAAAGATTTTGCCTTGTACGATTTGTTCTTATTTCCAGCCCTCAGATAAAAGATCCAGTTGTTTGTAATCCCGATACACCTGAGTTGTTTCAGTGTTCTGACTTTACGAATAGAGACCCACACACAGCCCACAAACTCTTCCTATACCACAACATGGATTTCACACACTCTTTTACAGCTCGTTTGAATAGAATTTGAGGATGTATCTCTCCTTTGATCAGCCTCTGTGCTCTATCGCTCCTTTCTCTTCTCTATCCTTCCTTTTCTTCTCCTCTGCTCTGTGTAGTCACAACTCTTTTTCACATTTCCACACAAAGTCCAGCCAGGAGAAAAGACCCTTAGTCTTAAAAGCGGCCGCAGACAATCGCACGAGCCTGACTGCACAAAAGCAACAGTAGTTATTCACAGTCTTCAGTCTCAGCAGGTAGACCTGCAGCTGGGTTTTAACAAACAGGATCCACACACACACACTCACAATAATAAAAGAACCCGTCCATTGTATGTAGAGGAACTCCATGCATTCACTTCTATAAGATACTCTTTCAGTCGTCCCCAGTTAGTGTGTCCGACAATACAATAGTATTCAGTATGTGGCCATTACTGTTGACAATGACAAGGAACCATCTCATACGTAAAAGATCCAGTGGGATTGTTATCTGGATAGACATGCTCTTATTGGCTAGCCTGGTATAGGATGTAGATAATAGAAATCTAGTGATAAAATAAATAAATTCTGAGACTACTAGATAAAATGCCTTTTTCCTAATTATATTATCAGCTAAACAGTTTTAGTAAGTATTTAAAAGTCTTTTGGACAAGTTAGTTCACATGGTCAGTATCTACTTGCTTTTCCAATCAGTGACCTAAAAATAGACCTAAAACTTTAATTATTTATTAGTTTATTTATTTGCTTATTTTTAAATTATTATTATTATTAATGGTTTTTATTAATATTATTGTTAATAATAATAATTATTATTATGTCTTCAATTTAGAAAAATCTATTATTGTTTACTACTTTCAAGTTTAATTTAATTTATTTTATTTTTTACTTTTGGATGCATATAAAAAAGTAAATATTAATGTTCATATTCATTTCAGAAATTACTATTATTATTATTATTATTATTATTAATGTTTTTGTATTAATAATTATAATAATAATAATAATTATTATTATTATTATTATTATGTCTTCAATTTAGACAAATCTTTTATTGTTTTTCTTACAAGTTTATTTTAATTTATTTAATTTTTTTCACTTTTGGATACCCCTGCATATAAAAAAGTAAATATTAATGTTCATATTCATTTCAGAAATTATTGTTGTTGTTGTTATTATTATTATTATTATTATTATTAATGTTTTGTATTATTACTACTACTACTAATAATAATAATTATTATTATGTCTTCAATTTAGACAAATCTTTTATTGTTCTCTTCCAAGTTTATTTTAATTTATTTTATTTTATTTTTTACTTTTGGATCCCCCTGCATATAAAAAAGTAAATATTAATGTTCATATTCATTTCAGGAATTATTGTTGTTGTTATTATTATTATTATTATTATTATTATTAATGTTTTGTATTATTAATAATAATAATTATTATTATTAATAATAATAATAATCATTATTATTATTATTATGTCTTCAATTTAGACACATCTTTTATTGTTTACTTCCAACTTTATTTGAATTTATTTTATTTTATTTTATTTTTTACTTTTGGATCCCCCTGTATATAAAAAAGTCAATATTAATGTTCATATTCATTTCAGAAATTAAAAATTGTTGTTCTAATTTTAGATGATTAGTTCATGACATTAATTTTATTCACCCTCATTTTTCTTTCAGGATGAACGTGAAGCCAGAGAAATGGTCAAAAGAGAGCAGGATGAAGCTTATCGTTTGTCTCTGGAGGCTGACCGTAAAAAGGTTTGGCAAGATATTAAATGTCCTTTTTTGCTCAGATTTCCTTTTTTGGTTTGTTTGTTTGTTTTTATTTATTTCAAGTTATCTATTTATTTATATTTATTTTCGTTGAATTTAGAGGTATAATTGCTGAATGATTGTGTAAAATTCTTATTGAGGTATTTTAGTATAGTATGTTGCTAGTTAATGTGATTTTTTATTTTTTTTTTTCAGAGAGAAGCGCAAGAGCGAGAAGAGGCAGAGCAAGTCCGTCAGGAGCGAATCAGGAAAGAGCAGGAGGAAGAACGAGAGGTGAGGTTTACTTTGAGTTTCACCGGTTTGGTGACTGTTTCAATAACACGGTTTATATGACAAGCTCTCAAAGGTTGGTGAAAAGAAGAAAATTTCAGAATGACCCTAAATAATTCACCTTAAAAGTAGCACGATACAGGCGATGTAATCATGATCCTTCCTTGTAAAAGAACTGGAATTCACAGAAATGTACTAGTTTCCTTGTTTTATTCTACGTAGAGCCCAGCGAAGCTTTGTTTCCTTGCCAAATATGACTGATTTCCTGCATTATGTTACTATTACACTGCGTTACCAGTTAGTTCCAGTTAATTGGTTCAAAAGAGCCATTAATGCTTTTGAAAACATCTTAAATCTTTAAAACCACTCTTTCTGATCCATTGAAGCCGAAAAAAATTAGCACAAAAATGGCACCCGTGCTTTAAGTCCAAATTTAAACCTGACAGTTTCACTCACATTGACATTTAATGTGTTTATGGATATTCTAAACATGTAACTTAAATGGGATTTCACGCCTCATAAGATGACAAATAGCAGTGACAGCCATAAAGCTTCATGTCCTGTCATAACCACTTTCATCAAACACACAGTTTACGTTGTTGCACATATCACATACTTATTTGCAATCCGCCCGCGTACTCCTGCAGTGTTTGCGCTATTGCCCCGTATACGAGCTGTACAAAACGACAGGTGCACGTCAAAGCACTGACACTCTCACAAAGACGGCATCAAAAAGTGTCACGGAAAGTTAAATCTCACCTGTAGATGTAGGAGTAAGCAAATATTTCCCCTTCCCTATCAGCTGATCAGCCGAATACAATACCACCGTATTAACATAAAAATTTATTACAGATGGTGCGGTTTAGAGCTCCTTTCTAAAGACAGTTTGTGGCACAAAGTGTACTTGTTCATTTAGTGTGCTTACAAGTTCAACACACACTCTTTTTAATAAGATATTTGCTCACCAAAAACACAAAATAGCCACCACACCAGTGTTGCCAGATTATCGTCTGTTTATTCAGCAGTAAATACTAACCGGACCAGCTCAGGTGAAACTGCTATATGAGATCATTTGTCACTTTTAGGCTTCAACAAAAGCACATAATTAGTTAAATCTCCTATTGCCATGGTACCATTCTTGTCAGGACGTGGTGTGTAGGCTACAGTATAGACCTTCAAACATACGATACCCTACAATAGCTCACTTTAGCTTCATTTAATGCTTGTCTTGGACAAAGCTTTTAATATGAGGAATATTGTGGAGAGGTAAACACAAAGACGGCCTGGAGGCGAAGTAATTGTGTCAGTCGTGTGTGTGTGTGTGTGTGTGTGTGTGTGTGTGTGTGTGAGCTGTTAACTCAGCAGCAGCCTTGTTTTAATGAGAGCAGGGTCTAAAGTTGTTCACCTGCTGTCTGTAATGAACCCAAGGGGAGAAGAGGCTTGAAACACACACACACGTTTAAACGGATAAAATCACCTGCACTAAACTTCAAATGACCGTTTTTGCTTTTTTCCCCCTTCCATACTGAAACTTCACGCCTTTGGACGTGAATCTCCAAGCTGTGAAACGGGTGACATGTCTTTGATTCCTGCACCTTAGAGGTCACCTGTTACGTTTCATGACATCGTTTGGATTCGCACACAATCGTATATAACCTCTTGCTCTTGATGGGAAAGATTAGATTCAAATGGCGTACATTCATTTCTGCGATTTTCAGCAGCTGTTACAGTTTGGACGTATGTGGCATGTGTGTATCTACGCTTTTTCCCGTGCGTCATTTTTGTGACATTGTGTGTGTGTAAACAAGGCAGTAAGATGCTCTCCACCTGGAGTCTATCCAAGCACGCGCGCACCCTCGCACACGCCCAAACCACAGCACCTCGGTGGGTCTGTGGCCACAATAGGCGCACTGGAGGGAAACAATCAGCAGAAGTGTATAGAGAAGTAGAGAGGGGAAATGCTCTGTGATTTGGACTCTTTTGTGACCCAGACAGCGCACGAAAGGCCGAGGGGGAGTGGTGATGTCATTATTCTCTGCCGTCAGGTGCTACACACACACTCTGTTTGTTTAGCGCAGTGAAAAGGATGCTCCTCAGTGCCCTTTGTGCGCAGGGACCAGGAAACACACAGTGCACACATACATCCCGAGCAGGGCTGGGGAGAAACGCTGTTCGCCCCCCAGAGGGCTTTTTACACGTGGGCCCCTACCTAAGGGAGCGGGGCCGGCACGCGCTCACACAAGCCACCTGCTGCTAATGAGCTACTGTTGTACACTTTGATGAAATATAATTGCATTATGGTGTGTAAATAAAGCCTGCGTGTTTTGTCACAGCATATGCTGCCCAGTGTCACAACAGGAACAACAAGCTGGAGTTGAAAAGCCCAGAGGAGCGGCAGGTCGTGCTCCGTGTCACTAGAGACGGCGCAATTCCCTCACCTCTCCCTCTCGCTTTCGCGCTTGTTCTCTTTAAACGTGTATGCGACTTCTCGCTGTTTGCCTCCCCGTCCCTCGCTTTTGTCTCGGTTTTTTTTTTTTTACAGTGTGATATTTCTATGACGTGCAAAATGGAACGATTTTTTTTGTGTGGCACGTTCAAGCTATGATGGAGCGCTAAATTTAGGACCTTTGACGCATGACTTTCGTGGTGCTATTTAATAAGATCCATGCATATATATGTTATGTGGTACAGTAGTGTGGTTTTATAGTCATTTTAATATTAAATGAGCTTTAAACATTCACATTCCAAACAGAAGATTTATGAAGGGGTTAGTTCATGAGGTACGATTGTTTTGCCATAATGTTACCGTTTTGCTGTCCCCTGCGCAGGCTATCCGTCTCTCATTGGAGCAGGCCCTGCCACCAGAGCCCAAAGAGGAGGGCGGAGAGCCAATCAGCAAACTGCGCATCCGGACGCCAAGCGGCAAGTTTTTGGAAAGGCAGTTCCTGGGCAGCTGTAAACTCCAGGTCCTGTTTGACTTCGTCGCCTCCAAGGGCTACCCATCTGATGAGTTCAAACTGCTCACCACCTTTCCACGCAGAAATGTAAGTTCACACATGCACACAAACATTTACTATAGATTTATGTAGTTTTCAAATAAATGTCTTCGAATTTATATGCATTTTGACCCTAAAATAATCCTTAAACTTGCACTAAAACTTTTTACACTTTTTAAAATACAGTATAAATAAATATGAATAAATGCATAAATATACACTTATAGTTTCTTAAAATGACATATTAGTGCTATATATAAGACACAATGGATACATTTTGTATTATATATTTAAATTATATATAAATAATTTTGTTTATTTTAACTGTATATGTGTGTATATATAACTTGAATATTAAAATTATGAATAATATTATTTTTATTATTATATAATAAATTGTTTAATACATTTTATATTAAGATGTGTATATCACTAATGTATTTATTATTATTATTGTGTATTTATGAATCACTTTTTTTCTTTAAAGGATATTTAAGGATATTCTCAAAAAAGGAAGCATTGTTTATATATTTTTAGTTATTGTTTTTAACTACTGAAGACATTTTTCTGCAAATTTGGGTGCAAATAACTAGAGTAACACATGTATATCATAATGATATCGGTCATGACCATTACCCCACTCATAACAGCTATTATAAGTACCCAAGTGCGCACATAGTCCTGGAACACCCTCCTCCTTCCTGTTTAATATATTTTCTGTGGGCAACTTTCCCCATGCTGGAACATGACTGATATTAGTCTAGAGCCCCACTGATGGTGAATATCTTTTAATTCCTGTCCATCTGCGGTGCACTAATAACTGTGTGTGTGTGTGTGTGCGAAGAGTGTGTGTGAGTGTTACAGCTCAGCAGGAAAAATAGAGTGTATAATTGGCTAGTTAATCCCAGCGTGTGGCAGAAGTTTGTTGCTCATCTTAGTCTGTGTGTGTGTGTGTGTACTGTACAAGTCCACAGATAGTCACACACCTGCACATTAATTAAAAGCCATGCCTGGTTAATTAGTATTTCTTTTCCTCTTGTGTATTTTATTTTTCCTTAATTTATTTATATTTTTTTTAGATCTATCCACAAGTGCATAAATAATTTACGGAATATTAATTGCGGTCCTCAGAAGCAGAAAGGTGCACTGGCTACTTCAGATACAGTCAGCAGTTCTTTTTCCTGTGTGTGAGTGTGTTTGTGTCATTAAAGTGCTGCGTTTGTGCACTCTGCAGCAGGTAGATAACAAGCTCTGCTCTTAACGACCTGACTAATTAACAGCATGGAAACAGAAATGGGCTTTCCATTAATCAAGAGATGTGCGCAGGCCTGCCCAGACAGCATGCCATCCAAACCCTTTGGGGACGAGCGTTAAGGGCCCCAACAAACTCACAATTTTAAACGTGCACAAAATGCCTTATCATGCTCATAAACACTCAACGTCCACCTTAAACACTGCTACTCGGGCAGCCTCACACCCAACAAACAGCATTTCACACGTTGTATTGCATTTATTCACAGTCTCTGTTTGGAAATCAAAAGAGAATCGAGTTGCGTGTTTCTGCGGAGGGTGAAATGTGTATCTATATATAATGTGTTATATTGTTATATATATATATATATATATATATATATATATATATATATATATATATAGCAATCACTTAAAGAATAGACAAATGCAGAATATTTAAAATTGAAATATACAGTATAATATGAATATTGTAATATATACAATCTAACATGCATGTGTGTGGATAGATAGATAGATCATGTGATACTTTATACTGGAGGATTGGCTGATGGAATTTCACCGTTGCATCACAGAAATTAATTATATTTTAAAGGATAATAAAATAGAAACCATTATGTTGTAACAACATTTTGCAAGATTACTGTTTTTTTCTGTAATTTTGATCAAATAAATGCAGCCTTGATGAGCATAAGAGACTTCTTTACAAAACATTACAAGTCTTACTGATCTCAAACTTTTGGCTGGTAGTATATGTGTACATATATATGTGTGTGTGTGTGTGTGTATGTATATATATGTTTATACATATACATATATATATATATATATGTATTGCAATATTTTTTGCGTGTCAGCTTTACATAATTGCAATATTATAATTGTCAACGTGTCAGCTTTACATAATTGCAATATTATAATTGTCAACGTGTCAGCTTTACATAATTGCAATATTATAATTGTCAACGTGTCAGCTTTACATAATTGCAATATTATAATTGTCAACGTGTCAGCTTTACATAATTGCAATATTATAATTGTCAACGTGTCAGCTTTACATAATTGCAATATTATAATTGTCAACGTGTCAGCTTTACATAATTGCAATATTATAATTGTCAACGTGTCAGCTTTACATGATTGCAATATTATAATTTCTAATATAAAAAATAATATAAAAATATATGTATTATATATTTATAAAGTGTGGCTTATAGGTCACTTTTTATTATTCATCTTTATAAATCTTTTGTTATATAACTGCTTCGGGTGTGTGTGTGTGTTCACTGCTGTGTGTGTGTGCACTTTGGATGGGATAAATGCAGAGCACTAATTCCGAGTATGGGTCACCATACTTGGCCACATGTCACTTCACTTTCACTTCACTAAATCTTTTGGGGTCATCATGTGATGTCCAAAGTCTGGGTCACCAGACCAAACCAGTTGCAAAACCACTGCTTGATAAAACATCTGTTCTTTCTACCCTCAGAGAGTCATTTGGATGTGTAGTTTCACATCTCTTACGTCAGCGCCTGGCCTGTCTGTGCATTTGCGTTGGCTTCTTGCCTTTAGACCCCCCTTAGCATCCCGTGGTCATGCTAAAGACAAGCAGGGAGCCAGAACTGACTTCTCCCCAGAGGTGGTAACCCTCCTTCCCCCCTCCGTCTCCACCCTCGGCCGGCCCTTAACAGAGTCTTACTCCAACACTGTGAACGCTGACGCCCTCACCGCTCCTGCAGGCAGATAATGATCTCCCACCGCTTTCCTAATTGGCCAAATAAACACTCTACAACACAGCGCTAACACAGACCTGGCTATTGCGTTTTAATTAATGGTGGAGGACCCTAAATGGCTTCATTAGAACTGTTGTTTCAGCTGTTTTTTTGTTTTTCTTTTTCTTTTTTTGTTGGTTTGCTTTTTTCCCTTTTCTTTTTTCCTTCTGTTTGGAAAACCACATCTCGCGTGTCTGGTCTTTATTTTCCTTCTCTCTTAGCTGCTTATTGCAGGTCCTTTTATTAGTGCTAATGAATGGCAATATTTATTTGCCTGGCTTTTAAAGTGGAGATGTTCAGTTTAAACAAATCTCGCTACGAATCAGGGAAGACTGGCTTTCAGCTTATTACTAATTTGCTTTAAATGTTTTGAGTACGTGATTCGGAAGCCAGACCTTTCTTAAAACCTGTGTGTTCTTAATTTATAGTAATGCCTTCACGTAGTTTACTTTGCAGCGGCCTGGTAACATACACCTGCTTTATGATGAAACTCTGTATTGACATTTTAATGAGTTTTTACTGTGTTATTGATCAGGTTAATCCTTAAGTATACTAATAATGAAATTAATTAAACTGAACTGGCAGCTGCAAGTGACATCAGTTAATAATGCTCTGAGACATTCAGCTTTTATTTTGTTTTCCGGTGAACTCCGTATTGATTCCCTCAGGACTTTTCAAATAGTCTGGTTGTAGAAATGTACACAGTACAGTCAGTGATGCAAATGAATTTTCTTAGTGTTCTTTTTCTTTTTAATCTAAAAGTACTGCTCAAATTTCACATGAAGACATATTTACACTAACAGTGCTGGTAAATTTTCCCTTCAGCTGCACTTTTTTTAAATTATTATTGTATATAATATAGAAGCTTATTATACTATTTATTATAAGTTCCACAATATTTGGGCCTAAATCTTTACATTTAGCCTTTAGTTGCATTTGCTTATTTTTATTAATATTTAGCTGCAAGTGACATCAGTTAATAATGCTCTGAGACATTCAGCTTTTATTTTGTTTTCCGGTGAACTCCGTATTGATTCCCTCAGGACTTTTCAAATAGTCTGGTTGTAGAAATGTACACAGTACAGTCAGTGATGCAAATGAATTTTCTTAGTGTTCTTTTTCTTTTTAATCTAAAAGTACTGCTCAAATTTCACATGAAGACATATTTACACTAACAGTGCTGGTAAATTTTCCCTTCAGCTGCACTTTTTTAAAATTATTATTGTATATAATATAGAAGCTTATTATACTATTTATTATAAGTTCCACAATATTTGGGCCTAAATCTTTACATTTAGCCTTTAGTTGCATTTGCTTATTTTTATTTATTTTATTTTTTTTGTACACTACAAATCAAAAGTTTGAGTAAGATTTTATTTTTTAAATAATAATAATAATGCTTTAATTCAGCAAGGATGCAGTAAATTGATAAAAAAGTAACACTGAAGACATTTACAAGGTTATATGATTTCCATTTCAAATAAATGCTTTCCTTTTGAAATTCATATTAATCATAGAATCCTGAAAAAAAAATTTAGCATGGTTTTCATAGATGCATGACATTGCTTTCAACACTGATAAAAAAAAATGGTTCTTGAGTACTAAATCAGCATATTGGAATAATTTCTGAAGGATTTGTGTGACACTAAAAACTGGCGTAATAGCTGCTGAAAATTCAGCTTTGCCATCACAGGAATAAATTCTATTTTAAAATATAATGAATTACATTGTAAATTTATTAAAAATAGAAAACTTTTGTAATAATATTTTACAATATGTACTGATTGTATTGATCAAATAAGGGGCAGTCTTGGTAAGCATATGAGCCTTTCTTTCAAAAACAGACACCAAACTTTTGAACGGTAGTTCAACTTTTTTTGTTACCTTTTTTTGCTCCTTTTCAATGGCTTGTAAATGGTCATCGTTCCATTTAGGGCTCAGAAGTTGAGTAGCACTCTACTTTTGGAGAGCAGGATTCCCTCTCTCTCTCTCGTGCCCCTTTTCCTGTGGTCATCTGGGCGGCTGTCCTGTGTTTGTTTGGTGACTGTGTGGGGCCGTTGAAGATGAGTGTGTTAAAGGTTTAACAGGATTACCTGCCATCAACATCATCAAGGCCCAAAGAAAACAGCCGCCCGGGCCTCTCCTCCATTGCACAGCCACTTCTTGCTTTAATAAACCTCTTCAGGATTACGGTGATATGAGTCTCCACACCCTTCAAATGATCTCTTTTCTTCTTCTGTTTACTTTGGCCGTCGGAGAACGTATTGTTCTGGAGTGGAGATCTCACGTTTGAATTCATTTGGTCTTAACATCCCCCGTCGGTGCATTGCGGGTTAAGGTTGTCAGTCAGGGGGTTGTAATCATACTTTCATTTTATGACTCTGTGTGAGTGTGCGTTTGTGTGTCAGTCGAGGTGTTAGAAGCACAAGTGCAGTCGCTGTTGCACAGCGAAGTCTAATTTCATTCAGAAGGGCCAAACAGAAGGTTTCTGAAGAAACTAACAAGTGCTGGGAAAAGAGGGAGGGAGTGAGAGGAAGAAAAAGAGCGAAAGACAAGGAGAGTGGAGGAAAACAACAGCTTTGTTTGTTGACAGATGCTTCTCCTCTTATGGTCTGTTAATTGGATAACAATGTAAACAATCATCCATGGCATCTGTCTCCTGCCATTGGAGTGCCACCTTGTTTCTCTCATTCCCCTTTAAAAGAGAACAGTCATCAACACAAACACGCGCACACATCTGCGCCACCCTAGAACCTCATTTACTTCTACCTGATGCTGTGGTGTTATAGCAGGTTTTCAGGTTCATTTCCATTTGAAATTTTTCTTAAAGCTCTCGTATGAAAGAAAGGGAAGACATCCTGGTGGGAGCGACGTGTTTTTACGACATCTTACTACCCCCTCCTGTGCCCTCAGGTCAGATTGAAAAACAAAAGGCATAAGTCACACGCTAAAATGAGGTTTGGGGCAACACAGCTAATGTGCTGAAGCGGGTGTGATATCTGTACTTACCCCCCTTCGAGATGCCAAACCCGCCGATAATACGCTGTCACTTTGAACTTACTGTTGTCTGTGCAGTGCTTCACGTCAGGTGTGTCCCAACGAGGCCTTTACATCAAAACAGTTCTTTTTTTATGTAAAATTAGTTTTTTGGACATTAGAATTATTGTTTTTGTTATGGAGCAGAATTCTGCCTTTAAAGTATATTTCAAGTTAAATAAAATTAATTGACAACATGTGTGTAATTAGATATTAAAAATTAACAATGAAAAGTACTTTTTATTAATCTTGATTGTTAATTTCTACATATACTAATGATTGAAAGTTGGATTTTTTAATGAATACTTTTTTTCAGCAAGAAAGTATTCATTTTAACAAAAGTGACAGTAAAGACTTTTAAATTGCTACAAAAAAACTCAAATAAATGCTTTTTTTTTATTTGTTTTTTTATTTTTTATTTTTTATTTTATAAATGTTCTGTTTATCAAAGAATCCTGGAAAAAAATTTGTTGCAGTTTCCACAAAAAATATTAGGCAGCACAGCTTTTTTCAAAATTACATATAGTTATAACATTAAGAAATATATCTTAAGCACAGAATCAGCATATTAGAATGATTTCTAAAGAGTCATGTGACACTGAAGCCTGGAATAATGGCTGCTTAAAATTCAGCTTTGTCATCACAGGAATAAATAATATTTTAAAATATATTAAAATCTAAAACTGTTATTTTAAATTGTAATATTATTTCACAATGTTACTGTTTTTACAGTATTTTTGATCAAATAAATGTAGCCTTTGTGAGTGTAAGAGAGCTGGCAAAAGTCCCCCAAAATTTTGAACAGTACTACATACATTTTTAGCTATTTAAGTTATGTAAATTAACATTAATGAACAATAGTATAATTATTATTAAGGTTAATCTGTGCTGTAAATGCTATACAAATTGCTATTCATGATTTCATGATATAATGCATTCATTCGGTGATATCTATAATGTGGCATGCTGCCAGTTACCACAGAAAATTATTTTAATTATTCCTCAGTTTCTCTAAAAGGACTTTACAGAGCTTTTTCTCATTATTGTGGCAAAAATGAGTAGGCATTTTGATTTGGGCCAGTAAGAAAAGCACCCATGACACCTTAGAAACCATGAAATATGGAATGGTTTTTGAGATTTTTTTTTTTTCAGTATGTGGCATATATTCTTTTTATTCCATCAGCTTTGTAATATTGTCCAATGTCCTGTCTGCTTTAACAGAAATTACACTATACACAGCTTTATTCTCTGACCCCGTGACCTTCCAGTCCAGCTGCTTTCAGCTCTTGTGTTTTAATTACAAACACGTAGAGCTGGAGGGGTCTTCGAAGGCGAGAATAGGCCTTAATCAGAGCCCTGTCACCAGGCTGCAGTTAAGCCCCTGTCCTGAGCACTGTGGCCGTACGAGGTGTAGACACCCAGGTGTGAGCAAAGGCCCCGTGTAACAAGAGAACGCTCTGCTATTAGCTCACTACAATGCAGCCATCATCTCCCGCTTTCCTTTTCTCTCTCTGCGCAGGATCGCAAGCCTCTTTCACAAGTGCTAGTCACTCCTCATCAGCTGGGAAAATCCCTGAACCGAGATGTGGATGATGGTCATGTCAGCACAAATGTCAGTTAGTTTGCTGTTAAAAGTGTGGCCAGTGATTGCATTGCTCTTGGATAATGAAGTCGGGCTTCACTCATGGAGATTATTAGTGGCTGACGAGTTCTCACCCCATTGCTATCGTGTTTGGTTTGGATCGGTCCATTTGCGATAACAAACAGCTACTATCCCAAAGGGAAACAGGACACGTACCTCACACGGGGACATTATCGCATTATGGCGCTAACCAATGACATCAGAAGGCTAGACCCCACACATCGCTTAGTTTAGGAGGAATGGCCAGACTTAACCTGCACACCTCATGAACAGCTTTTTTACAATCTTAATATTGCAATAATGGCCAGTTCATAACAAGAACGAAAGATTACTATAATATCTATATTAGCATCCATAAAGCGTTCGGTTTATTGTAAGTGCATCCTGCAGTTCTGTCGTCTGCCGCTTGAAATGCTTGAGCTCTTTAAAAAAAGATGGATTCTGTTCGGCTGTCAGTGTTTTTAGCATTCATCAGCTGGAAAAAAGTCATTCTGAAAGTGATTCCAACTATATCATTCATCTGTGCTGTTATTGTTACAGTTTTGATGTGGACTTTGCTAGTCTATGGAAGCTTGTTTCCACCATAAGATTTATATTAAAACACATTAAAAAGGTAATTGTGACTTTTTTTTCTCAGAATTGCGCGATATAAATGAAGAATTGCAAGATATAAACTGAAAAAAGTCACAGTTGCAAGCTGACTTGCATTTTTGAGAATAAAGTTAGAATTGTGAGATATAAACTCACATTTGCAAGAAAATATATCAGAATTGTGTGATTTAAAAGTTGCAATTAACCATTTTTTTAATTCCGTAGCAGAACCAAAAAGTCAGAATTGTGAGATATAAACTCAGAATTCTGTGGAAAAAAAAAACTCAATTGCGAAAAAGAAGGTTCTGAGTTTATATATTGCATTTTGGACACTTTTTCAGAGTCAATTCTAACTTTTTTTCTCAGAATTGAAAGTCAAAATAGTGAGCTAAAAAGTTACAATTACATTTTTCAAACAGGCTTCCATACTATTTACTTGTAGTTATGATGTATGTATGCAGTTGTGCTGTTGAACTTTGTAATGCTGCCAGGATTTGTTTGTCTATTGTGACTTTTTTGTATTTTATTTTTACTATTTTGCTTGCTGTAAGGTGACCTTGGGTGTTTACAAGGCACCATTGAATAAAATGCATTTTTATTTATTGTTATTCTTTTAAAAGTGACCTATTATGCCCCTTTTTACAAGATGTAAAATAAGTCTCTGATGTCCCCAGAGTGTGTATGTGAAGTTTTAGCTCAAAATACCCCACAGATATGTCGTTATAGTCATCCTCCTTGGTCTTAAAATTGGCACAATTTTTTTTATTCCTTGAGCATTGAAAAACATCTCAAATTTGCTTTTTTTTCTTCATCTCTTCCCAGATAACGCAGATAGACCCGGCTTGGAGTCTGGTGGAGGCTAAACTCTTCCCTCAGGAGACCCTGTTCCTGGAGGCCAAAGAGTAGGACTGATCTGAGATGTCCTGAGGCGAACAAGAAGAATAAGCAAAGAACTTTTAGCATGATGTCCACAGCGACCAGACACACACCCACACACACACACAAGCCGTCACACACTATCACACAGTGCGTTGTATATGAATGCTGAGTGTACATTTTATGCACACGGAGGCCTTCACAAGCACATGGATAAACGATCACTCTCCCCCCATAACTGCAGTGTAATGTTCTTTTTCCACCCAAAACGTAAGGTAACCGAAAAGAAAAAAAACAAGCAGAGGTTTGGAAGTCTAAAACAGCCAGCCTCACAGACAAGGACTTCTCACTGCGGCTGCTTTTTAGACATGTTTTGTGTTGAAATGAGACAAAAAATATCAATTTAAAAAAATGACAAATAAATAAAAGTCATACAAAGAGACATTTCCTGGAGAACGCCGGACCATTTCCTTTCCCAAGGTTCTCAGAGTCCCTGATTCTCAGCACAGCCCTGGACAGCCCATCATCCTGGCTTCTTCCTTATACCCAGAATGATTATATTTGGTTTAATACTCGTTTATTTTTCTCACTTTCCCCCCATTTTTTAGTTTGATGCTGTATTAGATTTAGGTTAATATACATTATATAAAGAATATATGAACATGCATGTGTCTTGCCACTCTAAATTTATTTTTACCTTCATGTGTGGGTGACTATATCATCATAACATCATCAAACCAGCACATGGCCTCCTCGCATTGAAGTTCTGCATTTTTAATACATGGCTGCTAAGGTAAATTTAAAGGATTCTTACACTATTTATGAACTCGCATGTCCTTCCAAAGTTGCATGAGTGTTTTCCAAACAGAAATTATGAAACATCTGAATGAGGATTAGATCTTCAAAAATGACACAAGCATCATAAACATGGTCTATATGATTTGTGTGCAATACAGCAAGTTTTCTATAGACATCTGAAGGTAGAAATCGAAGTCATTTTTTAATACCAATCTTGGTGGAGTATAGCAATGTTTGAATCATTTTGGATTTGTTAATGAATCGGACTGAGCAAAAAATTCTCTTTTTATTAAAGTCATTGAGGTTTGGAACAATATGTGGGTAAGCAAATGACAGGGTTTTCATTTTTTGCTTTAAACTGTTCTTTTAACATCCTATGACAGGAGTAAAATAACATCGCACCAATTTATTTCTACCCAGTTATTTTCCAGATTACTGAAGTCAGGATTGTTACAAGTTATTTGAAATATTTTGATTCAGTGAGGAATTTACCCTGGGAGTGCCACAAATATCTTCACTGCTGATGTGAACTACTTAGGGGTTAACATTGTAATTCACTGGAGCTTGTGGCTCTTTTTTTATTATTATTATTGTGCATGAGACTGTAGCCAGTGGCGGTCACATGACTGATCATGTATTTTAAAAGGACTCAAAGAATCTCCACTGATCACTTTGAGGAACTGTCTGGATGCTGCATGACGTGCAGAGACACTGAAGTACTGACAGTAGATGTAGAGTTTGTTTTTTGTTTTCCTTGACATCTCTGATGAGTATTATTAGCCATTATGGCTATTTTCCCCGTTGAACCTTGAAATGAAATGCTTATTGTAATCTCTGCAGCTCCACACATTTTAATGAGAGACAAGCAAGACTGTGCTCTTGTTTGGGATTGATCAAGTTATATAATTTTCAAAATATGATATATGATGGTTCATCCTGATTCTTTGTGGATTTTGGTCGATGTATTGAAAGCTAATGAAATGATCTGCTAAACTATAAGTAGTGAACAGAATGTGTTTTATGTAAAGTACAGTTCCTCATGGGCACTTGACCTTTTGGATAGAAGGAGTCTAACCTGCAGGCTGTTTCATTTGTGTTGTCTGCCTTCTCACGCAAGGAATCCGAACGTTTATTGTGTGCATCCAGTCATACTTCCACTGTAGGTGATGTGCCCTGAGAAGACATGAATCATTCGGTTTCTCACACACACTGTTTGGTGAGAATGAGTTTAGTATGTTAAACTAACTCAAGCATTGTGGTGTTCTGGCCAGTGAGTTCAGTATTCATTTCAGACAAAGGAGAAAGCAGCCTTATTCAAAGTGACAACAACAAACTAAATGTGTTGTTGGGTAACAATTCTCTGAAATCGGCTCTTGTGTGTTCGTCAGCCCCAAAATGAGCATTCACAAAATGTGAATGTTTCTTCCTTCTTATGGTTTATATGCTCACTTCTGCTGTGCAATTTAATGTTGTCAAATATGAGTAATGCCTGTGTAAATTGGACTTTGAATGCGTTTCAGAATCTGCAGATAGCTGTTCTAAGTTTGGCGTAGTCTGCTCTCCCGTGTTTTCAAGAAAGAGCAAGCACTGAAAGGTAAGATTTTCTTTGTTTTCATCATGCTCGATCAGGTGTGAAAGACTGGTAAATCCAGCCCGAGGGAGAAATGCTGGTTATGCAGCTCCTGTGTGCGTGTGATATTACTGTTTCAATGACTGAATGATTGGTTAATGCATGCAGACATTGACTTTGTACTGACACAGACAGCAGTGATGAGCAGGTCGGAAATGCTATCATTTTAAGCAGTGAACTGATATTTCTTTTAGCTTGATCCGGCTTGTCTACACTTCGTTAACGGCGTTCTTTTGGCAGGTGTGTTCTGAGCAATTTGAGAAGAGCACAATAATGCCTACAATTGAAACCGTAATCCTCTTGTTTGGAAAAAAATAATCCTGTATCAAAGGACATAATGTTTTTTTTTTATTTTCCTCCCATTTTAAACATTTTTATTAGCTTTTAGACTTTATAGACTGTAAAAAAAAAAAAAGATGACCAATAAGTTATGAGGTGTTTTTACATTAACTCGTCAAAATAAGTTAAGCAGATTTCAACTTTTTAATCTTCAAATTGATCAGTTGTACAAGGTTCAACTCATTTTAAGCCAGTTTATTATAATTTAATGTAATTTGTAAGTTGATTTTACTTAAAAATTCAAGTTATTTCAAAATTCGTCTTTTTTTTTTTTTTTTTTACCTTGTATAAACTTTTTTTACCTTGTCTTTAAGGGTCAAGAATGGTGTGGGTGTTTATGTGTAATATATATATAATATATATTCTTGACACTAAAAGATTAGCCAAGTTATTGAACAGTTAAATTTAAAAAAGGACACAGCTTGAAAAAAGGATAGCCTTAAAAATTATATTATAAAACAACAAGCACATATGTATATATATATATATACTTTTTTGTAGTCTTTAATATATTCCTGATGCTTAAAGACTACTCAAACATTGAACAATTTTCTTTTGATATTTTAGTATGACTGTGCCCTTATTATTACATTAAATGTGTGTGTGTGTACAAACACACATGCTATTTCATAAATATTATTTATTTTATACTTTATAAATATTTTGTTATTTATATGTTTAAAAAAGACAACTTGTGGAAAAAAAGGAAGTAATATTTTTATCGTGTATATGCATATGTGTGTGTATATATATATATATATATATACACACACACGCACAACTTGACACGTCAAGTGACTTTACTTAACGTGTGTGTATATTACATGTTTATATTTACTTATATAGTGCTTTTAACAATACAGACTGTCAAAGCAGATTTACAGTATTCAATAGGAAAAATAGTGTAATAATGCAAAACCGTAAACACTTCATTTTCATTTGTGTGTGTGTGTGTGTATACATATATATTTTGTATTATTTATATTTAATATCGGCATTTTTAAAAGTTTTATTAGTAATATTGAGTTTTGCATTTGTCAATGTGATTTTCTTTTTGTTGCCCATTTGTCAGATCTGTGACATCTCAATCCGTGACCCTGAATTGTAGCTGCTGTCAGTCAAGAATCCGATTTTCCAATGCCATCATGGTTTGATCCCAAACTCTTTATTTAGGGACAATAGAGTTATTTTGTGGCTTCTTGTGACACAGATTCTGCTCTGGCAACATCAGGTGGTGGCTCGATTCTTCAATGACAAAAGGGAAGCGTTCAATAATGTTTGACTAGTCTTTAAGGGTCAAGAATGCTGCTGGCCCTTGGTGAGAGAAGAGAATTCCTGACGCAAGTGATCTCTTCTTTGAAGCAGTTCCTGATCCCACAGCATCCACTCACCCAACGATGCTGAAATCCCAGACTAAACTAACCTGGAGGGTCACTCAAAGTTTACTTTCTCAGAGACGCTAGAGAAACAGAATCTATGCGGCTTAAAGAGTCGCCCGAAAAAGGGGCTCATTTGTGGTGGGCAATGTGTGCGAATGGAGTGAGTGAGACGGGAGGGGTTGGTGTGAACAGAAATTGTTTTATTGGCTGCTTCCAAAAGGAATGCTTTAGTCATCCTGACAGATCTCCAGGAGTTTTCAATAGAGTTTTCATTTCATTAGGTATGGAGCCCTGAAGTTTACTGTAGGTGGAACTTACTTTTTGACTATTTATGGATGTTTCTTCAATTAAGGAAATTTACCCTGTTTTTTTAATGATTGGTTTTGGCTTGTTTGTTTTTAGTAGTTTTCAAAGTTTAAATAGATTTTAAAATGTGTCTTTATAATTGATTTAAATTTGATCGAGTATCTCTTCCCCCACTTTAATGCATTGTTGAAATCACACTTTTAATTAATTTAATGTTTTAATAGCAAAAAATACTGTAGCCAATACAGCTTTTTAAGAACAATTTCTCCAAAAATGGTCAAGTTTCTATTTGTTTACTGGTTGTGAAAAAATTAGCAGTGACATGAGAGCACATCTCTGCCTGAGAAATGTCATTTTACATAATATTATTTTAAACTGAGAAATCGCATATTTTATATATATTTTTGATGGCATCTAGATAATAATAATTGGATCTCCAGAAATGACAAAGGTAAACTTTACCTTTAAACTTTATTGGCAATTGGCATCAAACGTTTTTCCCAAAATGAATAAAAGAAATACACTGAAATACACAACTTTTGTATCCTTTATTTACCAATAAATCACAAACGCCCAGTTTAGTCCTGGTAGACAAACAACCTCTAGTAATATTAACTGATTTCTTTGTAGATCTTCACTACATATTAAGACGTCATCTTTCCTTCAAAAATATTTTACTCAGCAAAGCAATGAGGCAGATCTTCAAGACAATGAAGGAAGCTCTTTTATGAGAACTGTAGTGCATTTGACCCTTTTGCCTAACACAGGCCTACAATGCATTTATTAAATTAAACGTAGGCCTATAGTCAGAACTTGAATAAAATAAAATGTTTTTCCCCATCTTTTTTACATTGCATTAAAATTTGTGTTTTAAACTTTTGCTGGGCTATATTAATAATATAGCTTAGAGGCATAATATACTTTTTAAAAATGTGATTTATTTATTTATTATCGTTTATTTAATATCGTTAAAAAATGTAGCCTAGAAATTTAATTTGCCCCCTCTTTAAAACACACTTTTAATTAAGACACTACTTGTATTTATTTTTGTGAGTAACGGTGCTACTTGTAGCAGAAGGCTTTTTAAAAAAAAATGTAAACTGATGAACTTATTAATATATATCTAGTATCGTTCAGCAGCTCTCAGCTGTGACACTAAGCATTAATCTTTCGATATTAAAAAGTTGTCCAGAAAGCAAGTTAACACGGCCATTGTCCAGGTTAGCACAATCCCCGTTTCCCGTCTCATAAGAAAATTCTGCAAGGGAGAAGAAAAAATAATAAAGCTGTGGTACTCGGATTATCGTGGACGAGAATAAAGCATTAAATGGGGCTAAAGGGGCCTGAATAGACGCAGTGGCGTGCGAAGAGAAGCAGAGTAATTATTGCTTCATAATTGTGTTCTACATCAGGTGGTGGCTCGATTCTTCAATAAAAAAGGGAAGCATTCAATAATGTTTGACTAGTCTTTAAGGGTCAAGAATGCTGCTGGCCCTTGGTGAGAGAAGAGAATTCCTGACGCAAGTGATCTCTTCTTTGAAGCAGTTCCTGATCCCACAGCATCCACTCACCCAACGATGCTGAAATCCCAGACTAAACTAACCTGGAGGGTCACTCAAAGTTTACTTTCTCAGAGACGCTAGAGAAACAGAATCTATGCGGCTTAAAGAGTCGCCCGAAAAAGGGGCTCATTTGTGGTGGGCAATGTGTGCGAATGGAGTGAGTGAGACGGGAGGGGTTGGTGTGAACAGAAATTGTTTTATTGGCTGCTTCCAAAAGGAATGCTTTAGTCATCCTGACAGATCTCCAGGAGTTTTCAATAGAGTTTTCATTTCATTAGGTATGGAGCCCTGAAGTTTACTGTAGGTGGAACTTACTTTTTGACTATTTATGGATGTTTCTTCAATTAAGGAAATTTACCCTGTTTTTTTAATGATTGGTTTTGGCTTGTTTGTTTTTAGTAGTTTTCAAAGTTTAAATAGATTTTAAAATGTGTCTTTATAATTGATTTAAATTTGATCGAGTATCTCTTCCCCCACTTTAATGCATTGTTGAAATCACACTTTTAATTAATTTAATGTTTTAATAGCAAAAAATACTGTAGCCAATACAGCTTTTTAAGAACAATTTCTCCAAAAATGGTCAAGTTTCTATTTGTTTACTGGTTGTGAAAAAATTAGCAGTGACATGAGAGCACATCTCTGCCTGAGAAATGTCATTTTACATAATATTATTTTAAACTGAGAAATCGCATATTTTATATATATTTTTGATGGCATCTAGATAATAATAATTGGATCTCCAGAAATGACAAAGGTAAACTTTACCTTTAAACTTTATTGGCAATTGGCATCAAACGTTTTTCCCAAAATGAATAAAAGAAATACACTGAAATACACAACTTTTGTATCCTTTATTTACCAATAAATCACAAACGCCCAGTTTAGTCCTGGTAGACAAACAACCTCTAGTAATATTAACTGATTTCTTTGTAGATCTTCACTACATATTAAGACGTCATCTTTCCTTCAAAAATATTTTACTCAGCAAAGCAATGAGGCAGATCTTCAAGACAATGAAGGAAGCTCTTTTATGAGAACTGTAGTGCATTTGACCCTTTTGCCTAACACAGGCCTACAATGCATTTATTAAATTAAACGTAGGCCTATAGTCAGAACTTGAATAAAATAAAATGTTTTTCCCCATCTTTTTTACATTGCATTAAAATTTGTGTTTTAAACTTTTGCTGGGCTATATTAATAATATAGCTTAGAGGCATAATATACTTTTTAAAAATGTGATTTATTTATTTATTATCGTTTATTTAATATCGTTAAAAAATGTAGCCTAGAAATTTAATTTGCCCCCTCTTTAAAACACACTTTTAATTAAGACACTACTTGTATTTATTTTTGTGAGTAACGGTGCTACTTGTAGCAGAAGGCTTTTTAAAAAAAAATGTAAACTGATGAACTTATTAATATATATCTAGTATCGTTCAGCAGCTCTCAGCTGTGACACTAAGCATTAATCTTTCGATATTAAAAAGTTGTCCAGAAAGCAAGTTAACACGGCCATTGTCCAGGTTAGCACAATCCCCGTTTCCCGTCTCATAAGAAAATTCTGCAAGGGAGAAGAAAAAATAATAAAGCTGTGGTACTCGGATTATCGTGGACGAGAATAAAGCATTAAATGGGGCTAAAGGGGCCTGAATAGACGCAGTGGCGTGCGAAGAGAAGCAGAGTAATTATTGCTTCATAATTGTGTTCTTTTTCTTTTTTTCAGACAGCATCGCGCTGCAGAGCCCCACTTGGAGCGGTTGTGACATTTAGGAGGCCGGTCTTTGTGCTCAACACTTCAAGTTTAAAAACAAGGCCAATTGAGTCGGCGCAGCTCAAAGCCCCAACCATTGTGAGGGACCACATTGAGTTTGGATTTGGGACAATGGTGTTTCTCAAATTTCTTGCAAAAACCTATACTCCATCTGTGATCTCAATGAGCGCTCTTTCACTGGGCTCCTGCTTTTCTGTTTGATTCGTTTGTAAAGGGAGGCAGATGTGGAGGGATGGGGGCCGCATTTTAATTGGCTGCTGCCCGAGCATACACTCACATCATTTCATCTGTCATCGGCGTTGTGCATCCTTGGTGTAAAAAGTGGAAGTGAGTCTACAGAGTAAAATTACAGTAATAAGTTGTTTTTATATTGTGGTCTTGTATATTTCCCCCCAATATAGACTGGACGTCTTAATAAAGTTATTTCCCATCTTGCAATTTTAAAGTTTGCAGAACCAGAAAGGAAGACCGCAATATTATAGTGTAGACTATATTTTAAGCATCAGACCAAGAATAGATTGCATTATGATTTTAAAGTAGGTTGACAGAAACGTTTCAAAGTTTCCGTTTCCATCAAGATTTAAGAGACTTCTTTTGTAACATGAAACCTAGGCTATATGATTCTCGAACTATTTTGTTTGATTAAAACAAAAAGGCACCAAAAGGTACAAAGTAGCCTACTGCTCACTCTCAGAGGGAAAAGGTACAAAATCGGTCACTATAGCTTTCCAAAATAAAAGTGATAAGTACACTTAGGGTAAAATATGTACCTTTCAGGTATAAATGTGCTATATTTAGGGCTAAATAAGGTACTAAAGTTTACCTATTGAAAAGGCACCACCCCAGTGACAGTTTTTGTGCCTTTTTTCTGAAAGTGTATGTGAGGGTTGTTTAATTTCGTAAATTAAAATAAGTATACGGATGGATAAATAAGCGTTAATTAATAGCCTAATTACATAATAGGCTACGCTAAATGAATAAATATTAAAAATATATATTTTTTAGATGAATAACTAAAGCCAGCCACATCGAGCGTCCATCCTAAGTAAGCCAATAAAAGCTTAATTTAACGCAGTTATTTTAAGCGCTTTGTTCTGTGCCTTTAGGGGAATGCCGTTGCTGCGCTCAAGGGTCCTGCGCGGCGCGGCAGCTTTTCATGTGAACAAGAGGTTAGCAACCTAATGAGGACTTGGAGACGAGGTGAAGCGTGTAAATACACTGGTTTTTTCTAAAAAAAACGCGCGCTCGGCACCCTCATTCCCCTTTTTTTATCTGCTACTCTAACCTCTGCTGCGCTCTGCGCACTCAACCATTCCAGCAGGAGTTCCGCAGAGAGGCAGTTCGGATCCAGTCGCGCTCCGGCCGGGTATCAGCGGAGAGAAAGATCCGTACAATAGCGCTCCGGGGTGCTGGAGGAACAGAGACATGCTGTTACATATGTCGGGTCAAGCATCTCTTTTGTGCTGCTTTAAAAAGGTGTAAAACTCAGTCAGCGGTGGAGATTCTAAAGGGAGTGAAAGCCTTGTATGGGGTTTTGATGCATAGGTCTGATGAACTGTTGAAAGAATGTTGAATTTCCTAAGTGCCCACAGTCAGTTTTAATTGCCCGGGGGCATTTAATTGGAATTCACAGAGACGCCCATTCAATGGAGAGATTTTCTTTTTCAAGTAAAGTGTGTAGAGGGCCGGATTCATTATTTAAACTTCATAAAATATATATAGGTTCTGCCTGAACAGAATCTGTCAATGTTGCGTACTCTCTTAAAAACAAAGGGGTTTTAGCGCGTCTTGGTTTCAGAGTAGAACCTTTTTCTTCCCGAAGTTTGCTCTGTGGCTATTCTGAGAATTCAAAAAGTTTTTAATGTTTAGCTACACTTAGCTGTGCATTGGTTTCGAAACGTTTTCTCGAATGGATAGAAAGTAATTGTGAAAACCAAGTTTATTAGAAATAATGAGCTTTACATTGTTTAAAATACATTTGATATTCTGCATACACTAAATGTTTTGCGTTGAATAAGTGGGTTGTATAAAAGTAGTTTACTTTGAGTTAGTTACATTCCGAAAGGTGTGTCTATATGGCTGTCTTCGACAGAACAGCTTACATAAAACCGGCTTAGTTCTCATATCTGTCAAAAGATCACAATTGTTCAGAGTTGTGCTCTCATCATCTCTCAGTTTATGAACAATCAACGCTTGCTTGCGGTTTTGTAATGATCTCGGGATGTCTATTTTCAGTCGCGTGAGATCGCTGCCGAGATAATGACTTTGAATGTCAAAAAGCTTTAGTTTAATATCGTCTCTATTAGTGTGCTGGTTGGGTAATTAAAGGTGGAGATGAGGAGGAGGAGGGAGGGGAGGGGAGGGGAGGGGGGACAGATGGCATTTGCTTACTGTGATTGAGTGTGTAAACAATAAGAAACCGAGCGACAGGGAAACAGTACAGGCCCACATCACTTTATCGAAGGGGGTGAGAAATTCAAAGTCCAGGTACCAAAGAGAACCACGGCGATCTGCTTTATTCTTTGAAAAATAATCCGAACCAACAAGAAATAATGTTCAGATTTAAGTCTGTTGTTGTCTAGCAGATTTGTTTAGCAGATGCAAGCAAACAGTTCATTTTTAGCTGATAAACTGCATTTTTTATTTTTGTAATCATGTACAATGCATCCTTTAATAAGTAAGCAATATAGGAATACATTCAGTAATCCTGTAGCCTATCTAGGCTACCAGAAACTCGTATTTTCGTATTTTACCAGAACATATTTCAAACGTGCTTAGAAAATTCAATTACTTACCGTTTTAGTATTATGACACCACAATCTTGAAATATTGGATAATTATGTAGGCTAAAGAAAAATATGGACGTTGTTTAAAAAAAACTACGCTAATCTAAGGGTAGATAAATTGAAGCATTGAAGCAAAAAATAATTTTAGGCATCTGCACTGACATTTTAAAACCTGACTAGTTTTACAATAATAGGCTAATCCTCGCTTTTAATTTGTGAACGTGTCGAATCATAACAAAACAATTGCGTGTAATTCTAAAATAATTTAGCAATAATAATAATAGTAGTAGTAGTAGTAATAATAGCACTTTCTGTTGAAGTTCGTATTTTGAACAATTTAAAAGTATGAAGAGCGCTAAAAAAAATATTCAAATAGTCACATGAAATGTGTTCGAGAAAAAACAAACAAACAAGAAGACTGTTAGTTAAGCAACGAGAACAACGCTTACAGTAAACAATACAATGCCGGTGAGAAATATAGTGTTTTAATAGTATAAATGTTCGACAGATACAGAGAAACAGAAGCGATAGTTTGTCTTGCAAAGGCTAGAATGATATAACTATTCCTATGGCGCTAAACCACACACATACCATATCAATCAGTACAGTGTTCATTCAGTTCATCTTAAATAATTCGATTAATCAATGATAAATTTGTTTATATCGATGATAAATGGCAAGCACGTCGAACCTTTTTGACTGTAATAGCCGGCGTTTAAATCAGTATAATGCTACAAATTAATGTCATTTTCAAACGACGCAAACAATTACAAACATGCAGTAAACAATTACGGACAACGAACTGCCCTTAAAGTCTAGCATAACAACTTACCGTTTTGCCTTTATCGATATTGACGTCATTCTACGAGGAATTGGCTCTTCACTACAGCAAAACCCTAGAACAAAATCTTGTCTTTTAAAAGATAAATTAATTACGAAACTTATTTTGGCTGACACCTTTATCTGGATCGATGACCCCACATCAGGCGCCTGGAAAGTCCGTATCCACAGACACCGAATCCGTTCCAGGAATGTCGTCTCCAGATATGCGTCACGGCTCGGGTTCGGAGAACGGTGACCGCGAGTCCATCGTGAGCTCCCCTATAGCCAAACCATTAAAAGACGGCGATGAGACGCCAGGCTCCATCAGTCCGCTCGGCTCAGACTCCGGCTCGGATACGGATAAAGACGATCAGGAGCCCTCGCCCTCCTCCGCAGCATCGCGACAGATGAACGCCATCGACATCCTAACGAGGGTTTTCCCCAACCACAAGCGCAGCGTCCTGGAGCTTGTGCTGCAGGGATGCGGCAAAAATGTGGTGCAAGCCATAGAGCAAATCCTCAACAACAGCGGTCAAGCCAAGGGCCCAGATGAGTCCTGGACGGCGGATCGGATGCTGCAGAGCGCACAGCCGCCCATGTCCTCCACCCCGCGGCCTCTGTTACCTGGAACCATGACGCTCAGCAATAGATCTGCCTTCTCTCCTTTGCAACCCAACGCGCCACACTTTGGTTCCGATCCGAGCACGTATCCTCTCAGTACGCATTTGGGCTTGAACCCACTCCGGCTGGCGTACTCGGCTCACAGCAGAGGCCTGGCCTTCATGGCTCCATACTCCACCACGGGTCTGATGCCAACATTGGGCTTCCGGCCGCCAATGGAATATGCCTTCAGTGACTTGATCAGAGACAGGACTCTCTTGCATAAAGATCAGAGCTACACCAATGGACTCTATGGTCCTCTGGTGAACAACACTCCAGAGAAACAGTGAGATAGTGTTTCCCAAATGTAGACAAAAGTGTTTCTTGTCTTTAAAGATTCGTATGCTTAAAGATTCCTCATCCCTAAAGACCCGCGGGCCTTGTGTTTCTGTATATAAACTATGTCTAGTTTAATCACCAGGAAAAAAATGTGTTTGGTGGTCGTGGCTTCTTTGAAGTTTGTGATTAATCAACAAGAAATGGTTACGCGTTAAGGTTAAAGTAGTTTTTACCCATCTTACTGCAGGATGGCGTTACTGCCTCAGCGCAAAACGAGCCAGAGGTGAATTATTTTAGACCTTTAGCTGGGTAACCATAGTATTTTCGAGTAATGTAAATTGTGCATTTTAAAATCCTTCACGTTTGTTACAATCCATTTAGATTATTTGCCAAACGGATTAAGCCCCCGTGTGATAATAGTGCAATCCCTAGAATAATAATTTGCTTCATCATTAAAAAAAAGGGAATATTCTAGCATTATTGTTATTGTGGAACGTCTATTATTCACTCTTTTTCTGCTCGGTGTCTGTTAAATCGTGCCATGTTCATTCAACAGAACAGAAGTTCTTTGGATTTAATATGGTTACTGGCTCAAGTAGACATTTGTGTTCCCTTTGTGAGTGATATATTGTGTTACACGACTAAATTATGTATATTGCATTTCTTGATGATAGTCATATTTGTCAAAGTCATTTTCTCAAAAAACATCAAAAGGGATCTAAAAAAAAAAGATGTAAAACGATTGTTTGTTGAATGAAATTTTGCTGCGTTGCGAAGTGTACATTTCTCTGTGTAAATTTTGCAAAAGAAATAAATGTTATTTTATTCTTACGTTTTGCTTGTTTTGTTTATCCATATTCTATCATCTGGCGCATTGTGCCTTATTTCAAAACACATTTAGCATATAATACAAACTTTAAAAAATAAAACAATTCCATACTTTCAATATGTTTAACAAAATTAATACGTTTAATGTATTTTAATACAAAGCTTCTTTTTTTTACCATATGTATTTTCCAATAAACGAATTGCTAAACATTTTAGAAAGTACATTTGTTAATTCTTTCATAACAATAGGCCTATGTCTAGTTATTATTTTTCGTATCGACAGTCCAAGTTAAAGAGAGATGATATTATAAGCTCTTCTCTTCTTTTAAAAGATTGTCGTGAATTCCCCGATAGCCAAACCATTAAAAGACGGCGATGAAACGCCAGGTTCCATCAGTCCGCTCGGCTCAGACTCTGGCTCGGATACGGATAAAGACGAGCAGGAGCCCTCGCCTTCCTCCGCAGCATCGCGACAGATGAATGCCATCGACATTCTAACGAGGGTTTTCCCCAACCACAAGCGCAGCGTCCTGGAGCTTGTGCTACAGGGATGCGGCAAAGACGTGGTGCAGGCCATAGAGCAAATCCTCAACAACAGCGGTCAAGCCAAGGGCCCAGATGAGTCCTGGACGGCGGATCGGATGCTGCAGAGCGCACAGCCGCCCATGTCCTCCACCCCGCGGCCTCTGTTACCTGGAACCATGACGCTCAGCAATAGATCTGCCTTCTCTCCTTTGCAACCCAACGCGCCACACTTTGGTTCCGATCCGAGCACGTATCCTCTCAGTACGCATTTGGGCTTGAACCCACTCCGGCTGGCGTACTCGGCTCACAGCAGAGGCCTGGCCTTCATGGCTCCATACTCCACCACGGGTCTGATGCCAACATTGGGCTTCCGGCCGCCAATGGAATATGCCTTCAGTGACTTGATCAGAGACAGGACTCTCTTGCATAAAGATCAGAGCTACACCAATGGACTCTATGGTCCTCTGGTGAACAACACTCCAGAGAAACAGTGAGATAGTGTTTCCCAAATGTAGACAAAAGTGTTTCTTGTCTTTAAAGATTCGTATGCTTAAAGATTCCTCATCCCTAAAGACCCGCGGGCCTTGTGTTTCTGTATATAAACTATGTCTAGTTTAATCACCAGGAAAAAAATGTGTTTGGTGGTCGTGGCTTCTTTGAAGTTTGAGAAAATGGTTATGTGTAAAAGAAAATGGTTACATGTAAAGGTTAAAGTAGTTTTTAGCCATCTTACTGCAGGTTGGCGTTACTGACACTGCCTCAGCGCAAAAGGAGCCAGAGGTGAATTATTTTAGACCTTTAGCTGGGTAACCATAGTATTTTCGAGTAATGTAAATTGTGCATTTTAAAATCCTTCACGTTTGTTACAATCCATTTAGATTATTTGCCAAACGGATTAAGCCCCCGTGTGATAATAGTGCAATCCCTAGAATAATAATTTGCTTCATCATTAAAAAAAAGGGAATATTCTAGCATTATTGTTATTGTGGAACGTCTATTATTCACTCTTTTTCTGCTCGGTGTCTGTTAAATCGTGCCATGTTCATTCAACAGAACAGAAGTTCTTTGGATTTAATATGGTTACTGGCTCAAGTAGACATTTGTGTTCCCTTTGTGAGTGATATATTGTGTTACACGACTAAATTATGTATATTGCATTTCTTGATGATAGTCATATTTGTCAAAGTCATTTTCTCAAAAAACATCAAAAGGGATCTAAAAAAAAAAGATGTAAAACGATTGTTTGTTGAATGAAATTTTGCTGCGTTGCGAAGTGTACATTTCTCTGTGTAAATTTTGCAAAATAAATAAATGTTATTTTATTCTTACGTTTTGCTTGTTTTGTTTATCCATATTCTATCATCTGGCGCATTGTGCCTTATTTCAAAACACATTTAGCATATAATACAAACTTTAAAAAATAAAACAATTCCATACTTTCAATATGTTTAACAAAATTAATACGTTTAATGTATTTTAATACAAAGCTTCTTTTTTTACCATATGTATTTTCCAATAAACGAATTGCTAAACATTTTAGAAAGTACATTTGTTAATTCTTTCATAATAATAGGCCTATGTCTAGTTATTATTTTTCGTATCGACAGTCCAAGTTAAAGAGAGATGATATTATAAGCTCTTCTCTTCTTTTAAAAGATTGTGAAAGCCTCTCAACAGAGACAGTCTCAAAGCAGGAGCCCACTGTATATTCGCACGAGGAGTGTATAGCTGCGCTACTGAAACGCGATGCCATGGAGACATAATCCCCCTCGCCAGAGCTCAAGTGTTTACTTTCTCCCCGCAGATAAAAAAGTGTAAACAGCAGTGTCGGACTGACAGTGTGCCTTCATTTAACGGAGAAACCGAGCACTCCAATGTTCATAATGCACATTTGATGAGGTGCATGATAACACAGACCCTTCTCTCGGTTTGTTTGATATTTACATAGATAGTGTTTTAATACGTTTTAGATAAATTCCTCTGCCCGGGTGCTTTCTTTTGTACTCAGTTTTTATTTAGTTCAGTGATTTTATTTATTGTACAGTCTACATAATTATTACAATTTCGGTAGGCCTAATTGTAAATCGAATAAAAATACTATACTGTGTTACTATGTTATAGCCTAGTCTATTTTTTTTTTAAGTAATGAAATCGTAGGTCAAACGATTTACGACAAAATGTTTTTAAACTATCAAGTTTATTCATCTAAATAAAAAAGCCTAATAGCCTATACAGGCCTATGCTAAAATACATTCAAAAGGTGTGCTTATTTTTTTTTTTGCTGCTACGTTTAACAAAAAGCGTTGCATTTTGAAATGGAAAAAACATGTTATTAGACAGATTTTGTTTGTGCGTGTTCAGATGCCAAGCATGTTTAATCTTAGTTTCAATCTATTTTTTTCTTATTATTATTTCTATCTATTTTTACATTGCACAAGAATAACTGAAATGCATAGCATACGCCTGTTTGTCTTTTTAATTTTACATTTAGGCTACTCTTCTTCAGAAAGAGAACAGACAGGAATGTGGTAGCTCCATTTATATATTTTTCTTATTATGAATAGGCTATTTCAAATTGTCCTAGAGGTAACGCAAGGCTGCTTCTAAAATGCAAAGTTGATTATTTTCAAAATGATAAAACAAACAAACAAATATGATACCGTTTGTTTTGGTTCTATTTGTCCTTATAGAACAAAACCCGTTAGGCTACAGATATCAAGCGAAAAGAGTTTGAAGAATATTACGATTCTAAAAATAAAGAATAGAATAAAATGAACACCAATTACTAATATAAAGAGTCATTAAAAGCGCCAATACAAATAACACTATTGACAAACTGTCTGATGAAATTCCCTCGTCTTGAAATTGTTTCAGAATTTGGCAATCATGTTAAAATTCTGACCTTCAATGCGAGAGTATGTCGCCCTCTTATGGTAGAATGTGGAAATGAACGGAGACGGTCAGTGGATTCACAGGTGACTCGTCTAATAGTTTTGTCTTTGATTATGTCGCCACCTTGCGGTGAAATGTATGAAGAGCATACACAGAGGCGTCGTGAAGTCAATTAGTAGGCCAAACCGGAAGACCGTTTCTCGAGTTCACGCAGGAATTTTTATTTTATTTATTTATTTTTTACTTTATTGAACAATGTGAACTTTACAACCATAAATGGCCTGGTACGCACGCGGGAATTTATGATGGAGTTCTACTACAATTTAAGGTTAAAAGAAGGGAGGCTTATGTATAGTTAACATCACTTGAAGAGACGTTTAAGTGTACTACAATGCTAATTTGTCAAGCGTCTATCAAGTGATTTGCGCCATAGAGTGCAGTTTTGGACACACGTGCTTTGATGTTTTTGCTTAGAAACAAATCGTGCTGCTACTGACTAATAAAAACGTCAAATTAAGATTCATTTTATTGTGAGCATAAACGTTTTCAAAATGGCCAGAAGCACATCGGTCCCCATTTAAGGCAAGTCATGTATGGGTCCTGATTACCCTGTCAGGATTTATTATTATTAGCATGGAAACTATACGTGAGCTCTTATTTAATTAATATTAAATCTAATGTAAGATAAAATGCATCTACTATAAGATTAGATGTTAACTCTAGCAACTTCTCTTTGAGAAATGGTGAAACAAGTAAAGTGACAGGTGTAAGTGTAGAGATTATTTGTGTGTATACGTATTGTTTCATTCTGTTGTATCATTTATAGAAACCTTTTTTCATTTTTACAAGGTTTATCAGGTACGAATTTGCAATAAGACAGATCTGTAGCACCATCTACTGGACTGTTACTGATATAATATTATTTTGCCTTTTTTGATTCCATCTTACTGCTTCTTTCTTTGTCTTGTTTGTGTTGAACAGTGACAAAGATAATGATGCTTATACACAGTAAAAGTTTACAGAGCAAACCAGTAGTGCAATACAACATTTGCTGTCTATATGGATTACTACAATGGTTAAACCTGTAAAGCCCAACATATTATATTATAGTCTGTTTTCTTGAAATGGACCAGTTTATTGAAACTTTAAACAAAATCTAAAAAAAAGGGATTGCATGTGTTTTATTCAGCAAAAATATGCAATGTGATTGTGTACAGTTGCAGATATTTTTATAGTCAGAAAGTAAGGTGAAATTCAGATTGTAATGTAGCCTAAATCAATGATATAATTTATACTTCATAACAGTATTACAGACTATTTAATATGGGGGGGCAGCAATGCAATGCAATTCAATGATGATTGAGAGATGGACAAATAAATGTTCCTTAAAAGCCTGATATATCATATTTATGATGCTCACATTTTAACATGATTTTACTGAAAAAATGATGTGTGGAAAATCAAGAAGACCAAATATGTTGCTGCTGTCCAGTATATCGAAATATGACTAACAATATACATTTTTTAAGATTTCACATCGAAAAGACATAGACACAAAGAACAGTGCCTGAAGGTTTAATCATGTTGATAATTTAGAGGCCTTAGAAATTTGTGTATCAAATATGATACAGTAGGATTTATAGGGTTAAACCACTAAAAGTGCTAAAATAGATTATGAGCACAATGAAATGGTAACTGTGCACATATGCAATGCTGTTACTTGAGCAGACTCAGAAAATAACTGGGGCTTGTTGCAAAAATGCAATAAAACTTATACAAATGGCCCAAAACTATTGTGTAAAACAAGCTGTATTGTTAATCTTTTTCTTCTTCTTGTGTTAGTTATCTAACGTTTGTTATATTTTATCATATTTTTTTCTAGGCTTATCTACAAATGGATTTGGTGCCTTTCCAGACTCTATAGTAACCTCTAGCTGTGGAATATCCTCCTTCGCTGTCTCTCAGGTGAGTGTTTTTGGATGCATAGATAATATGGGGTGATTGTTCATGAGAAAACTAAAACCAGCTATAAATTGATTTCAAGTAAATTAGCCTGAAAGTACTACTGAGTGGTAACCAGAAATAATTATGAAGACAGACATTGCTGGAGGAGAAAGAGGTATTGTGTCGGAGGGCATGAGGCAAAAAATTCCCCTGTTGCAATGCTTTGAAAACATCTTTGACATAATCTGGTGGCTACATGTGAACTGAGAGCTTATTATTATTATTATTATTATTGTATTACAGGTGCATCTCAATAAATTAGAATGTTGTGGAAAAGTTTATTTCAGTAATTCAACTCAAATTGTGAAACTGGTGTATTAAATAAATTCAGTGCACACAGACTGAAGTAGTTTAAGTAGTGTGTGTGATTTTGGCTCACATTTAACAAAAAAGATAACATTTCTCATAACATAAGATTAACATGTAACATAAAATGTAAGGTACAAGATAAAAATGTCCAAATTGGTAAAAAAGCACAGACCAACTGTTCAGATATAATTTTATAATTTTATCTTTTTCAACAACTTTTGATTTGTTGAGCAGTTTTGGTTTAACAGTATTTTATTGTGTATTTAAAAAAAAATGATTGCTTAGCACTATGCATTTTAAAGAGTATCTGCTGTAACTTACGGATAGATGTGAGTCCGACAGCATATTGATTCCCCTCAAACCAGACCAGCCAGAGTGAAAAGAGCGGGATCCGCCGCAGTTTAAAAAGGCGAGAGGCACGACGTGATTGGCCGACAAAAAATAGCCGTTAATATTTTAAGTTTAATAAATTGAGATGTATATATTGTATATTTATTTTATTAATGGTTTTTAGTCATTTTAGAGCTTTTTATGTGCTACCATATGAAATATATTTATTTTATTTATTTCCATAAGCACAAATTGACGGCCCAGGAGATAACACATTTATTGTGTCAATCTGTCCAAAGGCTTTTTTTTTTATTACACTTTGTGTGTTAATATCCTACACAACATGTGTCAGAATGCTGTCAACACAACCATGTGTGTTGTTTTTGACACATCTGTTTTTGCAGTGTACAGTAAACGAACATACTTTCCAGAATGCCAACAATTCACTAAAAATGTTTTTTTTATTGGTCTTATGAAGTATTCTAATTTGTTGAGATAGTGAATTGGTGAGTTTTTGTTAAATGTGAGCCAAAATCATCACAATTAAAAGAACCAAAGACTTAAACTACTTCAGTCTGTGTGCATTGAATTTATTTAATACACAAGTTTCACAATTTGAGTTGAATTACTGAAATAAATGAACTTTTCCATGACATTCTAATTTATTGAGATGCACCTGTAGGTGCTTTAATATCCTTTATGTGTATCGTCTTGTACACACACATAAGATTAGTAACAAGTAACAAGAATGTGTTTTCCTAAAGGAGTAGTTAACCCAAAAATGAAAATGTTTGTTTCTTCATCCGAACAGATTTGGAGAAATTTAGCATTACAGTACATCACTTGGACACCAAAGGATCCTCTCCAGTGAATGGGTGCCGTCAGAAGGAGAGTCCAAACAGCTGATAAAAGCATCACAATAATTCACAAGTAATGCACAAGACTCCAGTCCATCAATTAACATCTTGTGAAGTGAAAAGCTGCATATTTGTGAGAAACAAGTCCATAATTAAGATGTTTTAACAAACTGTTATATATGAATTTTAAATATGAGTTCTTTGTGAGTCCTCTCCAGTGAAAATGTTGTCTCATCTGAATCAGAAGAGAAATATGCACAGATCGAGACCCGTTTACAAGCGAAAACAGTCCAAAACTGTTCTAAAAAAAACAATGTTGCTAGATTTGGTGTGAGAGGACAACAGATGACTTTTTCCACTGGAGGAAGTGTTTTTATGGATTATGGACTATTTTGGCCAAAAGTGATGGTTAAAAAAAAAAAAAAAAACTTCTTAAAATATGCAGTTTTTCACTTCACAAGACATTAATTGATGGACTGGAGTCATGTGGATTAATTGTGGCTTGCTATGATATTTTTATCAGCTGTTTGGACTCTCATTCTAACGGCACCCATTCACAGCAGAGGATCCATTGGTGATCAAGTGATGTAATGATAAATTTCTCCAAATCTGTTCTGATGAAGAAGAAAAACTAATCTACATCTTGGATGGCCTGAGTGTGAGTACATTTTCAGGAATTTTTTATTCTTGGGTGAACTATTCCTTAAATTAATGCATGCATGTATGTATGTGAATAATGACACTATTCAAAAGCAATTTGGTCATAGGGTCTGCCCTCTGTGGCCTATTCAGAAGACAGAGGATAATACTCATTCATTTGTTGAAATGACTGAATTATAGCCTGAAAGCAAATGCGTAATGGATGCTTGTGTTCATTTTTGTTTGTCTCTGGAGGGCTTTTGGGCTGTGTTGCAGGGTTATTGCTCTGTTACACCTGCACTCTTTGTAAAACATTTTCCTTCCTATGAATTATTTGCTTGGCTCTTTGTTGGTTATGCAGACCCAGGGAGCAGCAACCATTTGTTTTTGTTGTCTGAGTGTGTATTAATCACTTGTCAAATTAATTAGGCGTAACTTGTTTATTCAGTACACTGCATCCATTCACCCAGTCTTTGCTATCTCAGGAAGCACAGAGTAGAATTTACTACAACATTCCTCTGAACTCGAAGGTGAAATCAGTGTTTCTAAGTGTTAATATATTTTAGGTTAGGTTCGAAAGCAAGCATTGATATTCATTTGGCCTGGCTAGCAGTGTTAGCTTGCTAAGAGACCCTGTAAAGACCATGTAGCTGGAGTTCAGAGGTTTAGGTTGTGTATCAGGTGGTCTTTTACACTAGATGGCAGTCTTACCACACATATGTTTCCCATAATGCTCATAGCACTATTACAAGGTCAAGCTGTTCTGCTGCAGTGTTTCTCTGATCCTGTTGGACCGATCAGAGAAGCAAAATAAAAATCGCTTGTTTTTGTTGACTTTCGAAATTTGATGCATGCGAGTATGTATTAGCCAGTTGTAATTTTAACAGGCTTTTAGGTGCTGTGTGAAGAAGACTGTATTTTGTTGTTAAAAAAAATAAAAAGGGTGCTGTTGTTGTAAAAAATTCAGTGATGCTGTTTCAGGTTTTGCATAATGGCATTTAAGTTCCTAACTGTACATGTTAATGAAATTATGTAATGTTAATATAACTTGGAAAGCCTATTTATTTCATTATTTTGTTATAAAAAGCAATATTTAAATTTTTGTATGTTGCATTAAATTATAAAATATTTCATAGTCTACTTCTTAATTAAAAAGCAATCATGCATTTTTGTATATTTTTTAAATGAATCTTTATATGGCTATGCAGTACCTTTCTAAAGTTTGGGATCAGTAATATAAAAAAATAGCTGAAAAGCGAGGTGTGCTCTGATTGGCCAGCTATCCAGTGCATTGTGATTGGCCGAATACCTCAAGCGTGTGACGGAAATGTTATGCCCCTCACCATACTGTGATGCCCTGTCTGGCCAGAGAGACGAGACAAAAACATTAAAACCATTACAAATTAGGCATTTGTTGCATCCAGTGGGGACATAATTACGGATTATAATGACTTATACTGTCTTTTTATCTGTTGCATCGCACCACGTAAACATAAAACCATGTCTGCATTTGTGATCGGAGAAATGACAAACAACAAGTGCTACTCTACACTGCTCAAAACTCGCGTTTGAATCGTCAGTGGCAAATCCTTTAAATATCAAAACGTACCTACAGTCTGTGAGTCAGAACAGCCAGCATTGTAGTCTGAGTGAGGAACGAGGTATGGCCGGCGGGCTTGAGAACGGTGCGGCAGGTGGATTCGACGAAGGAGTGGCCGACGGGCTTGCAGCAACCACATGTGACGACCCCGGGCTGGACTCCACTTCGTCCACGGTGAAAGCCGATCCGGCGATCCACAGCGCAAAGTTGATGTATTTCCTCAGCGACCAGCACGGATCAGCTCCAGGCATGACGAAGCGGATATCGTCCTCTTTTGGAAGGCCAAACAAAGTAGTTTCACTTTCACAACGAAACACACAGTGCCTTCACGACATGACAGCAGCAACAATACTACAGCAAGAATAAAAAAGTTACGCCTTCTTTGTGTGAACATTTGGGCGGTGTTATGCAACTCTTCCCACATGAGGGGGCGTGTTAGAACGAGCGGTTTTAGGTAGGCGTGGTTGACTCTTAACTTTTATAAAAAATATCTCTTTGAATTTGAGACTTTAGTCTTTGCAACTTTACAGATCTTCTTTATGCACCAAGAGCTTATAACACTCCAAACAGAAAGGAAAAATTGAAATCGCATCATATGACCCCTTTAAAATGATCAAAAGTGACAGTAAAGACTTTCACATTGTTCCAAAAAAATCTATATCAAATAAATAGTCTTCTTTCTATTCATCAAATAATTCGGAAAAAAAGTTTCATGGTTTACACAAATATATTAAGCAGCATAACTGTTTTCAGCATTGATAATAGTAAGAAATGTCTCTTGATGACCAAATCAACATATTAGAATGATTTCTGAAGGATCATGTGACACTGAAGACTCAAGTAAAGGCTGCTGAAAACATTCAGCTTTGCCATCACAGGAATAAATTACATTTTAAAATATATAAAAAATAGAAGAGTTATTTTAAAATGTAATATTATTTTACAATATTTGAGTTTTACTTAATTTTATGATCAAATAAATGCAGCCTTGGTAAGCATAATAGACAACATTAAAATATTTTACTGATCCCCAAGCCTCTGAACAGGCTTTTTTGTTTTGTTTTTGCAGTTAAATTACATGTTTTTAATGTATTGTAAGGTAAAGTACACTTAACAAATTAGCAGGGTTTTACAATAATTTTTTTTAACTTTTAATATATATATAAAATGTCAGTATTTTGCTTTATTCATGAGTATGTGAAAAATTACCTTTGCTGAATAGTCTTACTTATTACTATGCCATTTCCCCAAAATTATTTTCTAATTATTTTAATGTTTCCAAACTTCCAAACACATTTAATGAATTCAAATTAGAAACATGACAATGTGGCTGCTCTTTTTTTTCTTTATTCAGTGAAATGTGTCTGTTTCTCCCTCTACTACCTCACAGTGCTTAGCCTCAATTGTGTTGTTGTCAGCGTGACAGCTATCCTGCAGTGAGCTGATAGGTTTGTGTGATGAGTTGGGGCCCGTGCGATTAGAGAGAGTCACAGTGGAGTCACTAAAGGGGCACGACTGGACACAAATGTCACCGCTGTGACATCAGTCAGGTAAAGGTGAAGGCTAATTATGAATATGAGGTCAACGGTAAGTAGTCCTCTGCTTGGGAATCACAAATACGAGGCGGACAGCAGTGATTACAGAACATGCAGATGCTTTAGCACACTGCAGGAGACGCGCTTCTCTCAAAATGCACAAGTTCAACCTCCACCTGTGATGAAAAACATTCAGTTCATCGCTTCCTCCTTGATGCTGTTTGTGCGTTTACAAATCAGTGTTTCTGAATATTTTCCCAGCTATCAGCTGCTTACGGTGGGCGTCTCCTCCAGAAGCTCGGCTGGAATGAAACGCATTGAAGTGCGAGAATCTTTTAAGAGGCGAAAGCAGAAAGTAATTTTGCGAGCGCTTCACCGCCGTTATCTGACTGTGTGTTTTTGCGAGTTTCCTCTGGCTGAGCTGTAATGAATAATTAGTGGAGGGAGAAGATAAATAGCCATGGGGCTTCCTGCTACTGAGGAAATCCATTTAGGTTATTACTCCTTACATAAAACTCATTTTCACTCTAAGAGCTGCCTTTACTGTCCATGCTGAATAACAAATAGAAAGTGCATAAACAAACAAAAGAAAGGCAATTACTTTTCCGCTCAATAGAGAACGCTGGTGAACGCTCCTTGTCTCCGGGGTGCGAGGATGGTGTTCGGTTAAGAGGGGATGCAGTCTCACGGGGGGTGGAAGGGTGACACACTTTAGCATTGGGTTGATGGCTTTCTGTGCATTACCTATGCGGGGGTCAAGGTAAGGGGTCTGACCCGAGCCAGCAGGAGTGGATTGGAGATCAGAGGCAGGCGGAGGTCAGCAAACTGTGCATTTTTTCAAGGAACACCTTGAGGATTATTGATTTAGGGGCGTCATTTCATACATTGATTTAAGAGTAATTGAATGCGGGTTTGTAGAGGGGAAGGTTTGCAGAGGGCTTATGTCACCATGTGACCTTGGCATCTGCCCTTTCAGTCCCTATTCATGACCCACGTGGTCAGTGTCATATCACAGCCAACCTGCTGTCCTGTGTCTAGTGGGATTAAATGTCAGGACATTGTAGGCAAAGTCCAGTTTTGATTGTGTGATTGCCCACAACGTCAATTTTCAATCATGTGCAGTCCAATATACTGTGTACATAGAATTCATTTACTTTTTATATGTGTATATATAAAATTAAAATACAGTTTAAAATCTAAAATAATATTTGTTTGTTCTTAACTTTATTACGCGCGTGATTGTGTGAAGTTGAAATATATTAATAATTATATAATTCCTGATATATGTAAAAAGTAAATATATGTAATAAAACTATCATTATATATAACCATCTTTTGTACAGTAATACTTTGATTTTTGAATTTTACGTATTATTTACTAATTGTTTGCTCAATTATATTGGCTATACATGTATGTAAATGTTATATATGTAAATGTGAAATAATATTAATATATTTTATATTTGTATATAATATTATTTATATATTTACATTTGAATTATATGATGATAGTATATTTATATTTATTAAAAAATACACATTTAATTTAATGATATTTGAATATATTTATGTATAATATTTTTGTATATTTCATTTTAATTATAATTATATGAGGATAGTATAATTATATGTAATTATTTTATATGTACATTTAATAAATAAATACACAAAGATTATAATTATATTTGAATGTATTTATGTGTAATATATTTTGTATATTTCTTTTATAATTATAATAATGTTTATATATATATATATGCTAATGAACTTATTAGTTTGTGTAGAGTTAGAGTTGAATAGTTTGTGTGTGTGTGTGTGTGTATATATATATATATATATATAAAGCAATCATTTTTTTTTAAATACACAATAAAATACTGTTAAACCAAAACTGCTCAACAAATCAAAAGTTGTTGAAAAAGATAAAATTATAAAATTATATCTGAACAGTTGGTCTGTGCTTTTTTTGGTGGCGTTTTCTATGGTGTGATCCGTCTTCTTTGGTTTTGAAGTGTCAGAATCTCAGCGGGAGGAACACAATTCACCTCTCCCACTCAGTTTTACCTGAACGATTCGCAGTCTATTCACTGCATTTTTCGGCCTCAGGAAGTTTTTGGAGCAGGAAGCACTGCTTGCTATTGCTCTTGAATCTTTCATTAACATAAACATGGTGTTTTTGTCTCCCAAAAAACTGACCACAAAAAGTCCTCACTCAGAGAGAGTAATACTATGACTTGGCATGTTGATTTAGTAACAGGAGCTGCTGTGGCCAGTTGATTCGGTCAGGATGCGTGGTGGTAATAATTCCCTGAAGGTGTCTGGTAGTTGGCTTCAGAAGAGCTGGCCAGGTTTTCAGTGAAGTAAGGCATTTTTTACCAGTGGAAGCAGAACCTCGGTGTCACATTTTATGCATCATCATTGTATCATTTGGTTGGACAGGAAAGTTTGGAGAATGGACAGTAATATTAACCTAATGATAACCTTTTTATCAGCAGGTAGGTCAACATACAGAATTTCTGCTGTTACTGCTGTAATGATGTTTTCAATAGGTAAAAACAACTATAATTTAATGAAACATTTAAAATTTGTTCAATTTTGTGATTCCAGAAGTTTCAAGAACACTGATTTATGACCAATGAACTTGACTGGATAAGGATTTTTCACAAATATTATAATCATTTAAGAATATATGAAATAAATGAATCACACTTTTGAAATTCCCTCATATATCTGTGGTTTGTCAGCTTAGGAATCTTATTCTTAAGTGAATATGAAGGGATGAATTAAAATAAGAAATATCTTGACTGTGAGTTTGATCTTTTTTTAAAACTTGTTTTGCTTTTTTAAAATCATTTGAAATCATTTTGCAGGCCCCTTGAAAGTTTGCTAAGGCAGCCACCTGAACCACTTTTGGTATCTCTGTTGAACTATATGCACATTTCACCAACTTTGTAGTTCCTGTAGTTCCTTCCTGTTACTCCGCTCTGTATTCCCTCAAATATTCTCAGATTTAGCAGACACATAGCAGACATTCTTCTCACTCACAGTGTGTGATTGTTAGATCAGTTTGATATGCGTCATTGTGAGCAGCTTTGATGTTTTTAAACATAAAAGATGAGACACAAAGTGCTCTCTAAGTATGACTGTGCCAACTCTTCTATTACCCTCCACAACACTCCCCCGTCTCAGTCCATTGTAGCGTCGGACGCTTTCAAAGCAATCGCTTCGTCTCTGTACCTAAGATGAGAGACAATCGACGTCTGATTGGCAGAAGTAGGTCTGTCTGAAACGTTGAGTCTGCTATGTTGTACCTTCTTGATATCTTTCTCACACACAAGCATGCACTCACCCACTTTTTTCCCTCTGTCACTTACTACCTCATACACACTTTCATTCTCTCTCATGTTAAATTATAGCACAGCGTACAAGTATGAGAGTCATCAAATGAAGATTAAAGACAGCCCTGTTTCTCTGACAGCTCCGTCTCTGGGCCTGTCCTTACGCCTCTAGGGAACAGAGACAATTACATTTAAAATGGATTCGTTCAAAGCATTGAACAACTCATTAATTGCATATTGCAAACAGTACGTTTCAGCAGAAAGTGCTGATGAGGAACAGCAAGAATGAAAAAAAGAATTGAAGCTCTCACCATTTGGTTACGTGCCTGAATTCATAATTTGAAGTTATAGGCACCCACTGAAGGGATTGAGAGACTATAGTGTTTAGCTGACCAGGAATACCATCAGTTGTCTCTTGCGTTTAACAGTATGCTATACAAAGCATTGTAGTCAGTGCTAGTATGGGTGAAATTTCATAATTAGATACCAGTGTTATTACCACAGCAAATATGAATGTTGCTTTAGTTAATAATAGATTTTTTTATTTATAACACAACAATATTATCAATAATAATAATATTATTAATAATAAATTATATAACAGCAAAACAACAACAACAACAATAATAATAATTCATATTTATTGCTATTATTAATATTATCTATATTGTCCTTATTATTATCTAATATCTTAAGAAAATATATTTTTTAATCAAATTCATGTTCATAATACTACTACTATTACTACTACTAATAGTTATTATCATTATTGACAATATTATATACATATTAATAATTATTAATAATTGATATACACATTGATATTATAAAATCAAATTAAAATAGTGTAATATACCCTTCAATTATTCTTAATGACGTAATGAAGTTTTTTATACTTCATAATTTATTAATTATTTTAATTATTCAAAAAAAATATTCAGGAAGAAAAAAATTAAGAACAGTTGGTGTTTTCCTATTTTTCTTGTCAATGTTGTTGATTAAATAATATTAATCAGTCAGATTGCACAGTTATCGAGATGAGTCAGTACTCTGTACTATACGACGAAAAATCTAGTACTTTTTCCCTTTTTATTTTATTATTCACTTGGCGCCAAAGTACCGGTACATTTGACATCCCTACACAAAAAATATAAGTTCAAAACTGAGTTTGCCATGTCAGTTTCTTGGACAGAGATAAGCTGCTAACAGGTTTTCTCTTGTACAGACAGCTTCTTGTATAGCCATTGTCAGTTACTCTCTTCACCATTAGATAGCAGATAGCAGACTTACTGAAAGGGGCAGTTTGTGCCCTGACAAGGCATATGTTGGTCTGCCAGTGCTGTAAGCAGCCCATCACAAATGCATTGTGACTCACAGGCCTTCTTCGGCATTGCTGTGCGAGAGAGTGGGAGAGTTTTAAAAGAAATAGGAAAAAAACAACAACAAGTAGGAGTCGCACAGCAGGGGCTTTTGGAGTGGGCACTCTTCCAAAGTTGTTAAGGGCATTAATATTTCAAGAGCCCTTTGTTTTCCTCCAGGGCGATCTTTTACAAGCAGCCAATTAGCGTCGGAGGAATCGCGGAGGCCGGCGCCGCTCCTCGTCGTTGACTGTAAATTAACCCCCCCCCCCCCCCCCCCAAAAAAAAACATACCTATTAGGGGTGTGCGAAAATGACAAAAAAATGGTATCTCAATATTTTATGGAATTTTGTTGATAACGATAATTAGACAATATTTTGCTTATTGTGCTGGTAATTTGGTGGGTTTAGGACTGCCTTGGACAGCCGACTCCCAAAACTTTTGATGTTCATATTCTGTTCATTAATTAGTTTGCAGGAATAACAGAAATGAACTTTTTCAATAAGTTTAAATGGATTTTACCTTTTATGAGCATTTTTACCTTTGTAAGTCAGTTTTTTTAACCTAATTAAATGTATGCATCATCTTTTGTGTCAAATCAATAAATTCAAATAGTAAGACACTATAGGGCTGTTACCAATCGAATTAAATCATTTTGAACAAAATTAGTGTTTGCAATGCAGAGGTGGCACAGAATCTGCATCTAAAGTGGCGTCTAGATGCATTTACACAGTCTTTTTAATGCAGGACATGAATGCATTTAACCTGAAGTTACAAATGCATAAATAATGTTTTGGTGTTTAAAAAAAAGTTGGATACTAATATTTGAAATGATTTTGGGAAAAAATGGAAAATATACTTTAAATATAAACTTCACCATTAGATTGCGGTCATTGAGTCATTGAGTCATTCGTTCAACCGATTCGTTCAATCTGCAATAGTCCTAATATTTGGAGAAAAAACTGTGCTCTTTGTGTGATATTAAATATATCAGATGATATAAATATAAAAGACATAAAATTCTAAAAGACTAAATCATGCAGTAAAAGCGTGAACTCTAAATGTGCTCACGCAGTATAACCTATATCTCATAGTGTATGCATGCACTCTCTGGGTGTGTTTTATTTAGTTTTTTTGCAATATACTCGATAATGTCAAATCGCATATCATTCAAACAACAATTACAATATTATCATAGACTATCATATACTATCATATATCGCACAGCCCTAATACCTATACATACATACTGACACTTAAGGCAGTAAAACAACATCAGCTTTTATTGCTCTTCACACAAATTATGATTATGGGGCATATTATCAATTAATAAAGACTTATTTTTGCATGATACCTTGCACAATACTGTGTTATGACCTCAAAACACTTTTACCATATTTGTTACTAGAACAATTTGAAATTCGCATCACATAACGAGCTACATATGTATGCTTTTCTGATGTGCTAAACTTGCTTGGTAGCCCACCTGGTACAGCATTGCACTTGAGATGCGAAGGACTCGGGTACGAATCCTGTAAAACATGAGTCATAATAGAAGTGCTGAAAGACTTGGAGAAGTGAGCTAAAATGTCAGTTGTTGGTTTTGTTAACACTGTCAGTTTAGGGTTTAGTGTAGGTGGAATATTATTTTCAAAGATAACAGAGAGTTAACATTTTAGCTCCAGTCACCAGACATTTCATTTCCGAAATGATGCAATACATGGAAAAATCAACATCATTAAATGTTACAAGATTGGATAAAGCTGGATAAAACTAGATGCACTTTTAGCGCCACTCACTGGACATTTCAATGCAAAAAGTGTTGTGAATTGTGCAAGAAGCAATGCAATATTATTTTGCAGAAGTTGTTTTTCCAGTGAGCCTATGTTGGACATTTCATTTTTCTTATCAGTTTTTTAGTTTAACATTACAACAATCTTGACTATCACTTCAAATCAATTCTAAAATAGCAAAGCATAAACATAAAATAAATGTAAAATGCAATTAAATGCATTAAAAATTAAATGAAATTGTTAATATTGATAGTCCCCTCTAAACAAAGTGCAGATCTTATTTTAGTACCTTTGCTGACATCTTCATCTATAGATTTGTTAGAGTTTTCTGGCCAGTGAGAGTGGGGAAAAGTGGTGTGAGAGAAGCCAAGAAGTGTCTGAACTGGGTCAAAGAGAGGGGAAAAGAAAGAGCCAGTGGCCATACTGTCTTTAATGGCCTCCCTCCCTCTGACCAGCAATTATAGGGACCCAAATGATGATCTATACAGGCAGAGAGCAACGCTCCGGCCAATGGAGACAGATGGGGTGAGGCGGGGTTTTTCCCCATCGCCCTGCCTCTCATGTTTTTAAATGAGAAAAGTACTCTGTGTGATTGGCTTTCTGCCCTTTGTATTAAACTATGCATACATACATGATTCTGTTTTGTTTATAGTTGTTTAAGCAACTTAATTAATTATAATTGGTTTATAAACATTATTTTAAACATTATGCTCTTTTTTTCACAGATAGTCATGTTATTTTATGCTTTGAATAAATGTGCATTATTTTGCTCGATGCGCCCTCTTGTGGCCTCAGAAGACAAGCCAAAAGCTTTTCTTCACCCTAACTGAAATTATGCATTTTAAATTAGAATATAATTCGAATTTTGATAATATTTAAGTATAAAATTCGAATTTCGTTTTCCAGCCATGTCGACAGCCCTAGAGAGTAGGCCTGAATGTTGAAATTAAGTGTTATATGCATTTTTGCACAAAAAGTGAAAAAAGAGAAACATTTGCTGGTTTTTAGTGTTCATTATGTGGGGATCAGTGCTATTTCAATATCATTAAGATACGTTTTTATTAATATGTTTAATCATTATTTTTTATATCATATTTAAATTTTTGTTAAAGTGATTTTGTTAAATTTGTTTCAAGTAATAATTTTTTTTTAAAGGTATTAGTTTTATTTTCAGTTTTAGTTAACTATAACCCTGGTTGGAGTTCAGATGCATTTGCAAAGTTATTAACATTAACATTCTTTTTTGTGTATATTTACAAAAATTGTGTACATTTATAACACTAAAGTTTGTATTATATTACCTTGCCAGTTCAGCTGAGGGAGTAACAGCAAATTTGACATTGTTCTCGCTTCTGACTACTGTTATTAATTTAATATTTTTTTTACTTTTTGGAAAGTCATAGAAACACTGTATCATGGATTATTTATTTACTTATTTTTGATATTGGCTCAAATGGTAACATAAACATTTGATTTGTTGTAGTTACCATTCACCATATAAACTATAGAAGTTTATGCAACTATGATGACTTTTGAAACTTGGAAATGTGAAAAGGGGCCATTGTTTGCATTAAAAAAAGACATGTTGCTGGTCCAGATATCAGCTAGTTTCCTCTTCATGGAAATCTGATCTCATAGTTACCTGATGATAAAAATGCATGGAGTCTGATGTAAATACTTCCTTGGTTGGTCTAATTTGATATGTCTAATTTTATTGCGTTTACTCAATTCTGTTAGGTTTCCACTTCACAAGGTTCACAGTTTAATTTAATGTCAGGAAAACCCATTTCCAACGTGTGGAAGTGCTGTCCACAATTGAATTAAGTTCAGCTGAAGAATTCTTCTTTCGAGTGCACCTTCAGTTGGTGTCATAACAGTAAATCAGGATTATATCAGTTTCCATCTGACAAACTCCATCTGATGATATTGGCCGCAGTCTCTGTGTGTTACAAAACCATGAGGGATTGTGGGATCTTGATCCGGTAGATTCTGCCTGTTTAGGAAAATTATTTTCTTTTGAGAACTCTACGTTTCACCCCTCCTCCACTTTGAACTAATCACTGGCAAAAGACTGATGAGGGCTGAATTAATGCCCGTAATGAAGCCATTAGTGTAATTATAACCATGGCAATCAGCCCGTGTTTTGACCAAATTTTTTTTCCCGACTTGGCGGAAAACACCTTCGTGCTGCACACAAGTGCTCTTAAATCTGCCACATGTCCTTTCCTCTCCGAAATACACCCACACACGCGTGCACACACACGCGCACACACACACACACACACACACACACACACACACACACACACACACACACACACACACACACACACACACACACACACATACATACATACACACCCTCATCACAGATACATGCACTGTACTGTCAGTCTCCAGGGGGTTTATGCTTCAGTGGATTCTCTCTCTCTCCCTTCTTTCTTCTTTGCAGTGTGTGCTCTCTGCCCCATCAGGACTTCCTGTGTGGGAGGAAGGTGTATGTGCCAGATTCTAAGTGCATTAGAGAGATTTAGCCTCCAAGGCTTGGACCAGGAACAGCCACGCCTGACCTCCACCTTTATGGAATGGAAGACAAAGAGAGTAAAAGAGGCAAAATAGGAAAAGCCTTGAGGGAATCAGATCCTTTTTTTTTTATCAGTGCCTGTTTATTGGCCACTACATTAAAGTTAACTAAAATACATGATTGCAGTAAAGTAACAGGGATTACTTGAAACACCTGTTGCATTAGTTACTGTATATTACTTGCAATGTTCCTCATTTGTAAGTCGTTTTGCATAAACCTGTCTGCTAAATGAATGCACATTATACAATCTTTTGTTGTATTCTTTTGCTGGAGGACCATGGGCATTACTAAATGCCTAATTTTCATCATATAGTGGAGTTGCATAATATATTGTCTGATTATTAAAGATTTTATTGTATTAGAGATTAAATAGCATTAATAATAACACTAAAAATAATAATATAATTTAAAAAAATCAATAAACAATATCTAATATCTAATAATTATTTTTGATAGTTATATAAATCATTGCATTAATTATAATTTTAATTGTGCATGCTCATTTCCTTTTACTATTTTTACATTTAGATTACATTTGTTGTTGTCTAGTGCTTAATTAAAGTTTATCTTAAACACTAACAATTCCTTAGCACTCTTTTAAGCAAATTTTACAATGAATTTCCATTTTTTTCATACTGTACGTTATAATTTTGTAATGCCTCAAATCACCTGTAGCAGTTAAAATGACTGATTTTTATTTTTAGGGTTTCATTTTTAATTTAATTACACAAAATATTATTAAAATTTTATTTATATTTTAATAAAGCAATAAGCCCCAAGAAGCCGTGGTTTACAGTGAATTTATAACAGCTAAGGGGCGTTGCTAAAACCTCCTTAGCTGTTATAAATTCACTGTAAACAACGGCTTCACGGGGCTTATTGCTTTTATAAAACGGTTATTCCATATACGTAGTAAGGTTTCACAAAATAAAACAGTAAATAAAATGTAATGATATTAATAAAAACATTGTTCTTCAACCAAACAATGTAGTTGCTCAGAATCAGTTGTGGTTGCAACAAAGTGGTTGCCGAGCAACACACAAACGTAAACAAAGGTGTGTGTTTGTAGAGTAATTTACAACAGCTTCGAACATGGCTCAGCCAATCAGAATCAAGGACCGGAACTATCCGTTTTATAATAGAATTTTAATATCATGCTTTTATTGATTAACATTAAAAAAATAATTATCTGTCTCATCAGTATCAGCCTTTATTATAAATATGGCGCGGTTGTGAGCTTTACATATTAGTTAGTCTAGTTTATTGTTGTTTCAGAAAAAATTTGCATCTGTAGCACCCTTCAATCATCAATAACAACAATTATCAAACACAAACAAACATCAACAAATTACAACACATTGAACGTTACACATTACAAATACAACCAACATTGAACACATTTGTGTGTGTCTGGGTTTTGCTATTATTAAGTAAATTCTAATTTAAAATTCTGTTTGATAATAATAACAGCTAATGACTTTAATGCACAACCTCATTGTTTGTTGTTTATTTTAGGGTTGGTGGTAGTTAGTCTATAGTTATCATAATTAGCATATATTAGGAACAAGCCCCCACAAGGGTGTATATACAGGGTTGTGCATGCATGCATTCAGGGCAAAGTACCAATGAAGTGTGAAAAGGGCTTACTTATATTTGTCTCTAGGATAAAGTATTTAACTTGCTAAAAAAAAAATCACCTTTAAAAGTCAACATGAAATGAAAATTCACTCTAAAAAAAGGAATAATAATTCTTAATCAAAATGTTACAACGTGATCTTCTTGTCTCTGGTGACTTATGTTGCACTTCTCAAATCATTTGATCAGCCTAAACCTTGCTTCTTTCTTACAATCAACTACAAGCTCACATTCAGCCATCCAGTTTCCATCCAATCAACGACCAATGGACAGAACCAAGTCCCTGTTCTATTTTTTTCTTTACGATAATAAATTTCACTTGGATGTAAGGAACAATATGGAGGAAGAGATCTGTCACTACTAATGTTTCATCACAAAGCAAAAGCGTCTATTTGCTTACCGTTTACTCTCACATTGCAGTCGAGGAGATACAGCTGAGATATTATTCATGAGATACACTTGTGTATTTATACCTGTTATCTCTGTTGTATTTACAGTATCCGTGACGTACGTGCTGCAGGTGTGGTCCCATCACTGCAGAAAGACCTACAGCAGAACAGAGAGAATTGAGAAACAGTTTCATAAGTGGTTAATTCTAGTATTATTGAACAAAGAAATAGACAAAAGAGGGAGCAAGAAGGACAAAAGGGAAAATAATTGTGAATTATATCATTGGACGTTAAAGCCCTCTGCTAAATACTGGACCAAATCCCTTAAGTTCTCATCAAAAAAAAAAACTCCAACAATTTTGCACTCTAGTAATCTTCAGATTTAATAACCTTAAGCTTTCCTAGTTCTATAAATCTGAGCTTCCAACACCCTTGAATTAACCTAAAAAGGGCTTACTTATATTTGTCTCTAGGATAAAGTATTTAACTTGCTAAAAAAAAAAACACCTTTAAAAGTCAACATGAAATTAAAATTCACTCTAAAAAAAGGAATAATAATTCTTAATCAAAATGTTACAACGTGATCTTCTTGTCTCTGGTGACTTATGTTGCACTTCTCAAATCATTTGATCAGCCTAAACCTTGCTTCTTTCTTACAATCAACTACAAGCTCACATTCAGCCATCCAGTTTCCATCCAATCAACGACCAATGGACAGAACCAAGTCCCTGTTCTATTTTTTTCTTTACGATAATAAATTTCACTTGGATGTAAGTAAGAATATGGAGGAAGAGATCTGTCACTACTAATGTTTCATCACAAAGCAAAAGCGTCTATTTGCTTACCGTTTACTCTCAGATTGCAGTCGAGGAGATACAGCTGAGATATTATTCATGAGATACACTTGTGTATTTATACCTGTTATCTCTGTTGTATTTACAGTATCTGTGACGTACGTGCTGCAGGTGTGGTCCCGTCACTGCAGAAAGACCTACAGCAGAACAGAGAGAATTGAGAAACAGTTTCATAAGTGGTTAATTCTAGTATTATTGAACAAAGAAATAGACAAAAGAGGGAGCAAGAAAGACAAAAGGGAAAATAATTGTGAATTATATCATTGGACGTTAAAGCCCTCTGCTAAATACTGGACCAAATCCCTTAAGTTCTCATCAAAAAAAAAAACTCCAACAATTTTGCACTCTAGTAATCTTCAGATTTAATAACCTTAAGCTTTCCTAGTTCTATAAATCTGAGCTTCCAACACCCTTGCTTCCTCCTCTTCTACCACCACTACCCTCTTCCTCCTCCTCCTCCTCCCTTTCTTGCTCCCCCGTGCTCTCCAAGCGGCTGTGCATTTTATCTCTGTAATAACACAAAGCCGCCGTCACAGCCTCCCGTCAGGCAGATAACAGAAATTCCTGCCCATATTTTAATAGCTTCTGTCCGCTATCTCTCGCTCCCAACTCCTAAGGAGCGTGCGCACTCACCTTGGAAGCACAGCCTGGAGGAGATTCCCCGAGAAACCTGCGACTAGCATGCTCGCGATCGGAACGCCACCAGAATCTTAATGCTGGCCTCTGCTGTTGCCATAGCGCTGCCTCCGAGTCTTACCATTTTCTGTAGTGAGTCGTACCTGAGGAGGGCTGGGGACCATGAGTCTCGCGACCCTCAGGGGCCGACGGAGAGTGAGATGCTCTTAAGCAGCGCAAACTAGGCGGCCTTTAATGCTTTTACTAAAGACCATGTGATTTCCCTGCAGTCAAAACATATTCAAAATGTCTGTCAGCGGGAGGCGGGGTGGATATTGTCGAGTACCATTACAAGATTATTATATGTTCTGTAAAATGGTGAGAATGTATGTTATTTTCTAGCTCTGCTATAATGCAGGGAGATTAAAGGAGGAATTCAAATGGAATTCAGGCCCTACAGATTTCCAATGTCTAGATCTTGTTTTGTTTAAAAAAGCACAAATATGTACACTACGTGTTTTGAAATGTGAGCAAATCTGGAGCACAGACCTGGATGAATATATAATTTTTCATGGCATGAATCCTGCATGTATGCCCCCCGACGCTTCACGCCAAATGCATGGGAAACTTCACTGAACATGCTAATTACTTCCCGTTCGGTTTTTGACATGTCACCGGGGATCCGTGCTCACATATTCACCTTTGTGAACAAATGAGTCTTATGAACTGATTCGTTTTAATGAATCAAACTTTGCAGCTCAGTTCTTGAACAAATGTTTCAGATTATATTTTTTAATGAGTCATTTAGAAAGACCAACTCATGAATTATCATTTGTCACTGTTACATGTATATGCAGCTCTCTCTCTTTATATAGCTCATATAAAACATTTATAATTTATAGTATAATAGTTTTAAATGCAATTTAAGGTAAATTTTACATTAATATACCAAGTTTGAGGATCTCCTGTGTCGTTTATAGCAACAGTTGAGAGAATTGTTAGAAAATATGACATTAATAACTGTCCAGATCAATTGTAAAATGAATCAGCATTAAATCAGAATGTATACTCATACCCATGTTTTCCATATGTGGATATATACCTATATATCCCAGATGTGTTTCTATATGTGCATGTTTGTATGTGAATGTATTAAGTGTGTGTGAATGTGCATAGCTGTGTATTTCAGTGTATTGCTTCTGTTTGTGCCTGAGTGTGTTACTGTGTGGTTTCTGTGTGTGTGTGGTTGTTGTATAAGAGAGCTGACAGGAGCAGCAGCGGCTGGGATTGAATTAAACAATACCATTCAGAGTGTCTCATAACAGTATGAAATATACAGCATACCTTCAGGGAGCGCTTGGGGTCTGGCAGCAGCCTCTCTCCCTCATTTTCCTGCTTTTTGTCTGTGTGTCTGTCTACCACTATCTCTCTCTCTCTCTCGCTCTCGCACGCTCGCTCACTTTCTCACCTACTTTTTCCTCCCAACTGAATGGATTTACTGTATCTTCACCTCTCTGGTCTTGGTGTAATAAACTCTGGTATGCTGGGCTCCTGGTTGCTGTACGACAGAGAGAGGGTGTGTGATTTGTCTCTTAGAAGCCCGTTGCTAGAAATGTCAGGGACAATCTTGTTCAGTAGAGTCATGTTGGGAGAAGTTTAGTCTGTCTGTGAATGTCACTGCGAGGGGGGAAAGCAGGCCAGATTCATCACGTTGCAATCGAAAGCCGTTTTAAACTCTTGGAGAATTCTCACAGAGCATTAGACGTTCCAGCGTCGAGGCTGGTGACTGCACTTCCTGTGTGTCACGGCACACTGAAAATCCTCCTCGCTTTAGAGCGATATGCTGCTTATGTAGTACATTTCACAGCATGGATCTTCAGGACGATATTATTGGTGCGTTAAATACTCAAGACTAAAGAGTCTCATTAGTGTGGGATGCCACATTTAACTATTACTTCCGCTGCAGAAATCGGCAGGGGCCAGTTGGATGTTGGGATAGATGAAGGATACTTGACCTTGGTAATCCATTGCCTGAGGATGTGAAAAGACCAATGTCTCGCTCTAGTTCCATCTGCCGTCTTCTTCACATTAACAGAAAGAAGCCAGACCTTTGAGATCTATAAGACGGATTGGCCTCCACTGACAGCCATCCATCATCGCAGCTGAAATGTGATTAATGGTGTCGAATAAAGGGAACAAATAACAGACATTAAAGTTTAGCACACAAGTATGGCCCATTAAGTCTTTTTCCAGTTGCATTTATGGCTACCTTAATCCTTTTTAATATGGCAGGAAATCGATGGCTTCATATTGCTAGCCTAGCTTTTCAACACACTCAATCAAATCCACAGAGGATCTGTCGATAGACCTTGGGCTACTCTGTGAGGTTTGTTTAGTGCTCATTGGACATGCCACTGACCACAAACACAAAGATAGATGATTTGTGAGTAAGAACTGATAGATCGCTATGTCCGATGTGTACTTTTCCACTCTTTGTTGTTTTTTACTTTCTGTGAAAGGAAATTGTCTAAATAATAGAGAGGTCACTGATGACATTTTATCCTGACATCTAAGTTAATGCCATCACTGTAGCTGCTTCTAAAAATGTGAGCAGTTAAATTTGCATTTTTTAAATTTCATTTTAAATAGACTGCCATATTCAGTCTGATATCTTGTGAGAAAAATGGCTAATGCTTTACAATTAACAGCAAGTTAATGCATTAGGGATCACGTTTTTAATACCACTTTAGTATAGGGACCGATTTTCACTATTAACTAGTTGCTTGTTAGCATGCTTATTATTAACATATTGGCTGATTATTAGTACTTATAAAACACATATTCTGCATGGCTGTATTCTACATCCCTAATACTACCCAATACCTAAACTTAACAACTACCTTAACTATTAATAAGTAGCACATTAGTTGTTTATTGAGGCAAAAGTGATAGTTAATGGTTTTTTAATTGCAAGAATTGGACCTTAACATAAAGTGTGACCACCTTTTTGTTTTAGAATTTATCGTGGTTAATGTTAATTTATAATTATACTATTGTTTTTTCTGTCAATTCATGTTCATTATTTATAATTAATGCTGATGTATACTATTTTAAATGTTAAAAATGTATTAGCATATGTAAAAATAAACAAAGAATTAAACCAAGATTAATAATTGCTTTACAAATATTGTTTATTGTTATTTCATGTTATAACACGTATGACCTATTGTAAAACTGATATTTGTTAAATATCATCAAATGTATTAATTTTATGCATGCAGTTTCATTCTGCAGTCTAACAATCCCATAACCAGACTTTCATTTCTCAGTAGATAGTTGAAGAAAACTTTCTTAAGTATGCAGATTAGACTTTTAACAAAGTACAGTTATTTGCAGACTTTTTAGACAATCGGAGAAAATAGAAAATTAACCTCATATTTTGGATTTAGAATATTTATTGTGACCTAATCAGAACCCAGTTGTCAGATATTATTGAAGCTTTAAACCTCTGTTGCATCACAAAGTTTAGGCCTACATGTGCTTTTCAGAAATGTGACTTGATGATTAATAATTTACTTAATAATAGATGTGACATAGTAATATTATTTCTGTATAACCAGTTAGAAAATTGTATTGCATTTATTCATGTTTAATATCTACGGTGCCCGGGAGGTAGGGATGAGCGTATCGATCCGAAGTATCGATTTATCGATACTGATGCGAGTATCGAAAGTATCGATACTCAAACAAAAAATATCGATACTAACGTGCGTTTTATTTACCAGTGGTTTTGTTTATTTAACAATAACAATAATAATAATAATGCATTAAATTGGACGAATAACCTTTGTTAGCAAGTAATTGTGTAGGATAGAACTATTTTCCTGCTCATCTGAACACACGCAAATGTTGCAAGACAGAACCAATCAATTGATGGTTGTATTTTTTTGTATTTGATCTCAGTATTCCTATCAATGTTGTATAAGGGTTTTTTATGCATAATAGTAACCCTAGAATGTGATCAAACAGTTTAAAATAGCAGGGCTAAGATATATAACAATTTTTAAGACTGCAGAAATATGTTAATTCAGTATACACATTATCCCACCGGATACAATTGTGACTGACCATAAAATATAATTTTTCACACACTTTTAAAAACAAAAACAAATGATTGATTATTTCAAAGGGTTACTAATGACACATCATTTGGATATTTTCATGTCTGGGAAAAATTTGGGATTAAACGGGTTAAAATGCGTTTTAAACAAAGTTAAGTGGTTTTCATTACCCATTTTACTCTTAGTAATTTAATAATTTAATAAATTTCATAATTTAAAAGTTTAGTGCAGAAGTATCGAATCGGTATCGATATCGACGATACTGCCTTGAAAAATATCGGTATCGTATCGAAAACAAAATAAGGGGTATCGCCCATCCCTACCGGGAGGTGACATGGTCGGTTCACTTAGTTTTGTCGTGGCCACGACATAATAACTCGTGTAATATGTAATAATATGTTGTGGCCACGAGATATTAATTCATGGGAACGTCATAATAACTCGTGGGAACGTGATATTATGTCGTGGCCATGAGATCATTTTGTCGAGGTAACGACATCCTTATGTCGTGGCATCAAGATGCAATGTTGAGGGAATAACATCCGTTTCTCGTTTAATGCGAAAAACAAACCTGCGTGACCATAGCAACCCGGGATTATCAGAGATGGATAAAACATTTTTATTAACATTAAACATTTAATTTAATATTTGTATAATATTATTATTATTACATTAACTTATTAGGGTTATATTTTTATATTTATTATTATATATACTTATTTCCCCTTTCAATTTGTGTATTGCTTTACCTAGTTAACGTTTTGAGTAAGTATGCTAGCATTTGCTAGCCTACCATATATTTTGCAAATAAACGCCTGACAATTATGCCAATCAAGTTTTGACTTTATGATTGTATTTATGCCCATGTGTGATAATGAGCGTGTTGTGTTTTCATTTACAAATGAAACTACGTGAATTATTAATTCCTCAACGAAACACTACAGTAGGCCTATTTATAACTATGGTATATTACACTGAACAAAATTATAAACGCAACACTTTTGTTGTTGCCCCCCCAATACAGTAAAACTGCACATTTTAGAGTGGCCTTTTATTGTGGCCAGCCTAAGGCACACCTGTGCAATAATCATGCTGTCTAATCAGCATCTTGATATGCTACACCTGTGAGGTGGATGGATTATCTCGACAAAGGAGAAGTGTTCACTAACACAGATTTAGACAGATTTGTGAACAATATTTGAGAGAAATAGGCCTTTTGTGTACATAGAAAAAGTCTTAGATCTTTGAGTTCAGCTCATGAAAAATGGGGGCAAAAACAAAAGTGTTGCGTTTATAATTGTTTTCATTGTAATTAGCCGAAATAAAATGAAATACATGTTAAATTTAAACTGCATTCCAGCAAAAATTCCAGTCAGAAAAATCAAAGCTTTATTGGCATGTCGAGCATTTACAGAAGGCTATTATTTACAAAAGTATTCAGAACGTTAGTAAAGAGATCGAAATGAAGGGGAAAAAATGAATGTAAACGAGTATAAAAATATAACCAATAATAATAGGCTAATAATAATAATAATAATATACAAATATTACGGGAAAAAGATGATCAGTTAATGGACTTAACAAGACTGTAGGATGGATAAAAATGTTTTCTTGTAGGCCTATTTTATATTATGCACTTTATGTAACATTTATTCATGATAAACTTCATTTGAATGCTGACTATCGCACGTAATACAGTCCGGAAGCCAAGGCCTATGGTTAATATAATAATTTAATAATGTAATAATTTCTATAATAAATAATATAATAATTTCTTAATTAAAAATAAAATATTAATGAATCCATCTCTGATAATCCCGGTTTGCTATGGTCACGCAGGTTTGTTTACGCATTAAACTCGTGGCCACGAGAAATGGATGTCGTTCCCTCAACATAGCATCTCGAGGCCACGACATATTATCACGTTCCCACGAGTTATTATGTCGTGGCCACGACAAAACTAAGTGAACCGAACATGTCACTTCCCGGGCACCGTAAATATCTGGGGTCCCAGGTATGTTTTATATTTGAGACCTCAATCATAACGCAATTTTTTTATTGATGGGAGACATGTGATAAGTGACTTCAAGCTCATACTTTAATGTTAAGTAGGTTTTTTAGGCTATTAAAATGGTGTCACTCAGACACCGAACAGAATATGAGAGGTTAAAATAAATTCATTGCACTGTGTTAAATGAGTGATTTTATTTCTGTTATAGTTTTGGGAAAGGCTATTATTTACAAAAGTATTCAGAACGTTAGTAAAGAGATCGAAATGAAGGGGAAAAAATGAATGTAAACGAGTATAAAAATATAACCAATAATAATAGGCTAATAATAATAATAATAATATACAAATATTACGGGAAAAAGATGATCAGTTAATGGACTTAACAAGACTGTAGGATGGATAAAAATGTTTTCTTGTAGGCCTATTTTATATTATGCACTTTATGTAACATTTATTCATGATAAACTTCATTTGAATGCTGACTATCGCACGTAATACAGTCCGGAAGCCAAGGCCTATGGTTAATATAATAATTTAATAATGTAATAATTTCTATAATAAATAATATAATAATTTCTTAATTAAAAATAAAATATTAATGAATCCATCTCTGATAATCCCGGTTTGCTATGGTCACGCAGGTTTGTTTACGCATTAAACTCGTGGCCACGAGAAATGGATGTCGTTCCCTCAACATAGCATCTCGAGGCCACGACATATTATCACGTTCCCACGAGTTATTATGTCGTGGCCACGACAAAACTAAGTGAACCGAACATGTCACTTCCCGGGCACCGTAAATATCTGGGGTCCCAGGTATGTTTTATATTTGAGACCTCAATCATAACGCAATTTTTTTATTGATGGGAGACATGTGATAAGTGACTTCAAGCTCATACTTTAATGTTAAGTAGGTTTTTTAGGCTATTAAAATGGTGTCACTCAGACACCGAACAGAATATGAGAGGTTAAAATAAATTCATTGCACTGTGTTAAATGAGTGATTTTATTTCTGTTATAGTTTTGGGAATCAGAGAAACATAGAGAGCCCTTGAGTGTGCACATTTTCCTTCTCTCTCAGGGCAAGGGCAGAATTCAAAGTGGAAGGAATTGCGGTGCTTACCATCTGTAATCTCTCAGAGGGAAGAATCATCTCATGCTATGATTATAGAGAAGGTGAGAATTTCTTCATATGTTCAGATCTCTTAGAGTCGAGAAGAGCATCTCTTTCTCTCCGTCTCTTTTTCTCACTCTCACGTTCTCCAGTCCTTTCACTCTATCTGTATCCCATTCTCTCCCTGTCTTGCTCGTGCTCCATTTCTTCTCACGTTCGCTCTTTCCTCCAGTTTTCTAGGCTGGGAGTTTCTTCTAAACCCATAGTGAGACCCTGATTATCTGTATTCAGAAGAAGGAAATAAGTATGTAATTCCAGCAGGGCAGGGTGCTAAAAGACCTAATTTGACAGAACAAGTCCAACCATAAAAAGTCTTTATGTAATCATGTGCAGGATTTAGCATCAAACTAGAAAAACCTGGAGTAAAGTGGGTTTACTGCATCCCTCTGCAGGAACAAGGATTATTACCGTGGCCCTGTGAGTGAAGCTCGCTGATAAATTCTGTATTAAGATGTTCCAGTATATTGAAATTTCTCCCGCACACGCCGGAGCCGGAGCAAAGAAAGACCATTACAATGGTGAGCAATTTATTTGTCACGATATTTTTTTCTCCCTCTGAAATAAAAAGCTGTATCGTTTATAATTTTTTTTCCCCCCACAAGTCCATTTTCTCCTTGAGGCACCGGATCAGGCGAATGGCGGATGGCTGTTATTTGTCTATGCAGTGAGGCTGAACGAAAGGAGAGCTGTGGTGTTTAAGACTGTTCTAACAGCTCTGTTTTCTTGAATAATTACCTCCATCATAGTTGCCGTGATCCACAGTGCCCCGTACTCACAATCCTACTGCTGAAGACTCTTAAAACAGAGAGACTCAGGTATACCTTGCACAAAACACGCTGACTGTTAAAGGTACAGTTGGTCCATGAAAAATCATAAGGTTGCTCCTTCGGTTCTGTTGTGCAGTACATTTTATGTCCTCATCATAATCTTAATATCATTTTAAGATATTGTATAAAACATTCAACTCACAATGTGTAAAAACAGTATTCATTATTTGTGTTCATATTTGAATTAATGGTGCAATTTTGACGTAGGTGGTAACAATTGTATTTAAGTGAGTGGAGCGTTTGAAGTGTTGTTACAAAAAGTTTTCATTTATTGAAAGCCTAAACAACTTAAATGAAAATTAGAAATGTTGCCTTGGCAACTAAACTTAAATCAGTTTAGTTACTTAAACTGTAATAAAAATAAATTAAAGCTAAATGGAAATATAAAAAAAACTAATAAAAATGACAAAAGCACATAATGAAATTACTAAAACGGAGAATTTAAATATAAAAGGTAATAAAAATATGAATAAATACTATAATGTAAATAACACAAAAATAACACTAGTTTGTGAGTAAAATGTATGCTTACAGTCACAAAAAGCTACTCATTTAGCCTGGAGGAGACAGACTTGTGAAACCAAACAATATTTTTTGATTTTCATTATGTTGTATTAGTGCTAAAAAGTATTTGTTGAGAAAAAAGAGAGAGAAACATGTGTTTGTTATTTTACTAAATGGACTGACACACCACACACAATGTCTTAATTAAGACTTCTAAACTTGTAAGTAGGAACTTTCCAGGAGGATTTGAGCTCAGCCGCAATAACGTTTAACATGGAAAAACAAATTTATTAAGAAATATTCCAAGTGTTTCTTCATTTTGTCCTTTAATTTATTCTTGGTAATATTTTTTAAAATTAGTAATTGATTTGTAGTTTCCCCCCGTGTCCTTAATATCACTTTCCATTCTTTTAGTTTTTCATAGTAGTATGAAAGCAAGTCCTTAATAGCATCATCCTCCAGGAAGTGACATTATTTTTGATTGGAAAACCACAAAATCAAGTTATAGCAAAAGATTAAGTGAATTCTGTGATGTTTTCTTTTGGTATTACTTAGTTTCTCTCACTATAAAATTTTTCATATATTTATGTAATTCTTTAATTACAGAAATCATTGGATAAATGTCAAAATGAACAGCGATTTGACACCTCATGTAAATTTCAGTCTCCCATTGAGTAATGGCTAACTTTAGCTCTTTATTCCCATCCTGCTAGGTTCCCCACTGCTAAGCATCTTCTTGCCATGGTATATAATAAAAAGAAAAGTTGGCCCATGCATCCAATGTTTAGAAACTAGCAACGTGCTCTTTCATTGGTGCATTGAAATGGCTCCGGCTGTGCTTTTGGTGGGATGTATTGTTTAGCATTCAAACCTGACCTTCATGAGCCTTTTCGTTTACAGTATAATGTAAAAGATCAGGTTGAAAATGTGGTTCCTTTTTCAGGAACTTGAATGTGTTTGTGCACCATGGCATTTTGCGTCACGTGTGTAGCGTGTTGTGTACGTGTTGACGGGTGAGGTGGTAAATGTGGGGTTCTTCCAGCGTCCGTGCGCCTCTCGTTTCTCTTTGCCTTCATGTTAATGGAATGAGGGGAGAAAACCAATTGTCCTTAAGGAACGAGTGAATGAAATGCACTGTAAATGCCAGCGGATGACAGATCGTAGAGATTGGACAGACGCAAGGGGGAACGAGAAGGAAATGGCGAGAGCGGGGCGAGGGGGCGGAGGGGAATAAATGGTGTTTCTGCTTTTTATTTCTAGCTGTGCCGTATCCTCCCATTTCCCCTCCACTGAGCTACAACCAGACATTAACCGCAGCTTTACAGCCCCGCAGTAGTTGTGATAGAATAATGTGGGTGTATGTGAGCTAGTGGAGGCTTACTGCAGTACATTCCCTTTAATTAAAAAAACACCATGAACACAGACCATGAGGAAGAGATGGGGGGGGGGGGGGGGGGGGCTCAGGACATTCTGCTGCTTTTTACAGCCATCTACAAAGTATTTTATTCCTCTGCAATGACATGTACCCGTGCTTTTATGACATGGCAGTAAAGAGAGACTCCTGGGATGGGAGACTGAGGGTCTTACATTTACTAGCTGGTGAATTATTACGGTACGCAGTCACAGATCTGCCCGGGTCCCAGATGTTCCCACTGTGCGGTGAAAGGTTATGTGGGAGTATGATATTGTTGTGTGTCTGGATGTATCTATTGCTTCATACTCTGTATTTAGGCGGTATTCTCTGCCGTTGAAAACAGATGCTAAATGTATGTTTTTGGTCAAGATGAAATGCTTGTTTGCTTTGTCTTTGTGACAGTCAACCTTATTATATGGAAATTTATTTGTGCAGACATATTTTTCTTAATGATTGCGTTCTAGAGCCCAATCACTTGATGCAGCTTGGCTAATTTATACATTTTATTTACTTGTGCATTAATGATTACAGTTTTTGTAACACAAAATTCAAAATCTTCAACAGCTGCTGAAAGGGTGTTTAATGGATTATTAGCTTGATTAGCTCATTATTCATGTCGTAATATATTTTAACCAAGGCTGACACACGCTAATGAATCCTCTTGATTGTTCTTGTGGCATTTTTTTGCTCCTAATATTCTAAGTGTTTTTATCTGTCTATTTTTATCTGCGTACATCCAAACTGTAGAACTCAACAATAAAGATGCCCTGATGGGAGGATAAAAGATCCGGATCGGTGATATAGTAAAAACAGTAATATTATGAAATATTATTACAATTTAAAATAACTGTTTTCAATTTTAATACATTTCAAAATGTAGTTTATTCCTGTGATGGCAAAGCTGAATTTTCAGCAGCCATTACTCTAGTCTTCAGTGCCACATGATCCTTCAGAAACCATTCAAATGCTGATTTAGTTGCATTTTTTAATCAATTTAAAAAAACAAATGTGCTGCTTAATATTTTCGTAGAATTCATTGAAAAGACAATTCAAAAGGGTAATTAAAAAATTCAAAGCATAAATTTCTTTTAAAAAATGGTACTACTGAACCCAATCTGCTGAATGGTAACGCATAAGCAAATATATATATAAAATTTGGTTTAATATCCAACTATTATTGCATATAAATACATACACTTTTATTTTTTGTAAATAAAACCAAACATTTAATGTTAATACATTCCACAGTCAGCATATTTAAACTACAACTGCCCAACAACTTTTGAAAAGCAAATGACCTTGATATATCTTGGCCCCAAGCTCGGAAATATTCATAAAGTCCACGAATCCTCCCTTTAATATGAAATTGTCAGCACATACATTTTTTCCCTTCCCTCAGCTTCTATTCTTATTTTTATGACACATTTGGGTACATCCATTTGACAGTTTTGCCTGCAGATGAGAGTTTGATTGGTAATGAGAAAGGACTTTGATTAGGGTTGTTTCAGTAGAGTTTGTGCTTCAGCTCAGGAGAGTCTGACACTCCAAACAGGCTGCTGGTCAGAGTTGTCAATCAATATTAGTCAAATATATCAGTCCGCTTGTTATTCCAGACGAGTCACTGTCATTATTTCACTCGAGTAATTGTTTGGACCTTTGACCTTATGGCAATATCTGTAATTTCATTCCCTGCACCCTGTAAGGTTGTCAGAAATCAATGACAGATGACATAATCAGATGTCCTTAGAACTGAAGATTTCATCTACTGTCATCAGCGATTAGATCCAAAGGTGCCTTATTCTACACTTGTGACATTCCCTCTTTCCACCAAGTCTACTTATAATGCTAGTCAAGGTTTTGTGTACCGAAAATAGTTTGAATTTACTTTAACGTTTTCTATTCTACAGTATGTGAACGGCCTCCAGACGACTCGCTTGCAGAGTGTGTTACAAGTTATCAGTCATGTGCATCCTCTACTTTATGAATGACCTTTCTAATTCCTGATGCTGGGACAATGAGCATTTAAGAACGACTAAAGTTAAGAGATTTGCAAGGACGCTGAAGGAGGCAGACCATACGGCTGTGCCTGGCAGATGTGCTCTCTCTCTCTTTCTCTCCTTAACACTTTTTTGCTCTTTTCTGAACGCAGTCATTGTCTGCTGTATGGGACATTGGGCACGGAGACTCTCATTACTCAAGTGAGGAGGTCTCCAATAACAAGGGCGGCTAGCGGACGATGTTTGAACGCATTAGCTGTGCAGTAATGCATAATGTATGATATGGTGTTTGCGTGCAGGATGGTCTTCACCTGGCCTGTGGGCCAGAGATTATAGGCAGAGAGATGGGGTGAAGAGATGACATTATACCGAGGGAGAATTTCAGTCCATTCATCTCTGCACCACGACTGCTGATGGGACTCAGGCACAAGAGCCTGCTTGCGGCAATGCAGTGAGAATGCATTTAACACCATCCAAGATCCAAGAGTCTGAGACAAGAGTGCAGTGTTTTAATCATTAATGTGGAAATCATTCGTCTGTTCTGTGAGTTATTACTCCTCGGTAGGTAGCTCATCTCAGTGCCCTGATGAGTTTAAATAGTTTATTTTTTCCTCGAAAACAGACTGTAGTTCCAATTAAAACAGAGCCCCAAATATAATGATAAATTATTATATTTGATTTACCATTGTACTTAAGCCAAAACATTTTTAAATATAAAAAATTTGTAAAATATTTTAAATATTATTGGGAAAGTATTTACTTTACTTTTTCTTCCCAATATACACTCTTAAAAATAAAGGTGCTTCAAAAGGTTCTTCACAGCGATGCCATAGAAGAACCATTTTTGGTTCCACAAAGAACCATTCAGTCAAAGGTTCTTTAAAGAACCATCTCTTTCTTACCTTTTTATAATCTGAAGAATCCTTTTGTCAAACAGAAAGGTTCTTCAGATGTTAAAGGTTCTTTATGGAACCATTTAGACAAAAAGGGTCTTCTATGGCATCGTGAAGCACCTTTATTTTTAAGAGTGTACTGTTGTTTCTTTCTGCCTAGCAGTACAGAAACAGTTTCAGTTCAGTTCAATGTATTTGTAAAAACACTTTTCTCAATAAATATCATTCCAAAGCATTATGTTGTCACACAACCCACAATTGAAAAGCCTGCAATAAAGAACTCAAAGAGGAAGTCTGTCTGGATTCCTATGCATTTATAAATTTACAGCAAGTAGAATCTTATAAAACTTCAGAAGCACATCTCATGTTGGAAACTCCCATACATTCTTCACAATGACATAGCTGCCATCTCTCTGACAATAAGGCAGGTTTCATGGAACGCCAAGTAATGGCATTAAGTGAAGACAAAATCATAAAAAAGACTGAGGTGACTCATAAATTGTCATCGACTTGCAGCATTCTCCTGAGGAAAATGGTTATCTGTTCCTGAGTTGACAGTTTCTGATGGATTCTGCCTTCTTATAGACATTAGATCTGTTCCAAAACTTAGTGAGCTGCCTCGCCGTCTACTGTCTGTCTAGACAGCTGCTTTCTAATGTGGCATCCTGAACATTATGGAACCAGTGATTGATTTGGAACACTTTACATACATAGGCAGCAGCTTCACATGGGACACTTAACTCAAAGTAAATTTCAATTGAGTTTGACATGCTGCAAATCTAACAACGTAAAATAAAATACATAACATAAATATTGGGTAAATTATTCATTTTTAATCACATTGAACTTTTATTTTTTATATATTAGCAACTTTTCTTTCACATCATTCATCTTGTATTTATTTTTCACAGAGCCTGTTGCAGTGCCTTCTGGGTTTGCCTTCTCAGCATGGGATAAATGTAATACTGCCTCAGATTTTGGCCCCAAGAAATATCTTGGGCAGGCTTCATGTTGGGAGTGCATCTATGATTGGGGTGATGTATTGCAATGTTTACCAGTATTTTGCTGCCAAGATTATTTTTATATTTTTTGATTATATAATACATTTTATTTTGTATTTTATTTATTTAGTTTACGTTTATATATTAAATATATTTATATATAGTATAAATTATATGAATATAAATATGTACATGTAAATATTTTTAAATATATACTGTATGTGTTTGTATGTATATATACATAATAAATATACACAGTACACTCAGATATATAAAAACGTTTATTTTGGATGCGATTAATCATTTGACAGCACGATTTTTATTTTTATTTTGAATTGCGCATTTTATTTTATTTTATGTTTTTTTCTTTGCATTTTTCACAGAAATATATATATATATTTTTTTTTTTAGAAAAAAAGATAATTTGGTGCAGATCGTGAGAATGCAAAACGTAACTGTTGTAAACACACAACTGAGTAAAACATCACAATATATCCCAGTTTTGAATAACTTTAAACTGATAGTCACAGTATTATTATATCATGAGCCAGATAACAGTATCATTTTGCATCGCCAGGTCCCTGCTGATTCCCACCCCTGGTGCCTCTCCTTAATATGTAGCCTCCATAGGCAGCTCATAAGTTTTTCGACCGAGCAATTTAGAGGGCTTCATTTGAGGGAGCGTAATGACTGCACTTGGACATTAAATGCAAAGAAAAGTCATCGGAGCAGATCTGACACAATTCAGCCATGCCAAGCCGCTTTTGTAGAGGGCATTTTTTTAGTGTGGGCTAAACGCAGACGAGACACACGGTGGTTAAACAGCGCTGACCGAGCGAGTGAGAAGAAATGACTGAGCGGCTGAACTCACATCTGCTGGGGGCTGTGCTGTTCTCATTAACTCTCTCAGTGTGAGACAGTCCAGAGCACTCTCATCCACTCCCCTCGTCCGACTCTCACTGTTACCGCGTTCAAACAGTGTGGGCCCTCACAGCCTGATAGCAGAGATCCTGTCATCAGCCCATCAGACCCATAATGCACCTCAGATGGTCGCACAAGCCGCTGTGTGGTAAGCTGCCCACACTGTTTATATTTAGCCCTCCTGTCAGTGCCGCAGGATGAGAGATGCCTGTGGGCCTTTTACCAGCGAGTGTGTGTGCGACAGGGAGCACACACGCGTACACACAAGCTGTGTTTGCTGTGTTGGAAGCTCTTAAGATAAGACCTAATGAGAATCTGTGAGTGGAGTGACAGCGGTAGTAAAGGTGAAGTTAACTCTGTTATCGTCTCACACTGCCCTGAGCTAAACAACATAAAGCAACACAGATGGACCTGAATGACAAAGCTGACAATCGCAATAACCGTCACATCCCACATTTCTGCGCAGTGCAACCAGCTAATTCATTGCAGACAGTGTGTCGCTGTCCCATTGGATATGTAAGCACTTTTTGTGCTGTAAAATGGTAAACGGAGGGATAAAATTTAGTAAAACGAGTCTTATGAAACCAATTTAGTCTATAATCTTTAGCAAAAGAGAAAGAAAAAAATCGGTCTGTGCACGCTCCGAATGCTCTCTAGGTGAACGTTCCCATTTGGAAAGGACTGCACCTCTATATTTCCTGACAAAGCAGTTTTATCCTCTGATTAATAGACCGGTGAGAGAAAAAAATTTGTTTTAATTAGAAAAGAAAATCTATCATCACCTCCTCAGGATAATTTGCTCCGACTGACAAAACAATTATGAGTAACAGGGGTGTGAGTGGAAATGTGGTTACCTACAACAGCAGGCTGTATTTTAATTAGTTGTTGTATTAACAATCGAGAAGCAAGATCAGGAGGGGTTTTCCTATAGTTCGCAACACCTAAAACAAAACAACAACAAAAAAAAACTGTACAAATAAACAGAACCGAAACATACAAATGAGACATATAGTGGCGTAATTTATGTGAGATTATCTTGTAATTAGATTTGTGCACATCGAAGGCGCTTTCCTGTTAGGGTATATAAATATATATATGATTGAGTGAATGTGTGTGTGTTGTATTGTGCAGTTTGTGTATAATGAAGACAATTTGCCCAGGAACAGATGGTGGGTGTTGATGCTCTCGTTGACAGGTAGCATGTTGTCAGCGCTTGGTGTTGTTATCATACAGAGAACAGCAGCTTTGAGTCTTAATTGGGACCCAGAAGGATTTTGTTGGGCGTTGAGGAAGAGAGATGGATAGAAAGAGAAGGAGACAGACAGAGAGAGAGAGAGCACCAGAGATAAAGAGAAGGAAAGAGAGAGAATCTCAGCCAGGAGAGGAGTCAGAGTCGGTATTAAAGTGAAACACATAAAAAACTCACCAGCTGGCCCAGCACATTCCTGAAAAGAGGAAAGAAGTCGAGTGAAGGGACTTTTTCTTTTTACTCCCTCTCCAAAGAAGGGTGTGCGCACAGGAGAAGCCAGAAACAGAGACAAAAATAGAGTCCATGTGTGCTTTTTTATTTATTTAGCTATGTATTTTTCAGCACATGCTTAATGCCACATCAAAGTTCTCTTCGACTAATACCCACAACGTCTCTCAATCTGGGCGTGAATATTAAATACTCGTTTTGGCTGTTTTCCACGCTTCCCCTGCAGGCACATCGATGAGGTGGAGGCAGAAACGGTGAGTGCGAGAGCTGGGGTGATTTCAGAGGGACTTGTTGAGTCCACTCTAGTCTCTTCCTCCACACAAGAGATCCCTGGAGAGGAACAGACATGGCAAATTATATCGAAATGTTAATTTCTTTCGTCTGTACAGTGCGAAAGCTTTTTTTACATCCCGTATTATTCCCAGGCACCATGATGAACGGCGCTTTCTTGCAAATGTATGGTTAAATGGTGGATGGCGGGAATTGGTTTGCACAGGGAAGCCTGGGTAATGGAGTGAAAGAGATGACAGCTGCTGGAACCGGGAAAATGAAATATCTGCAAAATTGTCCACTTTTTTTCTCTGCGTTTTGGAGGGGTAATTTGAACACCATTACGCAGGATCACATGACTGTCTCTTTGATGGATTAGCCCTATACATCTAAAAATGTAATTCTCTTATGTAATTCGGTCACAGAACACCCGAATGAGCAAAACTCTTGATTGGCCCCACTGTAAGTTAACAAAATACCACAAAGACTGTAAGTAAAAGGAATAGTTTAACCAAAAATGAAACTACTATTATCATTTACTCATCCTCATTACTCACCTTCAAACTCGTATATGTGCTGGTTGTTGTTTTCATTAGTTTACAATTAATGGAGTCTGGAGCATTTCAAGCTTTAAAATGGGCAAAAATCCACCATAAAAGTAGTTCTGTGTGCTACATTCCAGTCTTGAATATGTTGAAATCTGACCTACTGTAGTTCTCCTTGATGCAAAAAAAGCAATGTCCAATTAGTGAAAAGAACAAATTCTCTTGCATCAAATCTTTTGAGTTAATTGGTTGTTTCATTCACAGATTGAACTGATATGATAATAACATTTTTGTAGGAAGAGCTCAGGTAAATTTTTTTAAATGTTTAGTGATTTTTAATTCTGTCCAAATCAAACATGAGTTTTTTCCCCACACATATAGATTTATTTACTTGTTTTATTTTATATATTTTCTTTTATTTATTTACGTTTGTTTTAATTATTTATTTATTTGTATTTATTTTGTATTTATCTTGTTTTTCTATTTATCTTTTTCATTTATGTACCTCGTTTTGTTTTTCTCTTATGTATTTATTTTATTTTGATCTTTGTTTGATACTGCAATTGAAGCTAATTTTTAATTTATTTTTTACAGAACTATCTGAACCTTCTTTATAGATTGACATTTTTTTTTGCCAATTCTCTGAGTAAAAATAACAGTTTGTGGTTTCAGTTCTGCTGGGATCCTATCCGAATTAAAGAGGGAATCAATAAGGAGTCCGATCATGGAAACTGTTCAGAACAGCCACTGGAGTAGCACCGACTGGTATGATCTTCATCTTAATCAATTGCTTCTCTTCATTATACAGTATACATAACTATTTTACATACATTACACATATTTTCACTTGTATATACTGTATATTGTCTGTAGGTCGAAGTTGATGTGCTGCTATGAAATACAGGAGAAAATGGCAGCGAGTGCATGATGTTCACCAGGTCTCTAATTTGGTATCTGAAGGCTTATTTGGATGGACTCATTTTTGTAGGAAGAGCTCAGGTAAATTTTTTTAAATGTTTAGTGATTTTTAATTCTGTCCAAATCAAACATGAGTTTTTTCCCCACACATATAGATTTATTTACTTGTTTTATTTTATATATTTTCTTTTATTTATTTACGTTTGTTTTAATTATTTATTTATTTGTATTTATTTTGTATTTATCTTGTTTTTCTATTTATCTTTTTCATTTATTTACCTCGTTTTGTTTTTCTCTTATGTATTTATTTTATTTTGATCTTTGTTTAATACTGCAATTGAAGCTAATTTTTTATTTATTTTTTACAGAACTATCTGAACCTTCTTTATAGATTGACTTTTTTTTTTGCCAATTCTCTGAGTAAAAATAACAGTTTGTGGTTTCAGTTCTGCTGGGATCCTATCCGAATTAAAGAGGGAATCAATAAGGAGTCCGATCATGGAAACTGTTCAGAACAGCCACTGGAGTAGCACCAACTGGTATGATCTTCATCTTAATCAATTGCTTCTCTTCATTATACAGTATACATAACTATTTTACATACATTACACATATTTGAGAACGTGTTAGAAGATATTAAGCAGACAGTCTACTAATACTCTACTAATTGCTAGTTGACATGTAGTTGCAAAGTTACTTACTGTTAATAGAATGTCTAAAGTGGACTATCGAAATAAAGTGTTACCCTATTTATAACTAGACATTTGCAGTACAGAAACCTCAGGATGTGAGACAAGTCCATTGGATCCTATTGCTACCGTTCTGAGTTTGGATCGAGATCCACTATGTCCTCTGAAGGCAGCGGTGAGTCCTGTTGTTGTATTGACGTGTTGTTGCTCTAAGAGCTCCAGTTTGGCAGGTTCACCTTATTTCAGCTCACAGTTTCATTAATGTTGTTGATGCAATGTAGTAGTTGTGGCCTTGAACAGAATAATGTGCCTTGGGCAGAAACAGAAGCCTCTAATAGAATCTGGTCTTACTGATTCACTATTAGCTTCATCAGGATTTTCTAATGTTTTCTTAGAATAGTGGTTTTGGGTTTTTTAATAAAATGATACCTGTGGTTAACATTACATGATGAGACTTTTGTTATAAAACATAAATTACATGCAGGCATACCCAAAATTGGTTTGAAAACTGTACCTACAACAGTCTGATTCAACAACAACATAAACTCACATTGTTGTAGTAGCTATATTTAGCGACTCGTGTCTTGAAAAATGTTCTCCTAAGTTTTACGCCTATAAACTGAGTAGCTACATTTGCACCCAAGAATTGTTTCTTTTGCATGAAAATTAATGTAACTTTTTTGATGAAATGAAAAATAGCTGTTTACAAAAAAATTGTAATAAAAACATTTTATAAAAAAAATTTATGAATAAAGTTTACAATTAAAAGTTAAAATGTATACTGCTTTGTAGTTTAGGTCTACTAAAATCTTTAAAATCATGTTTTTAAAATATGTCCATAGCTTTAATGACTAATTTTATCCACAGAAATTGGGTTATATGAGCATTGTAACATTATCATTGATAGTGCTTGATATCAGTTTGAAAACAAAATAAATGCTACCAGCCATCTCTATATGGTACTACAATAAGCGCTTACCAAAGGATCATGGATTTAAATGTTGGTTAAACAGCCTGTTTCTTTTCTAAATAGGTCAGAATGAGCAGCAATGTTTGGCTACTTAAGAATGATTACTTAAGCCTAGTAAATGTCACTTTCGCTAGCCTACTGTATATGCTAGAGTCTTGCACTTTGCATTGTACTGGTAACAAAATATATACATTACGTAACCATACTGACCCAAAAGTGCCCTTAAAGCATTCCTGCCCCTTCCATCCCCTTGTGAAATCCTGCTCGTGCTGTAATTATTGGATATACAAAGTTGAGCAGATAAGGCTCAGAGTCGTTGTCTAATGTTATTACAGAAGGCCTTTAATAGAGGTAATGGGAGGCTGATTGGGGAGCTTTGTTTGACTGTGGGGCGTTGGTGTGATGACCTGTGATTATCCAGGCTGTGTGTTGACTGGAAGGAGACCCCCTACCCAGCGGCAGCAGCCAGGGAAGCCCACCACATCATTACAGTGAGTTGTTTTGTCATGGAGGTAGAGCTAGTCCCTCATTAGAGCCAGTCGTTCTCACGACTGCCTTTCCTCCCTTTCTGTTTCTCTTTCTCTCTTTCTCTCTCTGTCTGTGAACTGTGTGAGCTCTGTGGCTCAGAGTGCAGTCCTTAACCACTCAACCACACACGCGCATGCTCTTACTACATCAATAATCACTTGTAACAAAAAAGGTAGATAGTAAACACACATACTTTTGGGAAGCCCAAAAATAACCTATCCGTTACTAGAGACACTACAGTTTTTTAAATATAGTTTTTGATTATATTTTTTAGAGTGAATGACTTATATTGTGTTATATTTTGTGTCAGTTTTGTTTTTAACAGTAAGGGATGGCATGAGAGTGTTTCAGGCCAGTTCATGGAGCTGTCACTTACTGTACCTGATCGGGAAAGTGCTGCATTGATTATATAAGGTATGTGCTTTTTGAAAACATTTGGCTATGCATTGAACAGTTATTCTGATTGAAATATAACACAATGGTAAAAGTTATTTTTGCATTGGGTTTTTGAATGTGTGAATGTGAGAAATCCTGTTACCAGAATATACCAATAAAAAAAATTTATGTTTATTAATGTACATATAAAGAAATGTCAAGGATACTGTAACAATACTAATACCTCAACTAACCCCCCCCCCCCCATTTCTGTGGATAAAATGATTGAATAAAGCAATTTAGCATTATATACCAGAAAACAGATTACATTTTATCTCTTAGTTTTACACTTGATTCATCAAAATATGAATGTCATGTCCTACAGTTCATTAGTAAATAAATAATTGTAAATACATAGTCAAAATATCAACATATAAAAATGTACTGTATATATGTTTGTGTGTGTGTATACATAATGTATACATAATCCTTAGTTAATTATTTGCTGTTAATTATTTGAATCCTTTGACAGAGTTAGTTTTTAATTAGTTAAGGTTATTTGATGAAAAGGCAAAAATGTGAATGTAAAAAATAAAAAATGTGGCAAAGGAATGTTAATGGGGAACTTGGTGTTAACTTAGGTGTTGAGAAGTTGTGTAAATATGTGCAGAACAGAGACAAATACTAATTTGGGATCAAATAGGACTCACACAGGGCAAAAGTGTGAATGTTGGAAGAATGTTTAAATACTTTGTCAGTGGCGCAGCCAGAATTTTATTTTTGCGCGGGCCTGGGCAAAAGTGAGCGGGCAGTAGGCTAACTAACGGACGGAGTCCAGTGGCTTTGTGCAAATCCGCGGCCCCCAACCGCGAACTCAGGGGTGGGTTGGGGGGCTATCGTAATATTGTAAATATTTGTTTTAAACCAGGAAGGCGAGCCATGGATGTGTGATGGATATCACATAAGCAACGTGCAAACTTTGCGCAAGAGTTATGCGGTGAACCCAGGGCCGTGCAACTAGTGCGGTCGCACCGCTCTTTGAGGGAGCCCCACGGCTAACGGACCGAGGGGGCCCCCCAGAACCCCCCCCCAGAACGCGATCATGAACGGACCGAGGGGGGCCCCGCTCCCTACCTCGCACCGGGCCCCGCGTCAGCTACGGACAGCCCTGGGTGAACCTCAGTCGATTCACTAGAAAGTGAAAGTAAAAACTGATGGCGCTTTCGGCATCTGACGCTGCATTAACGGCACATATTCTCTCAGAGATGACGAGAGACTAATACTTTGTCAGTGGCGCAGCCAGAATTTTATTTTTGCGCGGGCCTGGGCAAAAGTGAGCGGGCAGTAGGCTAACTAACGGACGGAGTCCAGTGGCTTTGTGCAAATCCGCGGCCCCCAACCGCGAACTCAGGGGGGGGTTGGGGGGCTATCGTAATATTGTAAATATTTGTTTTAAACCAGGAAGGCGAGCCATGGATGTGTGATGGATATCACATAAGCAACGTGCAAACTTTGCGCAAGAGTTATGCGGTGAACCCAGGGCCGTGCAACTAGTGCGGTCGCACCGCTCTTTGAGGGAGCCCCACGGCTAACGGACCGAGGGGGCCCCCCAGAACCCCCCCCCAGAACGCGATCATGAACGGACCGAGGGGGGCCCCGCTCCCTACCTCGCACCGGGCCCCGCGTCAGCTACGGACAGCCCTGGGTGAACCTCAGTCGATTCACTAGAAAGTGAAAGTAAAAACTGATGGCGCTTTCGGCATCTGACGCTGCATTAACGGCACATATTCTCTCAGAGATGACGAGAGACTAATCTACTTCATATGCGGATAATGGTAGCCTATATAGCTAAATATTTTGGTAACACTTTCTATGAAGCCCGTATTCATAATACATTATAAGGGTATCCTTAAGGCATTATAATGAATGCATAATGCATTATAAAAAAACTAATAATATGTTATATCAACTCATGAATAATCATAACAACAGTTATAATACATCATAATACTTACGTATTTGTGGTTATAAGTTTAAGAGTATGATTATTTATAACACACAATGAACACCATATTAAATCTACTTCATTTACAGAATAATGGACTCTATCATATCTTGACATTGTTTATTTAAGATCTGCACAGTATCTTACTACAGCTTGTGAGTGGTTAGATGTTGAGTGTTATTTGAGTGTTTCCTGTGGAGCTAATGTTAATTAATTGATGTGAGCTTTATACTCCAACTGAAAAAAATGCAATGTTTTATATGGTTACATTTTATTTTGATGGTCCCCTTAATCAATCGACTATAAGCAACTTTGCAACTACATGCCAACTAACTCTCATTAGAGTATTAGTATGCTCAAGAATGGTAGAATCTAGTATGGTAGAATAAGTTGACGTACTTGCAAAGACACTTATAGTCAGTTTATCTGTTGGTTGACCATCAAAATAAAGTGTTAGCAAATATTTACAGTAGCAGACATACTAATACTCTAATGACCGCTAGTTGATATGTAGTCGCAGAGTCACTTATCAACAGCTGTTTAAAGGGTACTATCAAAATAATCAAACTGATATTACAATAAAAATAGTTCAAAGCAAATGTGTCATATTACACATTCATCTGATCTGATATCTGATCTTATAGCTGTTTGAGAGAATTTTTTTTATTATTATTATTACTACTTATAAGTGGTCTTTTACCGCTTTAAGTAAAGTAGCATAAGAAAAATAGCAAGATATGAGACTTATAATACATTATAACTATGAGAAATATAATCCAAAAGTGGATGCAACGTGTTCATTGTGTTATAAATCATCATACTCTTAAAACTCTTAAAAAACCACAAATAAGTAAATATTATAATACATTAAAACTGTTCTTATGAATATTCATGAGATGATACAACATATTATAAGTTTTTTTTTATAATGCATTATGCATGCATTATAATGCCTTAAGAATACCCTTATAATGTATTATAAATATGGGCTTCATAGAAAGTGTTACCAATGTTTTAATTTACTCCCTTAATATTTCTCTTGTGGCCCGAACATAGGCAAGTGGGGAAAAATAAATAAATAAAGAGAGAAGAAACGTAGGCTATTTCGTGTTAAACAGGTTGTTGTTTTTTTCTTTTTAAAAAAGTCGGTGCTTGAAATAGCCTAAAAAAAGCTTTTTCACTGATTGCAGTGTTAATCATTTATAGGCCTATAATTCATTGTATAATAAACCTGTTTTGAAAGACCTTTTTAAAAACATTTTCAATGAGGAGTAGGCTATAGCCTAATTTTTATTATCCCCGCAGCGCGTCAGTTATGCGGTGATGCGCTATAAAATTATTGCGGGGCAAATTAATTGTTATATTAATTTAATAATAAAAGTAACTTAATAATAATAATAGGCCTAATATGCTAATAAGAAGAATGTAACAGGCCTATGTTAATTGAAAATGCCAAATTAGATATAAAGTGTATAAAATTATGTTATTCAGAAATGTCATGTTTGTGATTTTTTATTTTATTTGTTAATTCGTTATTTAAATTAATAGGCCTACAAATTAGGAAACAGATGCAGTTAATCGCCGGCGTCAGTCACAAAATTGATATATATATATAAAAAATAAAAAATAGGCTAATCTATCTGAGGACGACTGGCAACAGCTGGTCTTAAATTCTTTAGACACTGCATACCAAACGACTTTGAACACCGACTGAAAACGCTGACTGAGCTCAAATGACATTCATAATCGGCCTGACAGTAGTGTTACCCGGCTTTACAGAATGAACTGAAAGTTACCGTTACTTGTGGGCTGATGGGGGGGGCTCTCTCCATCGTCAGTGTGAGTTTTTAAAAGTCTTTTTTTACAGAATTATGCATTGCTGCTGTTTTTCTAACATTTTCTAACACAGCTGCAAATTACAGTCCATCTGAATGGGTGAACACGCACAAATTTACATGCGCGACATGCCCGAAACAGCTTGGATAACAATTGGCTAACACTGCTGTCAATCAAACTCATCTAGAATTATGCAAAAATATATTTTATTTATTTTAGTTATTTGAGATCCAATTGTGTTAAAATAGATTAAACAATAATTATTTAACAAATATTATATTTGTATAATAAACTAGGGGGGCCTTTCATCAGAGTGGGCGGGCCTGTGCCTGTCAGGCCCGTCCGCTGCCTACGCCCCTGCTTTATGTATTTATATAACAGGGCTGCCAATAGATTCAATAACTGAATTAATCAAGATAAAGAGTATATTGTCTAAGGAAAGAAAAAAAATGTTGGGTTCAATAATTCATTTGGACAACACATGTAGCAGAATATATGCACAAATTGGTTCAGTTTCTCATATTCCTTCCCCATGTTTCATACTTGTTGAGCTTAGATGATAATTAAATTCTGCAAATGACTTAAACCCAGAAGGAAAGGAACGTGAAGTACCCGAGAAAATTTAATTTACTGCAGTTTTCCAAAACTCAAATAATTGTTTATTTTAAAAATATTGCTTTCAGTTTTGCAGTTTGCACTTTATCAATCAATCAATCGATCAATATTATCTAGAAGATAAGAACATTTACCTTGAGGTCACATGCTGCCAAGTACCCAAATGTGTGTATCCCCAGTATACAGAAACCATTTACTGTCAATTTAGTTAAACATCCCATCTGGGTTTGATTTATAAGATAAATGACAGAATGGAACAGTTGTTATGTCAAAAAACACATTCAATGAGTCCTACGCATAACACCTGTACTGCCAAACTGTGCTCAGCAGCACATTGTTGTCCACGACAGATATCAGAATTTGCTAAATGATTGTATCGCACTGCAGTAAATGCTGTCTGTAACCCTAATACACATACAGACGCACGATCAGAATGTAACCGCGCTCCACTGCCAGCCACAACAGATTCAGACTCATTTCAGCTCAGCTGCACATCTTGAAGCAACAAACTGTAAACTCAAATCATCCGCGTCTGAGAATTCCTGGTCCAGAAAGGCTCTGTCTAGCAATGGGGTGTCGACGCGCGGCCCAGTATGGATTCAGATCACGTGATATGGAAGGACTCTTTCACTGTTCTCCGGCAAAGGCTTTAGCATTCTGGGGTAGCAGGGTGTGTCTCCCCCGACAGGGGCCCAGTGATGGAGAGTGGCTGGCCAGATGCTGTTTCATGCTAGATTAGCCCTCCTGTGGTCAATTTGCTTTTCCTAATGTCAGCTCCCCTCTGTTGTCGCCTAGCAACCACTGCTGCAGCCAAGAGGCCCAGCCATGCATGCAGAATTCCACCTGCCATTTGTAAAGGAGGGTGTGTGTGTGTGTTTGTGTGCATGCATGTAAAACGGGGAGCTGTGCATGTGTGAATTGGATCTAAATGCCTTCCAGATTCAGGGATACTGAGATAACCATAAAAAAGAATTACTAAAAATGTACTATGAGGATTTTTTCGCACTTGTTCCTTATTCGGACTGTTTTCTCGCAACCGTAAAGTCACATTCCCCTTATTTTAACACACTTTTTTATAGGCTTGTGCGCTTCTCCGTTTGTCTTGCGAAGACGACTGCTGTGTGATGATATATATCGGCTGCTGGATTCTGCACGTATGTGTCTGTGTATGCGCAGGAAGTAGCTAGCGAGGGAGCGAGCGAATGGATCTTGATTACATTTGCAAGGCATGAGCTGAAGTGAAGGTCTGAATGAGATGCTCGGTGCTCAGCGTTAGCGGCACTGGAGCCTGATGCTTCTCTGAATGCAAGAGAAGCGTTTTCTTTTGTAAGTAACAGCAGCCTCGTCAATACCAGCTCAGCCCTCCAGCTGTACAGGGTTCTGAATGATTCGGCACTGGGACGATTTCATTCCAAAGGAAATTAGCTCCGTGTTATGCCAGGATGTGTTTAAGAGAGTGAGCTGAAATGTGTTTCGTGAATGCTCCAGATGTTTTTGGCATCACGCTTGTGTAGTTGACGGTTGATGAAACCCTGTACGTACCCTGCAATATTATGAGATTGTGGTTTTTTGAGCAGATACTCTATGGCAGTGGTTCTCAGTTGGTTTTTGGTGGTGTTGGCAACCCAAAACTGTAACAACAATGTATTTTCAAACATTTAAATTAATTAACATTGCCATTAACTACATAGGCACAACAATATGCAAAAAATAAGGAAAATTACCAGTTTTATAAATATCTAAATATCTTTTAATGGTTTCGTTAGTCAATATACAGTATGTATGTATGTAACGTAGCTGAGTCCTATTTTCTTTTACTTTGCATAGTGTTGTTCATGATTTTTTTATGAATATCCAGCTCAACTTAACTCAAGTGTCAAGCATGAACACTTATTTATTTATCTGCTTATTTTTTAAGTTGAAACAACACATTATTACTTATGTATTAATGTAATAATGTAATGCTGAATTTTAAGTTGTGATAACTAATCACAGCAGTCTTTTTTTTTTTACAATGGCTGTATTTATTTGATCAAAAATACAGTAAAAACAGTAATATTGTGAAATATTATTAAAAAAAATGTTTTTATTAATTTTTAGTTTTTAATGTATTTAACATTCCTGTGATGGTATAACTTGTATCCTGAGTGTCTCAGAAATATATATTAATATATATTTCTCATTATTATGCATGTTGAAATCATGCATACTGCTTAAGTACAAAAGTACATTTTTTAAAATAGCAATCTTTTGTAACATTAAATATGTCTTTTATTTTCACTTTGATCAAATGAATTCATCCATTAGTTTTAATTTTTCTCCAAAGATAATCTGACTGACTGCCCTTTGTCTAATTTGATTAACTTCTGCTTATTGACAGATGAATTTGGGAGTTTAGCACTCAACTTTTATGTTAAAAAATTAAAATAGTGATGCTGAAACCATAAATTTTCTAAAGGTACCATATAGTGTTTTTTCCAAATAATATTGTATTTTTAATTGTATATGCTCATTTTACATTTAGATGACCTTTGTTGTCGTCTAGCACTCAAAGTTAATCTTTAAAAATACTCCTCATTCAATAACACCGTTAAATGTAATCTTAAGCAAACCTTAGAATCAACAGAATAGTATTAGATTTGGAATAGACTGAAAACTGGCTAGGCCTGTTTATTTTGTATGATTAGTATTTATTATTTTCATTTACAATTTGTTCCCCACCCCCCATCGACCCTATCAGAACAGACCTGTGTGACCCATTTGTAGGTCACGACCCACCAGTTGAAAACCACTGCTCTATGAACTATCCTCTTGTTCAGCAATGCATGTAGTGTTCTTAATCCAGCGCCCGTATCAAGATTCCGGGCAGTGCTACAGAAGGGGTCAAGATTTGAACTCTCTCCTCAGCCGCTCGTTCAATTTGATTATAATTGACCGGCAGGCTGAGAGGCAGTGAGATATAGAGAGCTGGTGTGCAAAGCTAACGAGAGCTGATTGTAAATACAGCAGCTAGAGAGCCACGTGTCTGCCCGGCCCTCTTCAGCCCGACTCGGGTAGAGTGTTTTAAAAGCACTGGAGCATGGGCCACTCGCCTATATGGAGCGGCAGCCGAGAGCTTATGATGGGGCTGACCAGAGGTTTCCACCTGCTCTCGTTCTCTTTTTTTCATAAGCACGAGTGGCTTGTTCACACCAATGTTCTGGCCTGATCTCTTAAAATGGCCACCACTTCATCAAACACCCACCTCTGCTATTAAATACATCCAAATATATCCTGACACCTCTGTGGTGCTCACGGGGCACTGAACGCAGAGAAAACTCAACAGGGTGTTTATAGTAGTCTCAGAGCTTTCACTAGTTGACTATACTGAGATTCTGTAGCTTCTTACGCTGTTTAAAGGAACTTATATGACTTTATCATGGATTTGGTGTAATAATGAACAACTTTTATGACATTTATTAATATAGTTTAGTAATGTATACATTTTGTAATTTAAAAGTATACTTTTATTGATGTAACTAATGATGATTTATACAACTTTTCGCTTACAGTATAAATGGTACTTGATCTGTGCATATTTCTCTTCTGATTCAGATGAGATGACTTTTTACCTTTAGAAAGCAACATTATGAATAGCCATAAGCAACAGTTTGAAGTTAAAAATGTTTTAATGATGGATTTGTTTAGCACAAATACACAGCTTTTCACTTCACAAGACATCAGTTGAAGGACTGGAGTCATGTGGATCAGCTGTTTGAACTCATTCTGACGGCACCCATTCACTGCAGAGGATCCATTGGTGAGCAAGTGATGTAGTGCTAAATTTCTCCAGGACTGTTCCAATGAAGAAATTGCTCATCTACTGCTTGGATGGCCTGAAGGGTGAGTACATTTTTGGGTGAACTATTCCTTTAGTTCTTTACTTAGTATAGACCATAGGGACTGTCCTGTGCACTTGACCAGCTTTAAGCACACTTGAAGAACAAATGAACTGTAATGGTGTTAGATGTGTGTATGCATGTTTGCTTGTGTATGATTGGAGGCGAGTGGGAGGTGTGCTGATGTTGACCCAGAAGTGAATAATAAGTGAATAATAAAGTCATAGAAATTATTAATAATAAGTAAATCAAATGAAAATATTGGCATTATGTAGTGACCAAAATGTAAAATGTAAAATTTGTTATTATTAATAAAATGTTAAAGGGCACCTATTATGCCCGTTTTTACAAGATGTAATATTAGTATCAGGTGCCCCTAGAATGTGTCTGTAAAGTTTCAAATCAAAATACCCCACAGATCATTTATTATATCATTTTGAAAATGCCTATTTTGAGTGGAAGCAGAAACAGGCTGTTTTCATGCATGTCTCTTTAAATGCAAATTAGCTGCTGCTCCCCGCCCCCTTTTCCAGAATAGGGATGTGCCTTTACAGCTGGTACCTCAGATACTCTGACTGACAAAATAAAACATCTGGTTGGTTTTGATTATCATGTCTATCGTGCTGAAATCATGCATTTTAAAGCCATATAAGTTTGAACTTCTGATTATACGGTTTTCTGAGTGCACACATTCGACGCACGCACAAAAACAATCGTCTGTTACACAGCATGTGAGTACTAAACTAAGTTTCTCTTTCATGTCTTATTGCGCTTAAGCTGTCAAATACACACAAGTTTGTTAAAGACAAACACAAGTTACAAAAACACAGTCAGTTATGTCTGGGAGGGTAAACAGCTGGGAAAGAAATTGCATGTTTATATTAGATCTGTGTATTAAGTGATAGCAGCGTAATATACAGTACTGCTGTCTATGCTGACCCAAACAATGAAATAAAAACAGAAAATCACTCACTGCTCTTGAATTAATAATTTCTGTAGCTCTAATAAGAAGACATTTCTTACTTGAATGCTGCTTTTAAATGCCGTCAACAGTCGTGGGCGGGGCCTGTAAAATGTGGTGACACATTTGACAGATTCTGCAAAGGGCTTGTTCTGAGACACTGCTTATGATTTATGGGGATTAAAAAATGAGCGGGTGGATTTTTATCATTATAGGTTGTGTACACACTGTCAACACACATTTATGTTCAAACATTTATGTTACAACATGTAAAAGTGAATTTTGGATTAAAGGGCACCTATATGACTTTCTTTGATCTGTTGAACACAAAGAAGATATTTTAAAGAATTTTAATAAGCATAATAAACAGTTGATGGTAGACATTGACTTCCATAGTTTGGAAAATAAATATGTGTGTATATGCATAGCTTGTGTCTTTATTCAGTTGCTTTTCTTCTCATTGTGGATTACAGGCCAAATTAAAGTCATTTTGTGACTGACATACGACTAATTCAGTACTCCGCAAGCTGGCTGATGATTGGTTCCCCTCAGGCTGGCCACAGACAGCGTCAGGATACAGGACTGTGTGTGTGTGTACCTGTAGGCTTCTCTGATATTTACAGCAGGGTCCATTCTTTATTTAATCATTGCCCCTGGGTTTCTCTTGGATGTTTTGCCTGCAGCAACTTTAGACAGATGATGCCATATTTGGTCCTTACCAACAGGTCTCATGCTACTCTCAGTTGAGACGGAGGATTCAGGGCTGGACTGGCAGTGTTGACAGGTGTGAAACCCACGAACAAGAGGACCAGGGCTGTGTGCATGTGTGCGTGCAGATGTGTACGTATCTGCTTTCTCACAACACATATCTCATCTTTCACTTCAATCCTGCACATTTGTGAACATAATAAAGAAATGTACCTGTTTGGATCAAAAACCCTGATATCACGATTGAGCACGGAAGATATATTTTCTCTTTCATCCGTCGATAAAATCCCAAGGCTTATAGAAAAATAAGTGGGTATTACTCTGGAGATAGTTTGGATATTGCACAGAGTAGGACAAAAGATCAGGGTATGAGAGAGAGTTATCTCCAGCTTTACTCTACAGGCCACATTTACAGCCCAAGCTAAAGGAATGCGCATTAAAATTTCAAGCTTTGTTAAATCGTATCTTCTGGACGATCGTTTTAAATGAATGTGCTCTCCAACACCGGCTTCATCAGCAATTTGGATACTTTTGCTAAGATCTCTAGTTCACTTTGACCTTCTGTAAAGATTCAGCCTGTTTAAACATGACTGTGAAATGAGTTTAGGACAATATATGTCAGGGTGTTTTCAAACTGGGGGCCAAATACAAATAAATAAAATTGTAATAATAAGTTAAATGTTTTTCAAAGAAGTATCATCGAAAATACATGAAATATTTTGAAATATTATTAAAATAACATTAAAATAATATTTAAAATAACTTCTATTTTAAAATATATGAAAAATATAACTTAAAGGGATAATTCACCCAAAAATGTAAATTCTGTCATTAATTACTCACCCTCATGTCGTTCCAAACCCGTAAGACCTTCGTTCATCTTCGGAACACAAATTAAGAAAGATATTTTTGATGAATTCTGAGAGCTCTCTGGCCCTCCCATAGACAGCAATGTAATTACCACGATCAAGGTCCAGAAACATAGCAAGGAGATCGTTAAAATAATCCATCGCAGAACCTTTGCACGCACGGATATTGCAAGACATATTAGAGTGGTAACGTTATTGTTGTTTTTTTTGTTTTTTTTTGGCTAAATCACATTTTAGATACGATGTCAACAACTGCTTAATGCTCAGGAACAGAGTTAAATATAAATTGCAACCACTGTTTCCTAACATCGTCCGATTTAGGAATGCCAAACAAAGACGTTTGGGCACGGGGGTGAAAAAAACAGCGTTTCTTCGACATGGCAAAAACTTGACGCTATAGCAGCTCTTCTTCTTCTTCGTTTTCTCTGATGCACCAACACTTCTTCTTCATCATCGTCTTGTCTGATGCACTCAACCAAGCGTTCGAACCACGACCTCGCCCCTCTCCAACCCTCAACCATTCAAATTTCCGTAGGCGGGAATTATTTTAATGATATTCGAATAGGCCGCTTTGTGACATCACAAAACCCGGAAAAAAACACTGTAGTCCAAACGAGCCATTCGTTGTAGTTCTTGCAAAGGGATTTTTTAAAAAACTAAATATCTCCCTTTGGAGTAGACTTTGAGATTTGTAACTTTGTAGATCTTTTTTATGCCCAAACATATTATGCCCAAACACACTACACACTGACTAAAATTTAAAAAATTTAAAAGCATAATAGGACCCCTTTAAGAAACATTTCTAATTATTATCAATTTTGAAAACTGTTGTGATGTTTAATGTTTTTGTGGAAATTTTTTCCAGGGTTCCTTGTTGAATAGAAAGTTCAAGAGAACAGAACTGATTTCAAATAGAATTATTTTGTAAAATAATAAATGCAATATGAGCAATTTACTTTTTAAAATGTAATTTTATTGAAAATGGTCAACATGTGACCGAAACGTTTGCCTTGTTTTTACTCAGTAAATTGCTCATATTGCTTTCATCTCACTTGTGACTCTTTGATGTTTGAGTGTGCTGACTTTTTTCAAGCTCTTCCCCTTTGGGGAAATTTTTTTTGGTCTACGCACCTCAGTTGGATTATTTTGAGTCTCTGGCTGCTTCTCTGTAAAATAATAAATGCCTTTATTGTCACTTTTGATCAAAGAAAAATAATAATAAAAAATTAAAATCTTACTGACCCCAAACTTATTTTGAATGGTAGTAAAATTGTGTTTTTAATATATTATTGATATATTATTATTATCAGCCTCTGATGGTTACTCTAAAGATTAACCTGTAACTAATTTTTATTAAATATTTTGTCAATTTTGATACAGTTTCACATTGTGTATTATTTTCTTTGGCGATATAGTTACAGAAATGATTTACGATTATCGTAAGTTATCGTAAGTTGCTTGCCTTTGGTTATTCATTTATACAAAAATACTGCTTCAGTATAGGCTGTACGAAGAACAGGACAGTTTGAGAGCTGCATCTGTTAGTAAATAGTTGTCAGTCTCTGACTGTGTGAATGCAGCCATCAAACTTCCATCAAGTGGAGGAAAGTTTGATGTTGAATGTCTCTGAACTAGCAGGTGTGTTATTGGCTCAGAGCCAACTGGGTCCATGAACTATGCTGACTGGCTGTGTGTGAATGATTTAGGAACTGGCTATCTGTCTTGCCCCAGTATGCAGTGAGTGTGTGTGTGTGTGTGTGTGTGTGTTTGGAATACAGAGTGAGAATTCATGGGCCTCTGAATGGCGGTTTGGCTCAGAGACTTCACTGTTGTATGTGACAGATGGTGGAAAACAGCAAGTGCTGAGGAGAGATATTCAAATCTGATCTTGGAGAATGTGAAGAGGGTTTCTGGCCAGAGCAAAGCCTCTTGCAGAGAGAAAGATAAAGAGCGGAAGGGGAAAAACTGAGGTGAGATCAGACAGAGGGAGAAGTCTTGATCAGATTTGTAGAGAAACCCAAAATTGCTTTTTTTGTTTCTTTATATCCATTCAGGATGTTCTGAAAGTGGGAATTCGTTCTTCCATTCTCTGTTTTCTCCATAATAATTTGTCAAGCTGATTTTACGGTTAGCTGATTCTCACATTAAAGCTGTACCAGAAATACTGATCTCATAAAATGAAAATACAAGAGGCCCCAACGGCAGTAGATATTTCTGTCTACACCACACTAGAGATGTGCTTAACCACGACTAGTTGGTGGATTGCTTAAACAACTAGAGTAATTAATCCTAATGAGGTCCAGAATAATTAAGCTGGTTTTAGGATAAAAATGGAAATATCTGTATGAATCTTGCTGAAAAAGAATCTAAAACATGCAGTCTAAGCTTGTTTTCTGGTTTTAGATGGTCTTAGCTGGTCTGACAGCCTGGTCAAACTGGTCTTTGGCTCAGCCAACAGATCAGAGACCAGATCAAACCAAGCTGAAGTTGTTGTACTTTTAGGTACAACATGAAAAAAAAAACCCTAAGAAAAGTTTTAGATATAAGGACATATCTAAGATTAGTTATATAAAAGGTATAATGTGGCAGTTGTAAAACATAAAATCACCCCCCCCCCCCATGTTATAGCTCTAGTGGTGTTGATTTAAAGGGGATAAAAATGCTACTTATTTTCTAAAAGTTTTTTTTTGTTCCGAAATGTCCAAAATCTTAAAAAACAATCAAGCAATCATTGTTTTTTAATACGTACACTTAAAAAAAAAAATCAGTGAAATTTACAGTAAAAATCAGCATCTGCGGTTGCCAAAACTTGCCATTTAAAAAATATGGTAGCATCATTTTACATTTTACTGTTGTCATACACACACATACAAAACACCATCATGGTAACAGATATGACACTAAAATCATGCAATAAAAACATTAACAACTTAAGATGTCATAAAACCCTAATTTACATAACTGATAAGAAAAAAACTAAGAAGGAAAATGTGATCTATCACAGAGAATTCTGGCACTGTCCATTTACAGTTTTTCCACTGTAAAATATAAGATGACTTGTTCTTTTCACTTCTAAAAACAGTAACAGTATTATACTAAAAACATTTAACAGTATTTTACTATAAAATTACATTAAATTTCCCATTAGATTAGATCTATTACAGGTTTTCATTTTACTGTGTATATAGTAAGGAAACTTACCATTAACCAATTAACAGGTTTTTACTGTAGCATTTTTACAATCCATAACTAGCAAAATTACTATCAAATTTTTTTTATTTATTCAACAAAAAAAGAATCATAATGGAGATTAAAAGAGTGCAAACTTTATAAAACTATAACAAATGGTATGTGTGTGTGTGTGTGTGTGTGTGTGTGTGTGTGTAGATTAGTAAGTTGGAGATCCATGCCAGTGGATGGTGGTACTGGTGATGTTGGACCGCATGGTCTGAGACTGAAGAATGAAGCGAATGAAGCAGACCTATGCCGTCTGTCTCCTAATAAACAGGCACCAGATCCTGGGCCCCGGCCAGAGGGGAGCCCTGCCACCCAAACCACCATCTCTCCCTCGCCCCTAGAGCCTAGCAGGGAGGTGAACGGCCACACGCCGTCTGACAGAAAGAGAGAGAGAGCAAAGCCAGCGGGCCATATGTGTCGGGTTGTGAGAGGAACTCAAACCACAGACTGTCCAACTCAGAAATGCTGCAGCTGCCCAGCTCTTCCTCATGGCAGAATTAATGGAGCGCTCAGCGTGGAGTGGGGTGAAAAAGTCACAACTAAATAGTAAGATGCCTTTTTGATGGATATATTGATTAGTACATGTAAGAGGTATATTTCTTTCATCAAGTGTAGATTGTAGTCCGAGCTTGTAGTATATTATTTCATTATAGTATATGGACTAGACAGTTGAATCAAGTTATATCTAGCTCCTTTGAAATACTAAACCATGTTATATAAGTGGTAGCTCTTCTTTGTTAATTGCAGTCAACAGTGATGAATGTACAATTTATGTGTATTATTTTTACACAGAAATATATGTAAGGTGTGTTTTGTATGGAATATGCTTTTTTAAAATCTCTAACAAAAAACAAAACAAAAAAATAAATGTAAATAATGAGGAATAAAGTTGCATCTGTGGTGTATAAATGATAAAATCATTTTGAAATATAAAGTTGCAATTATAAAAATACCACAATTAAAGAAATAAACTTGCAATTACCTTTTTTATTTAGAAGAGGAAATTGCCTTCAATAATTTCAATAATCAAATTTGTGGCCATTTTGTTAGTTATATTATATTAATTATATTATATAATATTACATTATATTTGGACACTTAAGTTTGATATAATGCAAATAAATGTACACAACAGACTATGATAGCAAGTGGTGTTTATTTTTAAAAATACATGTATCACAAGCACATTTTTCTGGCTGAATGTAATGCAAACTAAATATTTTGTAACTATTTTTAGTGTGACTGAAGTGTCCAAAATACATCAGTATTATATTAGTCACTGGGTGCACTAGTCTTGAGATATTCAGCATTGGTCATATGTTCATATCAAGAGAGACCTATCTAGCTGTTGAATATATTCATGTTCCATTTCATGGTGAATGACATAACCCCTTATCTTCAGAGCAAATGTATGTCAGATTGTGAGATGCATTGCATAATAATTTGTCACATGCCAGATGTTTACGGAAGACAGCAATCAAATGGCGGATGTGTGCATTACTCATCTGCCATGTCTTTTCACAGCAGATACCTCACAAGGTGTAGCCGTCGTGTAATGAAGATATGAGCCCCATCAGTTAGATTCAGTATCAGATCTCCTGCCTTTGTTAGGAGACTGTGGGTAGTCGAGGAATTTTTAAAGAGTAGGCAGATGACTCATGATGCCGATTCTCTTCCTTCATGAGGCTTTTGCCTCATTAAATCCTTAACGGTGTGAAGAGACTTGGAACGACCTGATGGCTCTATCACACCCCTTGCCCCTTTTGCCCTTCAGCTCAGCATTGAGCCATGCCCACTCCAAGGACATAGACCACCATTAAGCCCTGCCCACCCCAACGCCACAGGCCACAAACTGAGGCCAAGCATCCATGTGGTGAATCAGAGCACCCACTACCATACTAATTTGCTTTAATGAATCCTACACCACATTTTGATATTATAAATGCCACCACAGGCAAATTGCGTATTCAGTTATACGTCAATACAAATGGTCAGTGAATAGGGCTGTACTTTTTGTTTCAGGGGTGATAAATGAATTAAATATATTTGCTTACTTTTTATTTAAATGGCATTTTCTTCATGTGGCTCTTCTTCATCCTAGTCGTTTTAGACTTTGTGTTGACACCTGATGTGTGAAGTTTGTTTATCCGCTGCTGCTTTTTACCAAAAGCTGTTTATCTTGCGTTTGTTCCTTTTTTGACTATTTGAGTTGGAATTTGAGGTGAGGTGGCCATATCTCACAGAAAGTTTAACTTGAATTAAAGGAAGTTAATTTAGCACAGTTAATGGAATTCTGGGAAATTAAGTGCTCTTCTTATTTGTACTTATAGATTTAAGTACAAATAATAATAAAAAAGTTTTTTTGACCATATAAAACGTTATACTTTAAGAATTTTTAAGCATCTTTAACTTTCAGACAAGATTTTGTGAAGCCATGTTTTAAAGGGGATTTAAATATTTTCTAGTTATGAAATGACAAGTGTTGTTTGTTAGGTGGATATGCCTTTTTGTTTCAACAGTTAACTGAATTATATTTGCTTACTTTTTAGTTAAAGATGCACTAATTATGTTTTCTTTGTCTCTTCTTCATTTTCTATATTTTAAACATCTGTTTATCTGTCTGTAAGTCCTATAATACCTTTATACTTCAAGAAGTTTTAAGCAATCTTTAACTTTGTGAATCCATCACTTAAAGTTTGTCAAAGCTTTCTAGTTAAAAATGACACTCGTTGCAGTTGTATATGCTTCTTGGGTTTTTAGTTCATTTAATGCTTTATTCAAATTCTGCATCTTGTTTGCTGCCTTAATACAAATTCAATTCTAGTTCACACAAACTTGGTACTTGGCCTCTGATTTCCCAGCATTTATCCTTGTTTTCTGGTATATATTGTTATACTGTGTTCTGTGGTTGAGTTGTGTCTGTAATATAGTGTGTTATTATATTGTTTGTTTTGATTGTTCTGTTTAGATAAACTTTATAAAAATGTCTTGGGCACTAGCTGAAAGCACTATATAACACTATTTATTATTGTTTTTATTGATGCCAGGAGACGAGATTTTTCTAGAAGACTGATGTGACTGGACTCTTCCTCTATTGTGAGTGTACATAATTTTAAATATTAAACATCATTGTATTTTACCATGTTCTACTACTATTTGCTTTTTATGAAAGCTTTTTAATTTAAAACTGTGTGTGCTTTTAAAGCATGGCTGCTTGTAGTATTTGAAGGGCAGAGCTGCAGTAATTCTCCAGGAAGGGAACAGGGGGCGCTGTGCTCTCATGTCTCACTACATCACATCTGTCTGTTCTGTAGTACAGCCTAGGAGAGGATTTGCTTAATGTAATAATAACCTACTGGAAGTTTCTGTGCCTTTCTGCCAATCTCAACTTTTGTGTGAGTAATAACGCTGGCATTCACGCTCATTGGGATAACTGATCAAGTTCTTATCAAAAAGGTACAGCTCAAGTGACATTTGGTGCCTCCGGGGTCTTGAGAAAATGAAACTTCCCAGGAATATTTGAAAGATTAGTGGGTATTAGTTAAATCACCTTGTGTTACGTGAGGAGCAAGCCTCTTTTTCTTGAACACAGACATGGCAGCACACAGCTTTCAACACCTTATTTTATTGTCCCAACATTCAAAAGTACAAATAATTCAAACACAACAGTTTTATGAAAAAGAAAAAAACATTTACAGCAAGTATTTTTTTTCCATATTTTGTTTCCAGTTTCAGAAATGACCTAAACTAGCAAGGATAACATGAAGTCATTCATCGCAGTAATTTGATTCGTAATAAGAATAAGGATAATGAGAATAATATTAATCATAGTAACAATAATCAATAATCGATAGATAAGTAATAACGTAAGTAGGAGAGACCAGCTTGGTCCGGTGAACTTTTTTTAATCTTTTTTTTAATCTTTTTTCATCTTTAAAGATTTATAGATTTTTCAGATAGTAAACAAACACATTTCAGGAGAAAATGAATTATGACAAGAGCCTTGTTCCTCACTTTGCCTTCCCTCCTACACTACTGGCTGATGGGTTCCTATTGGCAGGCTGCCACTATAAGGCGCTACAGGGGGAGAGACAATGCGATATGGGCACGCACTATAGAGGCACGGCCCCGCGTTTCCAACACCCCCGCAAATTCTCGTGCGTCCTAGACGCTCTCCCGTGCAGTCATCCACGCTCAGACATGCGGAGGGTGATGCCATTAACCAAAAGAGGAGGACATAATGCAGGAAATTTGTTCGTACATCAGAACAACATTCTACTGGGGTCATTGCATAATTCAAACTCCCAGCCGCAGCGGGGTTTGAGAAGGGCCATGTCGCCGCCCCCTTAGAGACGGAGCAGAGGAGGATGGATGGCATTAGAGGTGGAGGAATGTAAGACTGCTCATGAACGTGACTTTTGTTTTTCGTTCTCCAGCATTCACACTGGTCTTAACAAGAGTCGAGCTCTCCATTTAGGAAGATAACCTCTCAAAATAGACTATATCTTAGAAAATATATAACAGGTGTCATCTATCAAATATTATCTGCTATAGCTATTTTTGTTCAACCAGTACAATCAGAGTCAATGCTTTTTATACTTTTCTCCTTTTTCTGGAGTATCAATGTGGTATAAATGAAGGTTACAGTTCAGATGAGTCGATGAATCATACTAAAACAATGGACACATATCGATCAATCAAATTAGGGCAGCAAAGCCTGACATAAACGTCATCGAGATCCATGAGAAACTACATTTCAGACCCACATTTTTGCATAAAGTTTAATCACAAAGCAACGGTAGTGTGTGGAGGGAGGGCGGGAAGTGGCTTTTAAAACTACACAAACTTATCACAGGTTATATTGAACCAGAACAACTGTTATAACATTCTATTAAGACTAAACTTTATTGAAAAAGATTTATGTTTAACAAGACAAGAAAAAAGCAATAGCAAATTGAACTATCGGCTAGGTTATGCATAGCGAGTAACTGTTTCTATTAATAAGGGAAGAGCCTCACCAACCCTCTTGACATTTTTTTCGTTTTTGACTTTAAAATTTTTTTGTATTGTAATTTTGATATATCGGTACAAAGCACAAACGTACTAAAATTTCTCAGTGCACAGGACTAATGGAAGAGCGTCTCCCCTAGTCATTTGTTCCCTTTAGCTCAGAAAGACCCCCCTCCCTGTACCAGAATCACGCAAAAACACAGACAACATAAGAACGGAACAAGTAAATAAATAAATAATCGAGATAAATAAATAATTTAATCAATGAGACAATCAATCAATCGATCAATAAATAAATAGATTTTTCTCAAGAAGCTTTTTGTTCGATTTCTTTTGCTGCGGCGGTAAATCAAATAAATCGATCCAATTTTTCAGTTCTTTTTTTTGCGTTTTTTTTCTTTATCTTCACAAGCGACATGACAACATATTAAACAGGATTCCTCACGAGTTTTTCTAAGTAACTGAACCATCACTTCATAAAGTTTTCATATGAAAAAAGACAATCCCGAACTAAAAACAGTGACAACTCAGATAGATATAGATATTGGAACAGAAAATGTTGACTATATATCATCTATTTGTACACAACAAAGAAAGACACAGTCGTAATAGATCCTTTGAGGAAACAAATACTAGACTAACAGAACTAGCTAATTATCGCTGAATTTCGACAAACGCTGTACACTCAGCAAATAACCTAGAAGTAAGCAAGCCAAAGGAACATCGTCGTGGACGCCCGAATTTGTTCGTCTGGGCTTTCTCCAGACCAGACGGCGACTGACGACCGCGATTTCGAAAGAATAAACATCAACGAAAGAAGAAAAACAGCAGCTTAATATAATGCCAACATCGAAATATTCTTTTTTTCTCTCTAAACAACACGAAGAACAACAAAGTTGGATATTTAAGATATGTGAACCATGTAATATAGCACCTACTGTTGATCGCTAAAGGAAGTACATCTCGAATGCGATATCACAAAATCATAGCGAATTAAACATAACCATGTATATGTCGTCCGAATGGAGAAAGAAGTGTGTGTGTGTGTGCGCGCACGCGTGTGTATCTTTATTACTTCTATCCCAAAGATGGATGGTCTAACGTAAATGAGTGGACGATGAGTGGCCTTGCTTTGGGCTCTTGACTGTGAAGATGTGGTTGGCCTGGGAAGACCCCTCTCCCTCTCCTATTGGGTATCGCTGTTGAATAATTACTGCTATGAAAAATTACCTGCCTGAATTTGCATCCCTTGATAAATTCTTCCATCTACAAAATTCTTCCATCGCCAATCCGGTTCTCCCCGAAAAACAAACGACCTTGGATCCTAAAAAGTACCACGGCAGAACGAACAAGACAAGGTGGCACCTGACCCCTCCCCCCGTCCCTAATTAGCCAGTCAAAATATTTTTCTCTTTTTTCAAATCCAGATTCTTGTAAAAATTCTTCAATAATTATTTTAATCATTATTTATAAAAATAGATCTTCTTTCTCTTTATTTTTTAATTTTTTCTAAACGCATTTTCAAGCAAAGAGATTTTCTCTTTGGCAACAGTGTGTGTGTAGGTTTTTTTTTTTTGACGCAACGTGTCATCAGGAGCGCTAGCCCGTCCCTTCCCTCGCCCCTTCCCCCTGAATCCCCCGTGAGGACAGACGTGTGTTTTGTTTGCAGTACAAAACCAAAACTATGCTAGAAACATCTTCTGCATTAGAGAAAAGGGATGGCCTCATCCCTGTCAATTCATTTTGGGGATCTCTAACAATTTACACCAAAACAAATGAATGAATGATCACCGATTTTTTTTCTTCTTCTTTTTTTAAAAAGAGCCCCCTCCTGTTCTCTTACCAGGGAGGCGTTATTCTAACGACAGTGGATCCGGATTTAAAAAAGAAAGAAAAAATCCTGAATCGACACCAAGAGAGTTCGATCTAAAGAAGGACATTTTCTTCTTCAAAATAAGGGCGGTCTGGTTTTGCTACTGTTTACAGAGAAAAAAAAGAAAAAAGTAAAGACAACCACAAGAACTCAAGAAGATATACAACAGAATCCCTGTACCACTTCCAGGGTCTCCAAATAATGAATATTCTCAATTTGTCATTTTGTAATACTTAGGCAACATTGGCTTATAGGTCCAAAGTTATATTATAAGCCATATCCAGTTCTTTTTTGTGGGTTTGTTGGTTGGTGTGTTCCTGTTTTGAGTAGCTGAGTGGGCAGAGGTGGGTTTTTAGTATTAGAGGAGCTGTAAGGAGCTACACAAGTGATGGGTGGGGAGTTCAGGACTTGTGGGTCTTGTTGGTCTTGAAAGACACTTGCAAGACACGGTCACCCAACCGATACCCATTCAGACTGGCGATGGCCATGGCCGCTTCGTCGTAGTTCGTCATGGTGACGAAGCCGAACCCCTTGCACTTGTTGGTGTTGAAGTCGCGGATCACCTTGACGTTGTTGACGGCGCCGAACGGTCCGAAGAGCTGCCACAGGACACTCTCGTCTGAGTCCGGCGACAGGTTGTAGACGAAGATGCACCAGCCCGTTCCTGTGTGACCGGGGATATTCATCCCTACTAGACTGGTCATGCTATCGATGGTGATGGGGGAGAACCTGCAGGACGAGAGAGAGAGTGAGGAAGATGCGTAAGTCAAGCTGCCATTAGTCAAACTTCTAGCTGACCCTTCAAGGGTTATACTAACAGTTTCAGTGCCACAATCTTTTCAGCCTGTCTAAATATCTGCTCCTTGTTTTTCAGGCGGAAGGCAACCGGAGGGTTTTTTTAAATTCTGAGTGAAAAGGCTGCGCCCGGTGCTGGCTGCGGGGGGCCGCGACGGGTGCCGAGACGCAGGATCTATTGGGGAACTAAATTACAGGAACTCTGCACATTAATACCTTCGAAATTCATCAGAGATTTCACATGCAACCGAGTAAATCTGCTCTCATTCTCCTTGTAATCTTTCCATTCTTGCCTTTTTTTCCTCCCTCATGATACAGAGATTTGAATGCTCAGTTGATTTCACTTAATTGCCTTTCCGCTTAAAGGAAATTTCCACTTTAAATAAAAGGTAAATTGGATAAAAGGTTCATTTCGTGTGCCACCTCTCAAGGAATGACTATAGGCATTATTGGGGTGTGCTTTAATTGAGATTTCCACTTTGCTGCCGTCGTCGTCTTCGAATCGGAAAGGTTTGGGGAGGGGGATAGGAAGCTGCCAGCGAGCAGAAAATGGAAGCGGCGCTTTCCAGCCAGCTAGCACGGGGAACAGAGTGTATTCCACCCACACCCTCTGCCGCTCCGCAGTGTGTGACTGTGATCGATAGCACTGCACGGACTACATGGCCGGCCAATTCCCTGCTTCTTGTTCTGCCAAGAATTACTCAGACGTTTCATCTGCGTTTTAGCCCATTCGTCCTGGCAGAGTCAATACATCTGTCTCTCTCTTTCGCTTTTGTGTCCTGTCGCTTGCGTCTCATTATGTAAATGAAGGGTATAATGGTAAGTCGGCTCACTTTGCAGCTTGTGACAAGCAACCATCTCATGACTTCAATTATGCTGGTATTTCTGTGTAAATAATGAATCCGTAGCCATTATTCGTTGAAGATGGCTTCGTGGTAATTTGGATGCCAGTCATCTGCGGGCTAGTGGATTGCTGACACAGAGGCGTCTGGTGACTACTAGGGCAGGGCCGAGCGCTATCTGTTGTTCGAACTAAGGCGAACAGTTGGACGAGGAGTTGCATAGCAACAAGCGACTGACCTAGAGCCATCCCACCCTTCCGAGCTGCCCACCTTCACCTAGCGATGCTCACTTCTTCAGACTGGTCTTTGTTCATTATTTACCTTCCATGGCGTGCTCTGTGAGCACAACGCCTCCCCAGCCCGCTGTCGGTTTCATCTCCCCTAAATTTTCCCTCTCTTGAGGCAGACGGGCTTATTTGACAGCTGATCGCAGCACGTGTAAATAAAAAGAAATCTTTTGTCTCGTCATTTGTTTTGAAAGACGCCGCTGCCTCGTTTGCATATCCTGTTTCATTGTTGCACTTCCCAGTTACATGTCAGATTTAGCAAAAGAAAAAAAAGCAAGTTTTCTTTCGAACAACAATCGTTAGATTCTGATCAGCCAGTGCCAAAACGCAAAGGACTTTTCTAGAAAGAGGAGAAATCTAGTAAATGTGGAACCTTTAGTCTTAACAGAGAGTATCTGTAAAAAACAAAAAAGAAACGTGCACAATGCACAACCTTTCATGCTACTCCCTCCATCTTAACCTTGAGTGTTCGAGGGACATCAAAGTGTTTCAATAGATACTAAAATATGCAACAAAATGTCATAAGCACTAAAACATGTTCAAAAGAAGCCTTTTCACTACATCCACAGCAGCACAAAGCAAAAGAACATGAGCAAACCCAACTGATCCGAGGCTCCTAAACCTGCAGTGAAATACTACATTTCCTGCAGGGATCCAGGTGAGCTGTCACCCCCTCCGTCTCGCTCTAGACCAGCTCATTCCAACAAATAAAATGGAAACAAGTAGATGAAAAACATAATAGCCTTCCATCGATCTATGCATTTTAGCTGTTATATGTAATGCATTGGGAATATACATAATTTTGTTCAATTGTTGGCAGCGTGTAACCCTGAACTGGACGGAGGTACGGCTTCAGCCCCTGAATCCTGTGGAGGCCACGCTTCAAAACAGGAGCTACACAACAATAAAACACAAAATACCAAAACGGAACTCATAAAAATGTTTGAATCATCATAACCAAACACTACCAATTATAAAAGATACTTACACTTTTAGGGCTACAGATTGGTAGGTTGAAATAAAAATAATCAAGTAAAAAAAAAAAGGCAAACGAACTAAAGAGAAGGGAAAAAAAACCTTGAACTGAACTGAATGCATGTGATTTTCAAAAAGAAGGGGAAAAAAATCATACTGTCAAACATGGACATCTGGCATTCGGTGAAGTTTTAATTACCTCTTAACGCCATAGGCCATATTAAGCAAATTGTCCAGCCTGTAAAGAGAAGGAGGGTTCTGGGGTTAATGCCAGGCAGATGGTTGACTCACTCAGTGGAACTAATGCTACATCCCTGCCTCACTGAAGGAAGCGCCCATCTAGCGATGGGCCATTACACTGTGCTGCCCCATCAGGCATCTCACAGAGTCAATCATACATCCAAAGAACAGCAGACTTGCAGCAGCACTAATGGTAACAGGAGGCCACTTGAATGCCCACCCAGTTATTTATAACAGTGCTGCAGTCCTTAAAATATTATTCACTACATAATTTATGTAACATATATTCAAATAAAATTGCAATAGGTTGACTCTAATTATTTAGATCAATATATATATATATATATATATATATATATATATATATATATATATATACTCTGTGTGTATTTGTGTGGAGAGATATATATATAATAAGTGTTATAT
>NW_015505451.1:106339-155963 GCF_001515645.1 Sinocyclocheilus grahami | reverse complement strand
ACACTGTATGTATTTTTGTGGGGAGTTATAATTAAATTAAGGATGATTTATAATACACTGGTATTAATTTATATTTGTGTATGCTATAATTTTTTATATGATGAATATATATAAATACATTTTATTTATATTAACCCTAAGCCACGCCTCAAAAACAGGAGCTTAAAATTATTCAGGTAATATATACATATTTCTATCAAGACGTTTTATTTTATTTTTTTGTGGTTACATATTTAATACAGTAAAATGGAGAATTCGGATAAAATTGAGAATTCGCCCAATAAAAGAATGTGTATATTTATATTGCAATACTGTTATGTATTTCTATAGTGACAATTAAAGAATGATTAAGAAGGATATGAGCAAATCAAAAACAAAACTCAAAAAGAGAAATAAATGAATCATACAAACAGATACTAAGAGTGAATTATAAAGAATGAATCTTAGTGTCTGAACATGTGCAGATAATATGCTAGTGTTATGGATGAAATTGGTCTGGGGCCATCTTTCAGCATACCTGAAAACTTTAATATAAAATGACATTTCAATGAAGTTGGAAGCAGGATGTAATGTAGCATTAACTGGGAGTGCCCTTTCTTCTTCTTGCTGTCTCTTTCTTGTGCGGTCTCTCTATTAGCCCCAGTGACCCAGCGGGCCGGTGTATTACGCTTTCTTTCCCCGTCAGTCATTCTCATTTTAGGCTCCTGTCTGTTTGGCTACTTTGCGACCTCCGTCCCTCACTCGGCTCGGCCTCGTCTCATTTCCTATTAAAACTGCTGCAAGATGGCCGACAGGGCTAATTACCGCTTTCTCACATTTCAAACTGAACTTCTCCAGACAAAACACACACGTACACATGCTGGCCCTCCCTCTCCGCAGTGGGTCAACAGTTGGTGACTCTGCCTTCTGTGAACTTAGAGGAAAAACGGAGCCAAAATAAAGCGAGGACATTCAGCGTGTCGAGTCATTAAGATGCCAATTAGCCAATTAGGGAGGCAGGTTGCTTTGTGGGTAAATGAGTTAATTGGAGAGAGGGCTCTGAGGTGCAAGAGCAGGCGATATGTTAGATATATGCAGGTGTGTCTCAACCCGGCCTACAGCTTTTCACACTTCCTCTCCAAACACACATTTCCTATTAAAACTGCTGCAAGATGGCCGACAGGGCTAATTACCGCTTTCTCACATTTCAAACTGAACTTCTCCAGACAAAACACACACGTACACATGCTGGCCCTCCCTCTCCGCAGTGGGTCAACAGTTGGTGACTCTGCCTTCTGTGAACTTAGAGGAAAAACGGAGCCAAAATAAAGCGAGGACATTCAGCGTGTCGAGTCATTAAGATGCCAATTAGCCAATTAGGGAGGCAGGTTGCTTTTGGGTAAATGAGTTAATTGGAGAGAGGGCTCTGAGGTGCAAGAGCAGGCGATATGTTAGATATATGCAGGTGTGTCTCAACCCGGCCTACAGCTTTTCACACTTCCTCTCCAAACACACACACACACACACACAATGAGCCCTTTGTAAGGCCAGCTAATACATGCAAATGGGACTCATCCTTTTCAGATCTCTTCAATAATAAGTGCTTGTGATGTATGAGGAATTAATTACTGATTTCTGTCATCAGTATTGCTGTGCTAATTGCTTGACGAGTCCTGTTTGAATAAACAAAGGATCTTTAGCTTTAAAGTAAACATCGCACCGACAGTTCATGTATCTAGAGGAGATAGACTGTAACTCATCCAAAGTATTTTATATTTATGATACAACTGAATAATGAAATATTTTGAATGGTTATGAGCTGCATACTAGAGTCCATTATGCTTCCATTCATACGATTGTGAACACACAGATGTGTAAAAGTTCAGTATTTCACTTTTAGGTGAACTCTGACCTGAGAATTTGTATAGTAAAAAGGTGTTTGACCAATAGAAGATAAAAAAACATCACAAATTAAAAACCTAGTCACACAATATAAAGAATACATGCTTGAACGGTTTGCACATTCTAAGCTCCATGGTTTGCATTTTTGTGAGAAATTGATATTTTAACATTTCAAATTCATTATGTATTACTTTACTGATTTGCACTGCCATTCAAAAGTTTGGGGTTGGTACAATTTTTTTGTTTTGTTTTTGAAAGATGTCAGCCTGTAATTATTTCAGCAAAACTACTGTAAAACTGTATTATTAAATATTAGAGCTTTTTGTGGAAACTTGTGTTTTTAGGGATTATTTAAGAAATGTAGCATTACATCACTTGCTCACCAATGGATACTCTGCTGTGAATGGGTGCCGTCGGAATAAGAGTCCAAATAGCTGATAAAAACATCACAGTACTCCACATGACTCCAGTCCATCTTGTAAAGTAAAAAGCTGTTTGCAAGAAACAAATCCATCATTAATACTTCAAACCATTGCTTCCTGTTATTAGTGAAAAAAGTTGCCTCATCTGAAAACGATTCAAAACAGTTGGATTGTCCAACACACACGTCTAGGTGGATTTTGATGTGAGAGGACAACAGGGCATGGACTTTTTCACTGGAGGAAGCGTTATTATGGATTTTGGCCAGAAGCAATAGTTTAAAATTAAAACGCCTTGATGAATTTATTATAAACACACAGCTTTTCACTTCACAAGATGTTAATACATAGAATGGAATCATGTCGTAAAAATACAAGAGATTACACATTCCGTTTCATAAAATTTTGATCCGAAACTAGACGACTTTGTTTCTTTCTGTCAGTTTAAGTGTGCAGGAATGAACTGATGGATCTGACATAAACTATATGCTATCTGTGCCTTTGCTTGTTTAGGTTGAACACAAACACCGGCTGATTCCGAAAGCGGGGAGAGGAAGGCATCAAGACATGTCTAAATATAATGTCTGGTAACATCCCGTCTACTATAATGCCTTAATTGCTTTTGAAGGCAGCAGAGATGTATCCCACAAAGTGCGATTTAACGGTTGGTGGAATAAATAGAAATACATTTTTATAAATGTATTTTTTTTTTTAAACGTATGTCTCCTTTTCTTTCTAGAAATAAGCATTGTGGTGACTAAATATTTGCTTTAAAGTTCTTTTTAGCTCATTAGATGTGACTTGGAAGCCTATCTGAAACCAGTTTCCTTTGATGGAATCTTCATATACCATGCTGCCTGTGAATGCTGTCATTGCAAAACACAGACTCAGAGGTTAAAGGTCAAGTCCTTCCGAACCTATGATATGGCTATACAGTGGTGTGAAAAAGTTTCGCCCCCTTTCGGTTTTTTTATTTTCTGCACATTTGTCACACTTGAATGATTCAGATCTTCTTTTATGACCTCCTGGATGAGTCGTCGTTGCGCTCTTGGAGTAAATTTGATAGGCCGGCCACTCCTGGGAAGGTTCACCATTGTTTCAAGTGTTCTTCATTTGTGGATAATGGCTCTGACCGTGGTTCGCTGGAGTCCCAAGCCTTAGAAATGGCTTTATAACCCTTTCCAGACTGATACATGTCAACTATTGTGTTTCTGTTCTCGAATTTCTTTAGATCGCGGCATCATGTGTTGCTCTTTAAGCATGCTTCACTTTGTCAGACAGGTTCTATTTAAGTGATTTCTTGATTCAGCAGGTCTGGCAGTAATCAGGCCTGGGTGTGGCTAGTGAAATTTAACTCCGCTTTCTAAAATAATGTGGTTAATCACAGGGCTAGGCAGGTTTGGACAGCTTTTTTCCCTTAATAAATGAAATCATTTAAAAACTGCATTTTGTATTTACTTGCATTATCTTTGTGTAATATTTACATTTGTTTGATGATCTGAATCTTTTAAGTGTGACAAATATGCAACAAAAAAAAAAAAACCAGGAAGGGGGCAAAAACCTTTTTACGGCACTGAATTTGGAAAATTATACTTCTTCTTTACTTTTTTGTATTATATTCTGCACAGTATTATATATTGACAGTATGCAGGAGTACCAGAAGCTGTTTAAAGTAAACTGCATTCAGTATAGAATGCTCAGTATTTAGTAAGGCTGGAATACGCTACTCAATTTTTGTCCAGATCTTCTGCCAAATTTACAGTTTGGAGAAGTCAACGGCAGTTGCCGAAAGTCAGAGCCAGTTGACAGATTTCATCGAAAATTGCATAGTCACAGACTCCGATTTTTTAGCTTCAGACTATGAATCCGTCCTGTCGGAGGATATCGAACATGTTTGATATTTTGAGCCGATTTTAGAACACATTTTGTTTTGATTTGTCAAGCGTAGCAACAAGGCACACGTTTCTGTGTGTGTTTGTTGTGATCAGAACAACTTTAAAGTCTGGTAGTGTGTGATCCTCAGTTGTTTAGTGTATGATGGCCAGTTTTTCCTCTGTGACTATTACAAAGTCAGTAAGTGTATGATGGCCAGTGTTTTAAAATCTGTTAAGATTATTCTAGTGTATTCCAGCCATAAGTAGAAAGCTGGAATTCCATTCCGAACATAGCCTACGTTTGCCATAACAAGCCTTTACATCAGGGTCGTGTACTGTATCATTCATAACTGAATTAAGAAAGCCTTTACATTCTGTTTCAGTTCCGTAAATTGAACTGAATTTTAATTAAGGAAGCAAACAGGGTTAAGAATTTGCATGTAAGGAAGTACAATTAAAATAAACTGACATTCATATAACTAATTTTTAACTAGAAAAAAATGTGAATGTTGAATGGACAAAGCCTTGTTTGAAAGCCATTATTACTGCAGGTTCAGGCCTTACTGACAGATATCTATAGAATTTCTTACATGTTTCATAATATTTAATAAATTATCTTTTGTGGGCAAGAGTGGAAGAATGTTTTTTTCCACTCCAAACTGTGTTATTTTAATTCATGCACTTCTTCCTGTCATTCCAATTCAAATTTTAAATTCAAACTTGTAAATTGAAAAGGGGCCAATTTTTCATTTCAGAATTTTGCACATCCCTGCATATCATTATGAATGATGGGTCTGATGACTGTTAAATAGCAAACTAATGTTTTAAACTTATGTCTATTGTTTCCTTTTGTTCTCTGGAAGTCTGTATCATACCTTTAAAAAAACAATGTAGAGCCGTAGGGCAGGTAGTCTGTAGTATGATTCAATCCAGAGGTTTTCAGTGCTGTGCACTAACACAACTATAATGAAATCGTGATGGGATCTCAGTTTCCTTGGGTAGAAATAATGCTGACCAGTGTCATTCAGGCTGCGACTCAGCAAACAGCTGACGATCTATCAGACGCCTGCAGAATCGCTAAAATTAGGGTCCAGAAAATGCTTGCAGTTTAACAGTTAAAAAATGCAAATGGCGCCTCAATGTTGACTGTGCTTTCCTTTTTTCTTTTCCCTTCGCTTCCCTGACATTACCATAATGAGCCTGCAGCCGTTTCTATAACAGGCTGCCTAAACAAAGCGAGTGGCCGGGCTAAAACGGAGACACTGGCATCGCTAGCTCCTTTTTAGTGCTTATCATGAACCGAACAGAGTTACAGCTACAATGTGCCAGTTAACAGCACTATTCTCCCGGTAATCACTCCTACCTTACGTAACTTTCTACCTGTACTTATCTCGGCTCAGCACACATGAAGCCGGAGAATGCTGAGTTTAATAATAACCGTGACACACAGAGTGAGTGCACAAGAAACAGTGGCAAGAGACCGCCGTAGCCGGCCTGACAAAGCGCTTTCCATTGCACGCCCACTGTTCTGGTCCTCGACACTTACTCTTTACGGGAGAGAAAGAGAGAGAAGTCCTCTGGGGAAAAAAGGGAAAGCTCAGAAAAGCTTGGCTGTTAATGACAGCCTTCTCTCCTCTGTCTGAACATAAGCTCCTCTCCATTGTCTCTCATTCTCTCACTTTTAAGTGGCTGTGCCAACTGTATGGAACATTTATTAAAATAGTGCGCTAAATATATTATGAGGAAAAAAGCCTACACCTCTTCTCCGTAGCTTCTGCCTAATCAGAGAAAGGAGAGCGACGTCCTCGTTTTATGTAACTTTTAGTTGCTGCCGCTACAGATGGTTTTTGAAAAGGCTCAGTAAGGGAGGTATTTGAAGACTTGAGCAGCTCTTTGCCTGGTTCTCTTTGCCTATAAATCCATCTGTTTGTCCTTGTGTAATTGGAGGCCAAGGCAGCGGTGTCATGGCATGCTTTGCGCTGTCTGGTGGAGCATCTCGATTCACTGTATACAGCACAGATCCTTTGTGTTCGACAGACCTTGATTTGGACACTCGTCGTGCAACGTTGGCTCAAATGCATTTTGACATCATGTTTCTAACCGTTCCCGACAGCGTGCTCACACTGTATAGTTAATGGAATTCAAGTCATGGGAAAATATCAGTGAGCGGGAAAAGAAAAGGCAGTGGAAGAGGAGAAAGCGTAGCATTTTAAAAGAAGGATTTCTACAAGTAGCTCATGGGAGCGCAGTCGTTTTTCACTTAAGAGGCGCAGCTTGTAGGAGCCGGCGTTATGGATCAATTGTATTTGCTCTCATTGACGGGACATGTATTGACTGCCAGGCAAGGCTCGGTGGAGCCTCTCTGAATATTTGACTATTGATCAAAGGGCCAAACCTATCATACTTCACTTAGGTTACATGGTAGGTTTAAGTACTCATGCCGTGGATTCAGTCAAATGCTCAAAAGCTTTTCAAATCCCTGCAATTTAGTCACATTTCCCAATAAACTCAAAACAAACAGACACACCTTAGGGAACGAGTTATATAAACGAGACACGTAGGAAGAGGACTTCCATCGCAAAACAGTATCCTTTTTGTGAGGGCGAACAGAGAAAATGCTTCCCTAATTGTTACCAAGAAACTTATGACAAGGATGTATGATGTATTATTATTTCAGAAAGGCAAAGCCACTGTTAGTTTATCATGCCATATGTGTTTGTCTTTATTAATGACTTTCGGTCGTATTTCAGGATGCTGTGTTTTTCTTGAAAGTGGCGTATAGAGGAATATGATTTAGATTTAGATCACAGAATTAGATTTGCCTTAAGAAGCATGTAGCAGATGGCTCATTGCCATCTTGATTGACATCATGCTAGCTTTGTGAGGGCTACCAAACTGACACACTGATTTACACATTAATGAGTAGGGACAGAAGTTGATTTTGGTTGAGATTCTGATTATACTTTCTTAATTCCTTTAATGATTCTTGCAGTATTTTTGGCAAAAAATAAACAATTTATCCTAATTGTGCATGGTATTCCATACTAATGTGTTTCAGTGAGGCATCAACTGATTCAGAAATTCAGTATTAGTGACTTAGTTCAAGAGTAGATGCTGTGAATCATTCTTTTGCCATAAATGCACCTGTTCAAAATGTTCTGTTTTGTTAATGACATCAGTATTCAGATATGGGGCAAGTGTTGTTGTATGTACCACAAATGGCTTGCAGTGATTCTGCAATGATTAAATCCTGTCAGCATATGGATGGCCCATGTGAGATTTAACTAAACGATTAACTGGTCTTGAGTAACATGTCTAATCCCTCCTTGACTTCAACTCTCATTTTAGACGTGCAGAATCCTTGTTTGGTTTTCAGGGTTTCAAAGTAGGGTTGTAATATTTGCTCCATGTATCTTTACGGCAGCCCTCCGATCAGTAGCTTCAAAAAGAAAACACTCCTCGATTCTTAATCACTAGCAACTCAGGTTTAATTAATCATTAGGCTGTCTCCTGCCTAACCCTTTTCTCCCGGGGAGCTTTTGCAGGGCCAGAGGAAGGATCCACGTCAAGGGAGGAAGGCCTCTGTGTGTATGTGTGCATGTGACCATGCAGCGTTCCTCAGCAGTTCTTCAGAAAGGGTTTGGCACCACTAGAACGTGGAGTACATTTTCCTGTGGCTTATGCGATATTGTTTGCATGGTGAGTGCTGTTATGAATTATGCAGTTGTAAAAATATTGAATGTGTAAGAAATTCAGCTCCATGACCATTTATATCCTGGTTGATTTATTCATGATGTTGGAGGAAGGATAGGCCAAGGAGATGACTGGATGACTTAAAATAGACTCATCAGTCTTTCCATGTCATGGACTTGGTTCTAATGTTTGATGATTATTAAGATTGGGATTCATGTTTATGGTCAAATACAAACAGACAACATGCGCATACATTTACTCACAGAAGATGGCTATAAGATTGAGTTTGTGTGTGTAGTTTCTATTACAGGGTTTCTGTGGGTCTTAAAAAGGTCTTCAGAGTTCTTAATTCATACAAATTAAGGTCTAAAAAGGTCTCAAGCTGGAGCCGGATGTCTTAAATTCATTAAATCACGCCATTAAATATTGCATGCACTACAAAAATAATAAATAAAATAAAAAATATCTTCCTCAGTATGTTTTATCTACCAATACAAAAATCTAAATATCCTTAAATCAAGATACGTTTACTTTAGATGCAAATGGAACAAATTAAGTTTTGTTTTCTGAGAAATTGAACAAAACAAAGTGAGTTTATGCTTAAAAAAGAACTTGTTTTCCTTTTGAATTAATCATAAACTCATACATTTCTCATTAAACAAGATATTTTACGCATTTAAGAATATGTAGTCATTTGCACTGGAAAACGCTTTTTTTGCAGTATGATCAGATGACAGATGTACAGTGAAATGTTATTTTCATATTGTAGTGGTTGGGAGCAATGTTTTTTTTTTTTTTGTAATATTAATTAAAAAGTGATGGAGATTTGTTGGAAGTTTGTGAAGTGTTGTGGATACAACACATTTACATCTAGAGATCATATTGATGTATTGGACCATTCAATTTCCTTGTTCTTAAAAAGTCTTACATTTACCTTCATAATACCTGGAGAAACCCTGTATTAGTTGTAGTGTGTTTACAAACACTTAATTTCGGTCAGACAAAAAACAAAAATTCATCTTTATAAATGTCATGTCAATGATAAAATCGCACAAGTCTGGTTTTTGCAAAACCAAACTAGATAATGCCATTTTAGCCTGGCTTCCATTACATTTAATATGGAGCCAACAAATCATTCAAAGAGTCGAAGAATTCCTTATGTTTTGGCTTTAACTGTCCTATACATTTTTTAAGAAGCTGCAATAAAGTGAAATCTATAATAAATTGTGAATCATTATTTATTTTATGTTAAATGGGAGAATTTGTTTGTTTGTTTGCATGCTACAGGGTGAGAGAAAAGCGGTCCCACTGATACCTGTGACCTGGTCGACGAGAATGCGGGAGGTGATTATCCGTCCGTACTGAGAGAAGAGCTGTTCCAGCTCCTTCTGGGCCATGGTCTTGGGCAGTCCACTCACGTACAGATTAGCGTCACGGATAGAAGCCGAACTGGGCCGTGCATACGAAACCTGTGAGACAAAAAAACACACAAACACATTGAGCATTTGTTGCAATTATCAAACTACAGTGGTTTATGTGGTGTAGGAATCTGATCTCTTGAACTCCACATCCACATGTGCTTGTTAAACATTTCAATTTGGCTTCTGGAGGATGTTTGTTCAGGGGATTTATAACCAACTTCTTGCATTTTCAATATGCAGCATTCAGATGCCAGAGGTCGTCTGCGCACCTGTTCTGTCTCACACTGTGCTGGTGGTCTGCTGAGACTTCAGAAAGATAATGCCCCCAAATCCTCCACTTAAGAACAAAGAAGAATCTCTTTGACTTATTATAATATTTTGAAAAGGAACAACTTGCTGCGAGGGATTCTCTGTGATCCTTGCTCATTCACAGATAAGGGATATACACATGACATCTAAAGAGCTTTGCAAATTGTCTTAAAGGAGAAATGAAAATGTAAATTCAATATTAACGTGCACCACCTCTAACCCAGTTTCTGAAGAGAAACAATATAGCCAAGAAATTGGATACCCAAAGTACAGTGGTTGAAGTTCATGAACCCTTTGAACTACAGGCATAATTGCGGTCTATTCTCAGAAGTCTCCAAAAGTCATAAAGAAAAACAGTTTTTTTTTGTATATATTTTTTGTCATATAATTTATAATGTACTTTATATAATTGTTTTATATTATCGTTTAATAATATTTTGTGTATATAGAATGTGTGTGCATATTGTTTCTTGTTACAAAAAAATATATATATATATATATATATATATATATATATATATATATATATATAAATTTTATGTGTTATATGTTTTTAATAGTTTATACAAAATGTAAAACATTAACTGATTAAATGCAGTTGGTATCATGATTTTGTTTTTACAGCATTACCTATTGTTAATGTATAGGGCCTTATTGTATTGTATTGTGCTGTAATTATTGTATTACCAAATATTTTTCTATTAAATACTTTCCCAGTTCAGATCTTTAAAGCGTTTATTATTCTAGATTAATGTCAAAATTTAAATTTATACATTGTTATATATCAAAAGTGAACAATACTCTTTTTTGTGAGTGAGTGTGTGTTTGTGTGTATGCATTGCACACACACACACACACACTCTATATATTTACTATATATTATTGTAATTCATGTTTAGCTTGAAATGTAAAAAAAAATATTAGAATATAAAGAGATAAACATTAATTAATGCAGTTTGTATTATTATTTTTACTTTTTTTTTTTTACAAATTACTCAAAGCGTCAATGGTACAAATTGGACAGTTTTAGTTTCTTTTCTACAGTTGTACAGATTGACTTGTTTTTAAAATAAGGTTCATGAACCTCACTTAAAACCCACAGCAGTAAATAATAAAGGCTAATTTGTTTTCAGAAAACACATGATGGAAGAGCTTGTGTGTGAGTGTGAGAGAGAGAAGGCTGGCTGTCATCTGTGCTGAATAACACTTTGGAACCTTCTGTTTGTGCCTAGAGTGAGAGCCAAGCCATCTATAGCTCTCTCACTCTCGCATTCCCCACACGCTCTAATATCAGCGCGCTGCGCTTACTAGCACCTTGGACAGCGCTCATTCCACCATACTCCCTCCATCTAGCGCTCACCCGGCACGTTCTCACCTCTCTCGACTTGTCAAACTCTGCAGCACCTTGGACAGTGTCTGTCACACTCTAAAATTCACTGTACTTGTTTTCAACTTCACATACCAGTCACTTTCTATTCTTACACACATGATGCAATTTTCACCCATTGCAACCGTTCTCAAACAAATTTCAGAGTCGTTGGCAAATTTAATACTATAATGTCACTGAATTTTACACAGTTGTACAGAGATAATTAGGTATTTTTTTTAAGTAATCCTTGTGGGAAACTTCAGTGCTGTGGCTCATCCTGGATTTTCTTAAATGAGAATTATTTTCAAAAGGATCGTTCACTCAAAAATGAATAACACCCTTATGTCTTTCCAAACCCATAGTCCATATGACTGCTTTCATACAAATATAATTTTCATTTCACATGACTACTTTTATTACAAATATTTCATAAAATAGTTTCATGTGATGAACATACCACAATTTTAGTCATTATTCACCAATATTCTTTCCCTTCACTCTGTTAACGGCTGTAACTGACTCAGTGTTGGACTTGGGAACCTGATCTTTTTGGTTTTTGTTAACCAGATCAATTGATTAATTTAAAAGATCCTACTCAAAAGAAGAAGAATTTATCATATATGTACTAAAAAGACTACTATTTGATAATGAATGATAAATTCATATGATAAAAAGACCGAACTATTCTCACAATGTCCCCTTTTGTGTTCCACAAAAAGTCACATGGGTTTGAATCGACATTTGTGGGTGAGTACAGTATACAGAATTATGACAGCTTTTTAATTTTTTGAGCGAACAAACCCATTTTCTGAATTTCCTTGTTGATTCTACGTTTTTGTCTGTCTCGCTCTCTCCCGCTACAGCAATTCAGTTTTATTTCAAGATGGGGAGATGTTTCTATCTCCCTGCCCTTTTAATGCTCATGTCAATTTAATCTGTTCCCATTAATGGTTGAAGCAGCCTTTCCATCTCATATTTTCATTAGTTCTGACATTTGGGCAGCAGAGCCATCACAGGCTGTTACACTGCTACAAATGCTGAGCTAAACATGCTAAACACTCCGCCGTAATCTCCTCAAATCCACTTAAATGGAGAAGGCAAAAGGCATGGAACCCTGGCAGACTCTTCCCTATCCTCTCTTCCCTTCTTTTCTTTTCCTCTCCTCTTCTCTTTTTGCTTTTTTCTTGCCCTGTCGAGCAGCTCCAGATGTCAGATCTATCAACACCCTGTCTGCTGTGAGCAGTGTGTGTGTGTGTGTGTGTGTGTGTGTATACACGTATCTCACAGCACAAGGCTACGCTCTTCTCGCCCTCAGTGGGATTTCTCGCATCACACCTCGACAGGAAGGCAAAGCCGGAGTTTTGCTGAGAAATGGAGAAGTGTCATGGAGAAGTGTGTGTGTGTGTAACAAAATGATGAGCATGTGGAAGTTGGGACTGGAGTGAAACTCTCACTTTTGTTTTATTTTTCAGCCAGTGAGTTGATCTGTTTTCATGGACTTCCTGCATTAGCTGATGTGCTCGAGCGATGGCGTGTCCCTGAACTTGACAATGGCATTTTGCGAAAGAATATAAACTCATCGTAAACCGCCACAGACGTTTTTCCTCACTTCCTTTTTCTTGGCTAAACAGCCTCTTGTAAACATATACATCATCAGCTTATTTCAGCAGGAGGGCCCTCATAAACGCCGTTTTTCTTGCTCGGCTGAAAAGAGCAAAGAACTGCACTTCGGATAATTACCCTCTCCTTCTTTTTTCCCCATTCTCTCGCTCATCCACTCTTCGACGCAGCTGTCTGTTGCTATTAGATGGTCTGTCTTCATCCCGGCTCGATGGGGGGTGGGGTTACGATGGAGGCTTTATGAGAAGGATGACCTTGGAACACACTTATTAGGAGTTATAAGACAGAGGATTTCATCTCTTTCTTGCCATATTACAGCAGAAGAGCATATTTTGAGAGGGCTGGTGCTGGTCTGAATAAGAGGTTTCATGGAGTGCAAGGGAAAGGAGACCGAGCAGGGAGGGCCGAGCGCGAGAGGTGTAAAAGAGAGATCACAGAGATAAGAGATAAAGACATTGGCTTCTCTGACCCACGCTGAGATGGACGGATGGATGAAGAGAGAGAAAATATGGAGATAAAAAGATCTAGATGATTAACAAAGGACACGGATTGGAGTGACAACGTGTCCTGACCAGGCGTGGCGTGATGAAGCGATTAGCAATCAAAGCTTTTCCGTGTAAATCGCAGTTTTTGTCCAGCTGCAACCACAAGAAACACGGTCGCTTGGTTTCTATTTCTGTAGCATTGCTCAGGGCCCAAGGACTTGTAGCCCACTCAACCAAACATAGTCAGCTGATATAAAAATATGTATGACTTGCATTAAAAGCACACCATTTCTGATGTCAAATTGCTATAGTTTCTGTTTCATAGAGGTAAAAAAAAAGAAGGCAGGTCTATACTCAGACTTGGTAAATTACAGGAGCAGATAGTCAAAATGTGCTTATCCAGAGATGAACGCTGACAGTAATAAGTAGGTGGAAAAATCAGAGAACATGCAGTGCTAAATCTTCATACATCAAACCTACTACAGGAAATTTACATTTGAGTTTGTGTATTCTGGTCGGTTTTAGGATGAAGTTTAGCGCAAAAAAATGAAAAATTTGAAAAATTTGTGCGAAAAGCACAAATATCAAACATATTATGGCGATTTCAGGAGAGAAACTTCTAATCAAATAACTGTTTTAAATTTCCAAATGAATTTATTTTTAGTATCTCGATCTGTATTTCTAGTATCTTGATGTTAAATAGGTGATATTTCTCCAAAGATGCAACTGTAAAACCTGCTGGATGTTGTACCTCAAATTCAAATCAGTGCGGAATCATCACTATTCCATAATTAATATTCATGAGCTACAGCCATCCTTAATTTGAAACCCCCTAGTCATTCAAAATTAATTCTGGCACCACTGGTAACACTTGGTAGTTTCTGTCTAGTACGAAATTGGTACACAATTCTTCTTCACATAGCATTTTGCTTTCATTGTGGACAGACAAATTGCTTGTCGTTTTGCACTTGGTTTAGACAGTGTGTGAAACCGGAACATCTTTTGGTTGTGTCGATTCCATTCATGTTTGTGTGTGCGCAAGCAAAAAAATCAATCATGCATGAGATGTGCGTGTTGACCATACAGTAGCAGTAGCATTTGTTTTGTTTGTGTATGTAGGCACGCTAAGTCATGGAAGACGACTCTTGCTTCATTCCTTGAAAGTCTGTGTTTGTTGGAGTGTGTATGTTGCCAGAGAAAAATTTAACATGTTTAGAAGAAGTATGCTCAGCAACATCATTCCTGCAAGGTTTTGACAACTCCCCAACAGACAGCATGAAAATATGTGTTACACTAAATTGTGCCCTCGGGCCAAACCGCTGTATGCTCACTTCAGTGTTTCAGATTTCAAAACATAATACCATGATACTAAATTTATTACCAGTCTTTAATAATAATAGTAACGATCATCATATTTAATGTATAATAAACTAATACGAATATTCAATTATTATTATAAATAATGCATTCTATTTTAAATGTATTTATAAAAAGTATTTTTTACATTAATGCAAAATTCTTAATGCTCTAATAAAATGATGCCCAACATCAATATAAAATGTTGTGAAATGTCAAATGTAAGTAAGTCTCACAATTCTCATTTCCTTATGTGGTTCCCATAATATGTTGGTTTATTTTGAGTCAGAGATGAATGACAGCTGTGATGACTTGCAGTTCAGTGAGTCAGATGTTAATTCAGTAACTGCTGTGATGGATTGAATAAATGGTTTGTTAGAATGATTCAAACTGATAACTTGGGAGTTTTTGACTGATTCACACAACTTGAACTGCAGCCATTTTACTTTCTGCATTGTGTCTTTTTCAGGATTGTGCAGTAAAAAAGGGGCGTGAGGATAAAAAAAACAGCTCCAGAGTCATTTGGTTATAGCCCTGGGACGGGAACCAAAATCCTGAGGTGTGTTTGGCCGATAAGTGCTGTTTTTTTAACTGTGTGTTTATGTGTGTGTGTGTGTGTACCGCTGCCTCCCTGGAAGTGTGTTTTGTCACTGAGAGAAGCGCCGTGTGGCAGGAAGCTGTGATGATCGGCAAATACACACAGAGTGAGTCATTCTGTCTCTGATGGATTCTTAGCTGATGCTGAAACCAGTACTAGAAACACTGCCGGCCAACACATACACATGCTGCCACTATGGAAAACGCCCATGTTTGTGAGCTTTGTGCTGTGCTCTTTCAAAAACATCCCTGACAAGTCTTTTCTTTCTCCTCTCTCTCTTTTTTCATTCTTTTGCTCCCACACACAAACACACGCGTTCTTTTGCTGTTATGTTAAGAGGTACTGAGCCGCGCAGACTGAGCCGTGTTTTCATAAGCAGGCGAAATCCAATCTGATTAGATTAGGGCGGATGTAAGTGAGAGGTCTGGGATTATAGGCCAGATGAAAACACATACACAGCCAGATTATGCCGTGAGCGGCAGGCAGAATTTACTGTTAAAACCAGCTGCTGCTTCTAAATTTACCACAAAGCACTGTTGAGGAAAATGGAAGCCATCAGATTGTGGCGGATCTGTCTATTTCATTGCATGATTTAATTTAATAATAGAATAGAACATAACTCAGAAAAGACTCAAATGGAATCGAATAGAATATCAGAACATTGATAAAACATAACAAAATTGAATAGAATATAAAATGACAGATCAAAAAACATGACAACAGAGTAGAATGACAAAAGAATAATAATTATAATATTTACTAATAATAATACTTAAAACAGTAGAATAAAAAATGACAGATCAGAGCAGAATAGAATGATAATAGAGAATAATGTAATAAGACAATAGGATAAAATAGAATATAAAATGGCAGATCAGAATACTGAACAGAGTAGCATGATAATAGAGAATAAAATGTAATAAAACAAAACACAACACAAGAATAGAATAAAAGAGGACAGATCAGAATACTGAACAGAATAGAATGACAATAGAGATGAAATAAAACAGAACATTGCTAAAACGTTGAATAGAACAGAAAATGACAGATCACAATACTGAACAGAAAATAGAATGATAACAGAGATGGAATAAAACCGAACATTGATATAACAAAACTGAAGAGAACAATAGAAAAGAAGTAGAATGACAAAAGGGAATAAAATCAAATAAAACAGAACAATAATAAAATATAACAAAACCAAATACAGAGGAATATAAAAACACATCAGAACCAAAGAGAATAAAATGTGATTTGATGTCAATAAAATAATATCGAATAGAACATCAGAATGACAAAGAACAGAACATGGGAGATCAGAATAATGTGACATTAGATCAGAATAAAATATATCCAAATAAAATTGAACAGAAAATTGAAACATCATAGATGACAAAATACCAATGTGTCTGAACAGAATTAAATGGAATAAAATATAATAGAACATGACAGAATAGAACAGATCAAAATTTCCACAGTGAAAACCCAGACACTATTTAGCATGTCCACATTATTTCATTATACATGCCATTTCCCTCTTTTTGTGTGACTTCATGATTTGACATTTGGAGATTCATTTACATATCAATTACACTATTTTTCCCTTTTCTTCCTTCAGTTGCTTTCCTGTTTCCTTCTGCATCTTAATGAGTCAGATTTGCCCTCCTCTCTCTTTGTGCTGCCGCGCCTCAGCCTAGCACGAGCCAGTGTAAGCCACATGTACTAATCACTGCAGCTCCACTGGCACAAACGGTGGCAGGAAACATTCGGCGAATTGACTAGCGCAGACGTGAGAAATGGCGACTGGGAGAACGCTTCCACCTAAATGAGATGTTGCTCTGTTACCGTCTGTTATCTGTTATGTTTAAATAGGTTCAATTCCAGGTGCGGGTGACCTGTTAACTGGAGAGGCACTGAGAGAACCTTTTCAACGCTGTGCCCTTGAGCGAGAGGCGCTGGCTCCAGGGGGGTCCGCTACTGCAATTAGCGTAATGTGGGTTGCTTTGGCTGAAAAGTGTTTGGTAAACAACAGGCAGGCAGTAACCTAACAACATGAACCCGAACGCTGATCCCAACGTACACATTGAGGTATGCATACAAATACACCACATTACAGCTGTTCTTGTTTTTTACATTATTTTACTGTGAGTAATCATACAAAAATAACGTGATTTAAAGAATCTGTTAATTCCATTCAATTAATTTATTGGCATATCATTTAATAAATTCACTTAATTAAAATGTTATGCTGTACATCAGCAATGTGTATACACACAAATAATTACAAATATTTTTTAAATGATTAAATATTACTACTACTACTATTATTATTATGGTGTATTATAGTACTATTACTATATTATAATATATGTATACACACACACACACACACACTCCCTATCATTCAAAAGTATGGGGTCAATAAATTTTGTTTTTTTTTAAACAAAAATTTAACAGAAATACAGTAATAACTGTAAAACATCACACTTTTAAATGTAATTCTATTTAACATTTTAAAATTCAGCAATTTATTTCTGTGATTGACATATATATACTATATATACACAGATTTTTTGCATCAATCATTTTATTTGATTAAAAATACAATGAAACTAATATTGTGAAATATCTTCACAATTTACGTCTGTTTTAATATAATTTAAAATGTGATGGCAAAGCTGTTTAATGCAATTCAGGTTTGTTTGTTCTTTATTTGTTCTGCTAGTGTGGTTACTTACCTTAATAGTTTTGGTCTGAAGTCTGAGTCCATTTAACGTGTTGATGGCTTTCTCTGCATCTTTTGGGTCAATGTAGTTGACGAAACCATAGCCAAGACTCTGCCCTGTAGTTACAAGAAAAACAGGGAAGGAAGAGAAAAGACATATATTTTAGTTTAAATCATTCAATGTGCAGAAAGACATAAAACTGTGAAAGCATTTCTTTGAACTCCCCTTCCTTTCAAAGTGTATCGCTTATATTTACTTATATATAAGTCTTTAAAACCACTTAAATCCATTCATCACAAGAGCTATACATACATTATGAGATAGACAACATTAACACTTAACGATATATGTAGCATTAGCCTGACTAGCAGTGACTAGTTTGAGTTCGTGTTTGGCTAGCACACATTAAGCGAAAGCTTCCGCTGGAAACCTCTGACAGAGTCTTTGGTGGAATTATTTTGATTTAACCTCTTCTAACCATCTGCTGCTCCTCTGAAGGCGAGGCAGCCATCATCTGCTATTTGACTTAAACAGAAACTCTGCAGCTAAAGGCCTGTGTGGTACTGCCCCCCCACCTTTTCATTTTCGTTCTTTAAAGATCTCGCCACACAAATGCAGTGGAACTCGAGAACAGCGCTGCACTTATCCTCATTAATGGAAACAGACAGCGCTAAGTCCACAGTGTACACACAAAGTGAATCACAAATGTGAAAGAGTGCTACGCCCTGTGCCAAACAAACACAAGCTAAAGCACGCCAGATACCGCAGGGGGCAAAAAGAGAACTTCTCGCAGCCCTCGCTTCAAACGGCATGCCTCCTTCTCTTTCTCTTTGGATTACGGAGGATTACCAATCCCTCTGTCGTTCATTAAAACCCCGGAAAACTGAGAAGCAGCGATACAGCACTATTCAAAGCCTGACAGTGATGTTTCAAAGTTTCTTTAAATATAAATAGTATGATCCTAGAAAGTGTTTTAGGACACAGGTGCTGCTCTTTCATAGCTTACAGCATCCTGACAAGCACAAAACAGCAACATTGGGTCAACTAATAGTGTGAGAAAATCTGTTTAAACCAGTCATTTTTGCTGTTAATCCATTAATTCTGTTTACGGTCACAACATTCTCAGATGTTTGTTTTTTTGTAATTGTTTGCTAAAAGAAGCTATAATGAGACTATTTTTGACATGTCTCCTACACAGTAAGTGTCTATGGCATATCCCTATTAATTTGATATTGAAATCATTTGGTTTGAATTCATATTTAAGCCTTTTGTTTGCAGATTTTAGTTGATGTGAGACTGAGACAATACTATTTATGTATACACTACTCTATACTATACATTGTTCAAAAGTTTGGGGTCAGTATTTTTTTTCCCAGCAAGGATGCATTAAATTGATTGAATTGATAGTAAAGTTATTTTGGACTTCTTTTTGGAATCCTAAAAATGTATCATAATTTCCACAAAAATATTTAGCAGCAGCACAACTGTTTTTAACCTAGATAATAAGAAATGTTTCAAGCAGCAAATCAGCAGTGATTTCTGAAGGATCATGTGACCTTGAAGACGAGTAATGGATGCTGAAAATTCAGCTTTACCATCACAGGAATAAATTACATTTTAAAATATATTCAAATAGAAAACAGTTCATTTAAATTCTAATAATATTCACTAGGGCTGCCAAAATGGCTGAAAAACTAAATTCGAATTTTGTATTTAAATATTATCAACATTCGAATTATATTCGAATTTAAAATGCATCATTTCAGTTAGGGTGAAGAAAAGCTTTTGGCTTGTCTTCTGAGGCCACAAGAGGGCGCATTGAGCAAAATATTACTAATGCACGTTTATTCAAAGCATAAGATAACATGACTATCTGTGGAAAAAAGTTCATAATGTTTAAAATAATGTTTATAAGCCAATTATAGTTAATTAAGTTGCTTAAACAACTATAAACAAAACAGCATCATGTATGTATGCATAGTTTAATACAAAGGGCAGAAAGCCAATCACACAGAGTACATTTCTCATTTAAAAACATGAGATGCAGTGCGATGGGGAAAAAACCCGCCATAAAGTCTCGATATGTTTTTTTCAAAGTTAAACTTGCATTAATTTGACATAGCTTTCTAAACATGCGGCTCCTTTGTGCGAGATGCGAGTGCAACGGTAATAGATGTCCCTCTAGAAAATGCATGAAATATGTGTTCTGTGTGAACGGCTTGGTTTCATTTTTGATGTAAACAAGATCTTCTCCGCATTGATGTTCTCTTTTTCCGCAATTTTTTTAATGAACAACGCAGCAGCGCCGCATCTAGTGGCTTCAACTTGATAGGCTAACAAAAACATTATAATGCAACGACACTTACATCGTCATAGCGTCTCTTGCGCCACTGATAAGGCTGCCTCCTTAACGCACACCTAAAATTCGGATGCAAAGTTTTTGCATTCGAATGTGGATTTTTATTTTAAATTCGACGAATATTTTAAATAAAAAAAAATTTCGCCAGCCCTAATATTCACAGTATTATTGTTTTTACTGTGTTTTGATTAAATAAATGCATCCTTGGTGAGCATAAGAGACTTCTTTCAAAAATAGTAGAAACATCTTACCAATCCCAAACTTTTGTACAGTAGTGTATTTATGTGGTTGTGAAAATTCTGGACATGTGCTGCGCCAAAAAAAGCGAGAAAGTGTGTGTGTGGGAAATGGAAAGGTTAGTGTAAATGAAGTGTGTTTCCAAAGCGCTGTCATGCAGAACTTCAGCTCTGGATAATGATACATTCAGAGAACACACCGAGAAAAGAAAGACACTGAGAACTCTCTCTGCCTAACCTCTCCATTTGTCTTTCTCTATCTCCACCATCTCAGCTGTGTTCCTCGTTCTACTCCCTTTGTGGCCCAGAGCATTTGACCCCATGTTGGCATGCCCCGTATTGCCATTTTCATTGTGTGTATATGTGTGTGTGGGTGGATGTGTGCGTTTGCATGATTGTGTGTTTCAGCATACAATAATGGGTTCATAAAACAATCTGTTTTGTAATGCCCCTTTGCCTGATGGCATTTCCATAACGTTGCTAGCAGTTGTTCTTGCCTCCTTTAGAGTTCTTGCCTGAGGATAAGGTGAGGCCGACCAAGGCCACTGCTTCAGTCAAAGGGATTTCTCCCACCAGTATAACACACACACACCCCTTCTCCATCACACAGCGGTGCGACAGTGGAGATCTCAGTGGGGGACCAAAACCAGGCTGTTTGCAAAGAAAAAAGCACCAGCGCACACACCTACGTACACTCGGGTTACGCCGATTGTTGTGGAACTGAGTCATATTCTTAATATTTTAAGAAAATTAAAAGACAAACCCCTTAGTGAGTTCATTAATTATTAATTTAAGCGCATAATTTCATTATTAGTCTTTGTAGTCTATGACAATACAAAGAATAAAATCATCCTGCTTTAAAGAAAGGAGGCTGCGAGTTGTTTTGACAATCTCTAAGGGCCTTTTTTTGGCAAAGGCAATTATTTAGCTAATTTAATTTCCCTACGAACAGACACATTAACAGAACCTTAAACCGATCTCTATTAAACATCTCATATCTCATCTGTGCTCTGTAACAAACTGCAGAGGCACAACCTCAAAGAAAACATGCAATATTACAGACATGCACACACGCACATAACTCCCTCTATATAAACGACTTACTGCTGCACCTGTTTATGGACATACAGACATGACTTAAATGGGTTGAATTATAAAATGCAACTCTGCAGGGAGAGATTTAGCATGCTGCACTGAAAAGTTACATCTTCAAAATCTTAAAACGGAGACACATTTTTCTATTAGAGAGCATTACTGTTACTCCTTTATAAGAACCTTTGCTTACTCTTTCATGTGAATTTTTATTTGAAATGTTTTGATTTAGACATGTTTTATTCAGAGTGCTTCTATACTCGTGGGTTTGTAACTGAAGTGTTCATAATTTATAAATTTATAATGATTTTACACATTTTTTTCACAGTTTTAGACAAGAAATAGACAAGCAAGCATTTACTTAAGTATATATCTTCAGACCAGTTTTTGGTTGTGTTGGTTGATATCTAGTGTAATAGCAACTGAACTGCATAGTTTAGGCCCTGCTGTTAAATTTTTAAATGATATTTTTAAATGTACCATATTCTTCTGTAGTTTACAGCATTGGCTGAGAGAGATTTTCTTTTATATGTAAACAAAATTAACACTATAACTTAAATATGTTATTTTGAAGGGCTGTATGTTCCCCTTTTAGTCTGTGCTGTTTTTTAAATGAAAAGACTGGGCATCCATGGCCATTGTTTCGAGGCTTTGCTGTGTTTTTCAGCATTGTGTGCCATGATCATTGTGTTTTCAAGACGGTGTGTCAAGTTAAAAATAGTTCAACTCAAAAACGTGTCTTGAGACCACTTGCATTCTGTTCCATTTTGTCTTTTTTTGAAGCTGTTTTTGAACACAAAGATGCGTCCTGTGTACGGCCTCTAAGCAGCATCTGGTGGACCCAATTATATGGGGCTTCAGTAAAGCCTGACAACCCATGTGTTCTTGTACTTCCCTAAATCTCACAGACACATAATAAAAATCAATATCACACATGACACCTATACATGAGTATATATATACTCTGTACTGTATATTTGGAAATACATATGTGGTATACACACCTACACACAGACTATAAAATTCTGTTCACACAACCAGATCATATACCCACGCAGAGACAGCACATGAATACAAAGCACACACAAACACAATCTCTTCAGCACAGCCAGGGTTACCTACAATGGACAGCAGCGTAGGTACCGGAGAGGGTTACAGTCAGGGCTGCCTCATGAATTTATTATTGAGGGAAGTGAGAATCACAGAGAATGTTTCATGGCAAAGCCAGTGCTCTGCTATCCTGCATCATACCTATTCTGTAAATATTTCATGTCATGTTTTATCTACAGAAGTGTGATTATATTTTGTGCTGTTCTGTCATTAGCTTTTAGAGCCGATTGTGCTGTTTACATGAAATCGGAGAGAATATTCTCATTTCTCTGGTGGAAAGTTAGATGATCGGTATACATAAACTGTATAAAATGTGAATTTGCAACAAAAATGATTGAGCCCATTAGAAATATGCCATAAACATCAAATGGCACAGCAAAAGAGAATTACCTCTATGCTGTTTAATTAGTATAATGGTTACGTTAACTTATATATTTTAATTGTCAATTAAAATTGAAACTGAAATGATGCATTGTGCTTTTAATGAGCTTTTAATGAATGCAGATCTCCATTTTTCCAGCACTTTCTGTTCCCCAGCAGGATAGACTTGCAGTCAAATTTGGAAACAGTGGAAAGGCTTTTTCAAAGACAATGCTTAACACCAATTAAAAGGATATTTTTTCACAAATAAACAGCTTATGACTATTAGTGTGTAGGCTCCTGATGGGTTTTTCAATGCGATGGGACACGGCTGAAGCTGAAGCGTAATAGTGATGTGCGAGAGCTTGATCGAAGCTTGTGTGTGGTTGTGTGTGTTCTGTGAGTGTGTGGGTTAACCAAAGAGTATAGGTTTGGCTGGTTAGCACGGCCTAGTTAGCCCCTGCTGGTAAGTGATATAATTACAATGTCTGGATCCAAAAAGCATCCTTCTTCTCCTTTGAGAACAATTCAAGTGTACCCATGCATTTTGATGAAATAAAATTGTTTGCAAGCAACATAGTACTGTTCAAAAGTTTGGGGTTGTTTATTTATTAAAGAAATCTCTTATGCCCACCAAGGCTGCATGTATTTATTTATTTTCCAGAATTCTTTGAATATGAAGTTCAAAAGAACACATTTATTTGTAAAACTGTCACTTTTCAAAAAACCTAGAAGAAGGTGTCCATTTTTTAAAGCTTTTAAAAAGCATGAAATGGTCTATTATTTTAATATTTTTTGTCTCTCGTTCTTTCACTTCACAGTTTAGGATAGTTGCTTGGTGTGCATTCTTGTGGTGCTGACAACCAATCGGCATTATCATTTCCTGCAGATCCAGAGCGATGTGTCCCATGAAGAGCGAAGCTAGCCGATTACAAATCACATACTTCCAGGGGGTCCATCGCCAGACGAACATCTGCCATTAAGATGAATGGGAATGCTAACGGATAACAGGTATTACAGACCTCCTGTTGTATGACTTTATAACTTGGGTGCATGCTTTTGATCCAGAAAATATGATTCATAATATGCACAGCTGTATTTTTGTTCCCGAGAGACGTGTTGTCATGTTTGTGAGCCCACGGTGTGTGTGCATGAAAAAAGTATCATTAACTGTAGCATCGCTACACTGGAGTCATGAGGTCCCAAAACTGGCGTCCTCTTTTCTCTCGTAATCATCGTCTCAGTGATAGCGAGGATGAGGAAGATGAGGAAGGGCATGCGTGAGCTGCCCCCTGTTTGGGTCTCTTTTAGCTCTTGAGGAACACGCTGAGTTAAATGGGAGGAATGAGATGTTTCTCTCTCTGTTAAATTGAGGCTGTTTGGAGTGAAAGGCTCCATTTGAAGGAGTCGTATTTGAACCATTACGCCTCTTACCACAGCAGCAGGAGTCAGAGTGTGTGATGATAAAATGAGTGTGTGTCCAGTGGGTGTCCTTCCTCTCTTTCTCACGCACACACTCATATATATGCTTTTACTTTATGGTACACATTTACAATAACACACTCGCGCACACACACGTATTCCTCTGTGCTCAACATCATTTATCATCAAAGCTTTGCACATGAAAGATATATTTGACTGATTTTCGCTGTTCTGCTGCTTGGCAGTGAGCTAAAAGTCTTCACGCTGGATTCTTGCTAATTTCCCCCTCTCTCTACATCAATTGTTGATACATAATTTAAAGGCCCAGTGCTTCCATTGATTGAAAATGAGATGAATATCGTAGCAAACACAGCACTGCCTCCAGCAACCCCACCCCCACCCCCACCCCAACCCTCCGGCAGCCATGCTGTGCCAACAGTTGCTTGAATCAGGTGGGAAAGCTGAAACTAGCATTCATTTGGGAGAGAACAGCAGTGCAGACACAAGATGACAGTTCAACGAGCATGTGACACTAACCCACCTTGATATCACAAAGCTCTCTGGCTACAAACAGGAAAATCTGTTTGGTCAGACTTAAATTTAGGCACATTTAGGATGTGGAAGGCAAAAAGAAAGGAAGGACGAAAATCCATTTCAATTTGTCAAAACAAATGTATCACTGCTGCTGCTTGCTTGACATTCTTCTCCTTGTTGCAACAGCATCTTGGGACAGGGACATGTCTCTGCAGTAAAAGACATATCAAAGACATTTTTGCTCCTTTTTTATGTAGTATATAAATACACAGTTGCATCACTGAGGTCATGACGGCTTGTGTAATACCGGAAGATGACAAGTACGACCGACTTTAAGGCTTCTTTTTAATTAGCTTAGTGATCTTCCATCCAAAGAGACCAAAGCTGACTGAAGTGTAATTAGATAATGTAAGGTGCAATGAGATAATCTAAATTCTTAATGCTGTTTATCGTTGCATCTAATACCCTTAATTCGACCCATTTGTACATAAAACACTTAAGGGATGCCTAAGTGCTCTCTCCCAGACAAAAGCATCATTCTGATTGGATTTGCATTAGAGATTCATATTTCGCTAAGAGGTTGTGTAAAACCATTAGCTTACCTCACCTTGCGCAAACTTAAGGCCTTTTTCCTTGCGTACCTACTTGCTGTGTATTTCACTGTGTGTTTTACAATATTGTACGTCTACTTACAGATATGGAAAATGATATAGAAGCCGCATCAGAGTGAAAAATGATAAAGGTAATTGACAGATGTTTCAAATAAGATATTAACTTCCATTACGGGAAACTAAAGCTCATTCTGAAATTTGTGTGTTCTGTTTTCTGGAGAAGCGAAGAACTTTCTACAGAGTTCAGCAGACACCGATGCCGTGAGGTCCGACACACTGGTAATGTCAGACAATTTTATCATCTACCAAATGTCTATACCAGCTCACTCCCTAATATACACTCTTAAAAATAAAGGTGATTCACGATGCCATAGAAGAACATTTTTGTCTAAATGGTTCCATAAAGAACCTTTCTAAGAAAGAGACGGTTCTTTAAAGAACCTTTGACGGAATGGTTCTTTGTGGAACCAAAAATGGTTCTTCAATGGCAGCGCTGTGAAGAACCTTTTAAGCACCTTTATTTTTAAGAGTGTACCCTATACTGTAAAACTGTGCGTCTGTATTTTGCTGTGCCAGGCTGGCGACAGCTGGAAGACACAGGAATCTCCCGCCCCCGTTCCCCCACTCTGCTGTGCCGGAGCCTGCGGCGTGTTGGCGTGTAGCCTGCAGTGTGTGGGCTGTCTGGGAGGATTGTGCATGTGGAAACGAAAGGAGCCCCTGTAAATCTGGGACACCCCAACGAAGCGACGTCAGACCCCGCATATTAGATGACAACACTGGCAGCCACCCCAGGGAACGCTGAGATCCCACGCTCTCTTGGAACTGCTGGAGCTGCATGGAGCCAGTGGCTAATGCCAAACTAACCGCAAGGTAATGTTTGTGACTAACCTCAGCAGCACTTCGTGGGCTAGTAAAATTGCTAGGGAAAACATGAACAATAAAGTTTGCAGTACAACTTAGAAAGAGCATTAATAGAAATCTTGGCTGGATTTCAGAGAATTTGTTGCCATTTAAGCTACATTCTGGATCATATGGATAAATACTGACTCATTCAGTTTAAGCAAAGCTCTAAATATTTTGTGGTTGTTTTTTTAACCTTTCAGCCATTTATATAAATTGGTATTGAGAGGACAGGAAATGATGAAGGAAATGGGGGGATAAGTTCGTGAAATGATGCGAACCAGATTTGAACGGGTTCTCCTATTTAATTCCTGAAACTTCAATTCAGTTTCTCAATTTGAATTAAGGTAGCAAACAGGATGCAGAATTTCCATTTGAATTTGAAAGTAAAATAGTAGAATGGAAATTTACACAATTGTGTTTAACTAAAAAGGACAATTCTAAAAAGCCTTTAAAGTTCAAGATGCCACCTAGGTAATATTTCATCATATTTAATATACTACCTTTTGTGGAACAGGGTGGAAGGCCAATTAATTTCCCAGAATGCATTGCCTGTTTTGAATTTCTTTGAATTGCAATTCAGCAATTTCCTCTTCCTGTCATTCCAATTCAAAGTCATACTCAAAAACGCTAAAAGGAAGCCAAATCTTGAATTCTGAATTTTGCCCAACCTAGTGTTGGTGCACAAGAGCTAACCACAAGGCCACGGCTCAAACACACGTACATGATTGCTTAAAGGATGTCAGCAGCAATTGGAGAGATAAAAGAGAGAAAATAAAGTCTGCTTTCCCCATGCACATTTTTTATAACCCAATACAGGGTAAATAGCCTTCTTTGGAGGAAAAAAAACCTAAACAGAAGGTGATTGGTTTATTCCTGTGCTCATGTTTGTCAGCGGCTTTGGGATGGTGACAAAAAGTTCATTGTCAAACAATGTAAATGAGGTCTGAATGTTTTACCCTGAATGACAACCTATCATTTACTTTGTTTACTCCAGGCTGAATGCGGAACACATCACGACACTGAATTATGTGAGGAAGTGTGTGTTCCCTGCAATCACTACGCTTGTTAATCCCTGCTATTCTATCAGACTTCTCCCCCAATACCCTGTACAATTTTGCCATTTAGATGGCGTGTTGCATGTGTTGGGCTGTTTTAATTCGGCATTATGCTGTTTTTAACAGGAAATGACAAAACATGGAAAGCCATTGATGTTTTATTTCAACAGCATCAGATAAACACGGCGAATGTTTGACATGGAGGTTTTCCACACGTTCACAGCAGTCTAACACTTACCGAGGTGTTTCAAACCTCAACGTGCTTTTGCAAACATCAAGCACAATGAATTTTTCATGCCACTACATCTGCTTTTCCCTGCAGTTTTTCATCAGCATGATGGTGAGAGTTCCAGCACATCTGCGAAGGAATGGTAAGATGTCTTTCTGGCTTTAAATCACATGCCGTCGTTAATTTGCTAGCGGGAGGAGCAAGCTGCTCTCTGGTCAGTATAGTGACAGAAGTCATATATGGCTCCGTATCCATGTCGGCTCAGCTTGACGCTAAGGTTAGCACGTGCTACGCTTGGCAGCAAACAGAGGACACCACGTTCGGGTCAGCAGCGTGACAGATGGTTGGGTGCTTGGCGTGCGAGTGGGTTGTGTACCTGAACAAGCAGTCGCACAAAGCAGCTTTGATGTAAGCTACATATGTGTTAAACACAGAGCGAACTGATAGCAGCACCGCCGCCTGTGCCAATCCATTAAATACCAACAATGGCATCTGCGGATTGGGGAAAATAAGGAAGCAAAATGGCAGGAGACAAAGCAGGCTGGGTGCGATAGCATGTGCCGCTTGCTTTTCTGCTACACAGGGAGAGGCCTAAACTGCAGGGGGCTGGTGCGAGGGGGGTTGGCGCTGTTTCTCAGAAGCCATTTTTAATCGTGCGGTAATTATTTACTGCTTGAAGAATATGAACAGAAGATTATCTGCAGTCGCTCTTTTTCCCCCTTCTCCTCATCAGATGGAAAATCACAGACGCAATCAATTCACGGCCCTGCCTGAGTGTCTTTTTTTCTGCCGTATCATTATAAACACAATTGTGTTCATTTTCACGCAGAAAAGGATCCGCTGAGCCCGAGAACCTGACAAGTGTCCAGTTCTTTTCCCCTTTTGAACCGCTGCTCAATCAGTCTTTTCCATTTTGATTTGTGCTGATAGCCAGAAGTGTTAACACTTTCTTAATGTATTCCATTAAAAGTTTCCATTCAATATGATTCCTGGCTCACAAGAAAATCACCATTACTCCCTATGGGCTCTGTGTTTATCTTAACTATTAGCAGCGAACGAGGTGTTGCTGAGGTAGCAACACTGGGCTGGGGATGTGTTCATTTAGAGTAGGGGATTTTCAGCCTGATTCAAACCTTTAAAAACAATGGCTTTCCACTAAGTTAGCAGCATCGCCATCTGCTTTATTCGGCATCTCGACACAATACTTGCGGTAATGACTTCTGAAATGCTTTCCCCACTGAGAGGAATGTGATAAAGCCGTTTCTGCTGACAGTTTACATAATCGCTGATAAATATTGGCCCACTGAAATAAATTATTCTTAGAATTACTTGTGCAATGAATCAACAAAAATACAGGGATGTGTTTTTTTGTGTGTTTTGTCAATAAATGAAACAAATGTGTATTCTTCAACTATGGGGACTTATGTGTCAGAGGAATGACATTATTTCTATTAAAACGTAAGGTTATTTTCAGTTTTTTGTTATATAATGATCATATTTGATTTTTTTTTTTGGGGGGGGGAAACCCTACTATGCCTTCATTATTTATTTTTGCTATTTTTCCAAATACCCTTTTATGTACAGATTTTGTTATTTTACCCTTGCTCAGACCCAGACTTTCAATCATGAACTATGAAAGTCCACCATAAAAATTTACATTTATTTTTATTTGTATTTCTCTTTTGAATAGACTATTTTTATTTATTTTTAGATACCAATCAAGCACATATACCATGAAATATTTAACAATGTGTATTTAGGACATGTCAAATGTTAGCTATAAAATTAGCTTCAGCAAAACAAAGGCTGACCAATTTAATTCCAAAAGGTTTAAAATATAATTTCAATCGAATGATTGTTTGAGATGAGGGAAATGACACATTGATGCATGTATTTCAACTTTTAAACAACTCTGTTGTTAGCAGACTAGTTTGTATAGCGAGTTTTACATTTTAAAAAGGCCACAGGGCCTTAGAGTGCCCATAGTTGACGAAACATCCATATGTGTATGACTACATTGAATAAAAGATTGAACCTCAGGTCTCCGGTGTATTGCACGTACAGCTAGAGGTCAGAAAGAAGGTGATGAGAGAGCATGCGTGTATGTAAAAGTGCAAGGAGAGGAAAGAGAAGGACGGATAAACAATCTGGGGTGGCACTTTGGCAAGCGACAGTAACCCACGCTTGACAGGGCAAGAGAACAGTAGCCGTGGCAAACAGTACATCACTGCATTGCGTCTCATCAAAGCTGACGGGAGTGGGGGAAGGAAAAAAAGGGAAAAGAAGAAGCCTGTCTATTATGTGCAAAGGCCCAAAGCTTCTCACCTTGTCTCTCTCTAGCTTTTCAACTGCCATGTAAAAGGCTCTCTTGTACGTCAAAATTCTTTGAAAAGCTGAGAAGTGACTTCGCATCGACGTCCATACCCTATAGATTAAAGCCAAGCAGAGAGCTCAGGAAGGTTGCGCTGGTCAAATATTATGACATGGAGGTTCAGATACAATCTCTGATGTCCCGCAATCTATTTTGAACCCCAGACAGCAACTAATGACGGCAGCAGACAGAACTCGCAGCCTAGCTCGCTCTGCTTTTACAATGATCAAGAAGCGATTTGTTAGCTTAAAATTCTGAACTGGGAAATTGCACCCCTGGGATCCCAGAGCAAAGAGTGCAGTACAGGGAAGAGTCGTATTTGTGATGCACTATGTGTTCCTGAGCCAGAACAAGGCCAGAGCGGTAAGACAGTGAGTGATCCTGATTAACGTTATATTTTCACAACCGGCAATTTAATAAAACATGTTCTATTTAGTGTATGCAAGGATATCCCAAGACTTCAGTGAATTTCCCACATGTAAAGACTGAAAAAAGGAGCATGTGTCAACTCTCATGACGACGATTCTAATGACGATTCTCTTGCCCGACCATCTGACTGCCTGGCAATCAAATCCTACAAAACCTGTGGTCAGGAGCCAAGAGTTTCTCTCTCTCCCCTTTTGTCTAAAAACCAGTGGCTTTAGGCCTGGCCCTGTTTTAATGAGATTATCCAGAGCGAAGTGTCACTAAGTAGGATATAAAATGGAGGCCATTATCTGGCATTATTTCTGAGCAGCCTCCCCATCCATCTGCTTACCACCCACATAGTCACTACGGTGGGATTAGAACTCTGATTAGCAGGGGAGTGCTGCTTAAACACCTCTATGTCCTCTTTCTCTCTCCTCCTTTTCTCTGGGCACTGTAAACAAAACAATAGCCCCAAAATGAATTGCCCTGAAACGGCAGTCTGACCTGCTACAACTGCATCAAACAGAACTTTTAATTTGATTTGTCTTATTTGTCCCATTTCTTTATGTGAAGATACATGGTTGTTGATTTTGGACAGACCTTCAAAATGCTGAATTTTCTAAAATGTCTAATAAATTTAATTTTTATCATGATTTCGGTTTAATTATTATAATTTATGACATTTTGTATTTTTTAACATACAGTATTAATATATACACACAAATCATGAATGAATATATAATGCATTAATAACTGTGTATGTGTATATATATAGGGCAACAGTCCAGTTCTTCTTCTCCTTAGCCCAGGTAAGACGCCTCTGACGTTGTCTGTGGTTCAGGAGTGGCTTAACAAGAGGAATACGACAACTGTAGCCAAATTCTTTGACACGTCTGTGTGTTGTGGCTAGGGCTGTCGCGATAACCGCAATATCGCAATACCGCGCTATTGACGAACAAACCGCAGAGGAATGCAAGCAACCTCGATTTTTCCGTGTTTTATTTTTTCGTAAGGTTATGCCCTTCTCGTTTTACACTTCATGCATGTGGACTGAATATTAAACAAGTTAGTAATGATAACATAATGTGTACTATGCTGATTTGTACAGAGGCTCCGTAGATTTGCACTTAACAAGCCTAAACAGACAGTGAGAGAGAGATCGACTGAGCACGTGCGATTACTTGTGTCTGTCCTCCAGGCCGAGTCATATATATTTGTGAAAATAGGTTGTCATGTTCAAGGAAAGCGTTTTGAGTTGATTAGCTGATTGGCATGTCACCATATTCTAATTTGTTGAGATAGTGAATTGGTGGGTTTTTGTTAAATGTGAGCCAAAATCATCACAATTAAAAGAACCAAAGACTTAAACTACTTCAGTCTGTGTGCATTGAATTTATTTAATACACAAGTTTCACAATTTGAGTTGAATTACTGAAATACATGAACTTTTCCACGACATTCTAATTTATTGAGATGCACCTATATATATATATATATATATATATATATATATATATGATCTATTCACTCTTTTCTCAACAGCTATTATTTAAATATGCAATTAATTTCTTGCAATTCATTTCATTAACATTTTTAATCAATTGAGAGCTGGGTTAAAAGTTAATGACTCTTCCTTCCAAAGTTTTTCTTTTTAACCTATAATACCCAAGACATTGTGTCTCTTCTGTCTTCACTTGACACAGTTCATTATGCAAATCAAATGCATAATGCTTTTTTCTGCCCTTATTAGTACCTGTGATTTTGTCTCGAACCAGCTTGCAGGACTCAATCTCGCCAATGCTGCCGAAGAGGCTGCGGAACTCTTCCTGGGTCATGTTCTGGGGCAAGTAGTTGACAATGAGGTTTGTCTTGCTGTCGTCATTAGAGCCGCCAGTCTGCATGGGCGAGGGGCAGCTGCGGCTGTTGCTGGAGGGCCCGTTGGCCGTGGCGGAGTTCGGCCCATTCGTCACCTGAGGCTCCATGTTGCTGATTATCTGCAGACAAAAGAAGGGTTAAAGATTGTGGCATCTGAAAAGTAAGCAGTTCAGTAAACAGCATATTTTAGTATTGACATATCTGATTTCCTATATATTGAGTACTTAATCATTTAAATAAAATTTGTGGAAGTTACTGACATGTCAGATAAAGGGGTTTGGAATAATCTGGTGTAGCTGCGAAACCTCACAGACTGACTCTAAATAATACAATGCATGACACACTTACTGAAAAACTGTTTATGCATCTCTAGACTTTCAGTAGCTTTCTTCCACCCTCCCTCCCCCTCACCCCATCACTGATATTTTTGAGTTTAGCTGTGCGTTTTGATGGTTGGCTCAACTTGACAGGGTAACAATGTGAGCCCTTCAGCGTGGAGCGACTGTCATGGCGAACAGCATTTGCCACTGGTTTAGCCGTGCGCTTTTAAGAGCAGGTGTTTGAAGAGAAGCTTGCTGGCCCTGGGGAAGTAGGAACAGAGGCCCCAGTCTGTGCTGCTTTTCAGCCTCAAACTTTTTATTTCAAGATTGTTCCACACCGCTGCTAAATGTATTCACACATTTGCATGAAGGATGTTTATGTGTGAGCTCATGTGTGTTTAATTTTGTCACCCGACTCTATTTGAGGGGGCTGGGTGACATCTAGAATAGTGTCATATTCTGACTGTCATGAAGGTGGAAGATATGTGCGTGAGGGAGAGTGTGTGAGAGTGCAGATTAGGGGGCAAATCTTCATGGTTGTGAAAGCAACACGCCATGACATCTTCTCAGGGGAAGAAAAAGTAACTATGTCGATCAGTGGTGTATGTTGAAAACAAAATTTCATTTTACACCTTTTATAACACTAGCCTGACCTTTTCTAACTGTCTGGATAGCCATGGTGAAGCCTAAAACGGTGTCCTAACCAGACATGATGTGACAAAGCAACACTACATTTGTTTTTTTTTCATATTGGGTAGCACCGCCGCCATGCTGAAATATTATTGGACCAAAATTTTGCTTCTCATGCATAATAAACATGGAGCAAGAGTGACTGAAAGAGGAGGAATTTAAGTAAATATTCATCTGATTGGCTATGGATTTTTTTGCAGTCAGTGTGGACAGAAAAATTGCAAGTTGCTCTAATATTGTCACGTTGAGTCTGGTTAGGACATGGTGTAATGACAGTTCCATTGCGTGCTGTTTGTTTTACAGCGTCAGTCTTTTAGGAACATTCAACAAGGTTTTTCCACTGTCAGACAAAATCTCAGATCAAAAAGAGGATAGAAGGAAAAAACTCTAAAAAATAAACAAAAGAATTAAAACAGCAAGCATGACCTGATTATAGCTCGTTCTAAGCTGATTCTGTAAGTCAACCATGTTTAATATTCATTTTCTCTTCCTCTCTGACTGGATGTAGCGTAATTCAGATCAAGATCTGCACTGAGAGGGTGAAGGAAAAGCGCTAATGTTTCCTGCTGATAGATTCAAGAGTGGAAAATAATAGAGATGAGGATCAAAGTGGGCATATTTAGAAAGGTTAACAATTTTCCCCCATCTGACACCACGCTAGTGTTTGCACTTGGAGTATTTTTGAGAATAAAGCTAAAAACAAAGCTATTCAGTTGTGTATGGTACGAAGCCATCACAAATAACTGCAGCATTTCTCTGCTCCCCTAAATGTCTAATCTATTTACTTCCTTAACGCATATATATATATATATATATATATATGTGTGTGTGTGTATGTGTATATGTATATGTATATGTATATATATATATATATGTATATATATGCGTGTGTGTATTTATTTAAGTTACACTCTGATTCTGTAAAATGGTTACAAAAAGGGCAGATGCAGTTGCATTCTCCCTTTTTGTGGATCAATTGCTGTGCCTCCATTTTTTAGTCTTTGTATACGTTCACATTTTTTCGATGTGACAAATAGAAAAAAAGCTGCCGGCAGCCCATAGGAGGCTCATCTGCAAAGCTCTCAGGATATGCATGTAAATGGATCCTGTTCCACACTTGCAGCAAAAGAGGGATGGAGTGACACAAAGGGACAAAATAGCCAACGCCACAGCAGGTCTTGATTGATGTGTGTGTGTATGTTTATTTCTTGGTGTTTTTATGTGTGCATGAAAAAGGGGAGACTTATTAAGTCTGTTTGCAGCTCCTGCTGTGCACTGTTCTTTCAGTGAAAAAAAAAGAAAAAAGAAATGCTCAAACCTCATGGGATGAGAGCTTTGAATATTCCAGAGAAGGAACAGATGAAAGTGGACACCTTTCATTCTGATTCCAGGGACCTGTTGTGTCTCGATGGCCAATTAAAGACCTGTCTTTCCTTTGTAATCCCTTCACTAGCTCTTATATGCTGTCTTATTATTTTCCTGTAGATGAAATCCCCTCGTTGTCATATTGAGAAGGGTAATTGTTCCTTTACACACTTACTATTGCTGGACATTTGCCCTAGCTGCTGACAGGGGTCAGTGTAGTGACTTTTCTTTATTTTCCCTCTTTTCTCTTAACTACTGTTCCTGAGTAGTTAAAGATTAGATTTGAATGCAAAATTCAAATAGACAAAACAAAGAAACTCTTTGCTTCATGTTGCCTAGAAATCTGTCAATAATTTAATCAGGTGCTGATATACAACACTGGGAATTTTTACTGATTGTGATTTGTTTCAGGTTTTATCATTGTGCCAGTAGGTGGTGAGAATTGACTGTCTTTATGAGTGATTCGTGAGTCATTTGGTCAACTGATTCATTTAAAAACGCCGAGTAATATAGGAACAAATCATTGAACTGTATATGTTTGTCATTATTTCATTCACTCAAGCGATTTGTTCAAAAAAACGTTTCTGTTAAATAACTTTATTAAAATATTATTAGAATGTTACATATATTAAATTAGGCTATTATATATTTGTAATACATATTTTTTCAAACATTTTTTAACAACTTAATTCATGAAGTGTTATATTTTGAGTAGAGTACTTGAACCCTGTTATATTGTATATTTTATCTCAGGTTGTATGCTTTATTGACCAATCAACATCTACAATTTTAACTATCCATTTTATTATATACATGTTAAATAGAATAGCTTTTGGGCCTGTAAACAAACTCAAACACATAAAAGGGCAGAAAGCATCTATGATTAGCTAAAGAACTTCTCTGACTCTCTTTTTTTCTGTTTACAGCAAGGTTAGCATGGACCATTTAGCATGGAGGTCACTTGCTAGCTGAACAACTGCTATTGATATTGAGAATGCTAACAGATAACTTTCTCCAGGTTTTGAAGAGCCTAGGTCTGTCACAAAAACAGGCGTGATTTCAGCGTTAAGTAATAGGGACATTTAATGTGTGGCATTAAAAATGTGCCTACTGCACCTTCAACTGGGATAGTACAGTATACACTTTAGTTGTTTGGATGCTAGCTAAGGCAGAGCCTAGCTGGCTGTATCTGTTTGTGCTGTAGCTGTAGTCGGCAGGGAGACAGTTAGACAGACAGACAGGCAAGGCGAGCAGACAGGCAGACATGCTAAGCCATCACAAAAGCCTTGGTGTCAGCCGGGGGACAGACATCATCTTCCCTTTGATTCAACTGAACAGTAGCCCCAGATTACACTCCTTTATTTTTTTCAAACGCAATGGCAGATATGCCGACTGTTTCTGAACGCTGCTCGGCCCGGCTCAGGCAACGAGTGAGCGTGTGTGTGTATGAATGCAGGAAGGAAGAAGCTCTGCCACTCTGTCTTACATAAGTGCCTCAGAGGATGTCAAGACGGGGATAAAAATATAGGTTCAACCAGTCCGATGTCCCTGAGTCATGCAGAGCCAGAGGTGTGTGTTTGTGTGTTCACAGCACTGCAGGTAGATGCATTTCGGTGTGTGTCGCTGATACCTGCCATTTCAACACGGCACTTTAATAGCCTTATTAGCTAAGATGATAAAATGTCAGGCTTCTATTCTGATGTGTGTTTTTACTGGTAATGCTCTCCAGTTATTACCGGAGCCTTCTGATGCTAGCACTCCCTCCTATAGATGTCTACTCTTTATGTGGTCCTGTAATGGCTAAATCTATGAGAAAACAACAGTAGTAATGATCTTCAGGTTCAAGTATAAGAGGAAAATTTTTTTTTCTTGCAATCCAAATACAAAATTAATATTTTTTACATACTTAAGTGATTCCTTAATCATATATGCAGTATTTTTCTAGTAGCACAAGACATTGAAATGTTACACATACATTATACATATTGACAATACAACACCCATCTATAATATGTTATCAGGTAACACCCCTAATAACAATTACAGTAATAATACTAATAATAACTTTAATTTAAAAGGTATTATTACGCCTGTTTCACTCTACCCCTGCGCACACCCTCCCTCTCATAGCACAACTTCATAGCAACAATATAGCTATTAATGTGGTTAAAAATGGTGGTTAGTGGGCAGAAGTCTCCTTACCATCTTTGGCTGTGTCAGCAATCCCTTCTCAGCCCAGCCCTGGAGCTGCGGCAGGTCTGCCTGACGCCACTGAGTCTCTGTCGATCCCTACAGGAGGGGGGCAGGGTCAATATTCAAACATGCCCATTTTCTCCATACCAAACAAACACTCCTGACGGTCTCCAGGCACACTAAAACACACAGGTGGCTTTGATTTGGACTTGAAAAACACAATAGTTTGAATTTAATATATGCTATAATGGAAATGGGTGCTATAGGTGCATGCGAAGAACGGATGAAATATGGAATGGCCTATTCGCTGACGAAACTGAAGTATTTTTTCACGCTCCAGGCCATAGACAAATTTGTGTAGGATATAGAAACTGCAAGTTGTGAAAAACAGCAAGCCTCCGACTGTAGATTTAATATCATGGGTTTTCCGACAAATCCAGCTACGTAAACAAGACCTTAGAGGACCAATACCGAGGCTGCCGCAATCACAGCTTGAGCCGTGGAGCTAACAGCGAAAACAGCCAATTTAGTAAAAGAGGGAGACTCTGAGCGTGACCTTTCCGTTGGATGGATGGAATAGAGGAGGAGTGTAATAGGAGGCATCCAGCACTACATGATGGAGGAGACACTTCTGCATCGGAAGGGATGGAGGGGGGCTGGTGAGAGTGGCTCGGCGTCCTCTGCAGATCTTTAAAACGTTCGCGTAAGCGCCCAGGTGTCGGGATCTAGAGAAAAATGGACTGTCAGCGGAGGAGGGAGAGAAGAGAGGGATGGGGTGGGCAGGTGGATTGCTGACAGCTCTTGGTGTAGTGTTATCTGGGGCATGGGTCTGTAATTTAAAAAAGAGACTCATGGGATTTATTTATTTTTTAATCTCATGTGCCACCTCGGTTTTAGTTTTAGTGAGGACCGCAGGGTGTAACAAAACACTTTTATTGTTCTGGTGATGAAACATCAGTGTACATTCAGCTTAAATGTGATGTGTATTTGTTCTCTAATGAAACAACATATCTGCATTAACCAATCCAGAGCTGTAGATCCACATGCTGAATCATTCAAAAAACAAGAAGCGGGATGACAGCCAAATGATGCATCAGAATTTTGGTGCATCATTCACAGTAAGGTTTAAAAAGTGCTCACTGTTACTCTGGTTACAGAGGACAGATCAATGTCCGCGGGCGACAGAAGGGAGAGGACAGACTATAAATGAATTCATCTTCTGTTTTCACTGACCTTTTCTCAAAGCTCACAGGAATCAAAAATGGAATACGTAACAATGGAGAAATAGCTTTTTGTTCTCTTTCTCTCTCGGTCTTATTTTCTCTCTCTTCCTTCTTTTTCTACATTTCTTTTGTTGAGAATATAAAACTACTCAACTGCTGTTGTTCATAGCAATTAAACAATGCCAGCAAACACGTAAATTAAATTAACGCTTGTTTCTTTAAATCATTTGTCAGATGTGCTAGAAGTGCAGTTTATAGGATGTAAGGAAAGCAGTCTGAAGACATTTCCCTTGATATATACTTCTTAGATTAACTTTTTGACTCTCTCTCTTTCGCTCTCTCACACACATAAACAGAAACACACACACTAAATGTAGATGCTCAAAAATATACTGATGAGCCTTTTTTCTTCTACAAAATATCTACCAATATTAAATACCCCATGAAATCTAAATGAGAGTTTTGTGGTATTAGTCTACTATGTATGTTAGCTTTGAGGCCATCTATATGCTAATGTTCTCCTAAACATTGACAAAATGACTTTTAGCAGATATACGCATTTAAAAATATCTTTCTCTTCAGGGAAAATGTACTGATAATGTTGATGATATAACATGTTATAAAACATTCCTAGGCTAATACGTTAACACATCAGAAAACTACAGTTGACGAACGACTTCATGGGGTTTTAGCTTAGCATACAGTAAGTCCGCCATTACCTTAACCACAGTAGCCAAGGCAAAAATAAATAAGTAAATAAATAAAATAAAACAGAGATGTCACCTCACACTCTGAAATCAAAAAAGTCTCCCACGATTTTCTTTTCCGCTTATGTAATGGTCAATAAATCAGCCACTTCATCCATGGTTGTTTGACATTATTGGTCAAACAACCCGTACTTAACCCAAACAGGAGCCACGCTGGACTCGGAAGCATCTCGCACAATCATTTCCACGCACCTACAGCCTGTATCCCACAACCTTGCGGCGGATAATTGACATCACAGAGGCGCTGTTAAAACTGAGAGTGCCTGCCACAAAATGGAGGTCACCCTCAGCGGCTATATATATGTGAATGTATGATCTTGCTGTTTTTGCCACACACACTCATGGGGTTCAAAGCCAAAGAAAGGAGGATTTCATCTTGTTCTTCCACTATATTTTCTGTTTACTCATACCTCTCAGGTAGATGTAGCCAGGGAATAACCTTTTCCTTCAATCACTTTTTAGCTCATTTTACAAAACAGCATGACTCTAGTAAGTAACCCTAGATTAAATCCCCTAAAAAAATTTCTGATTGAGAAATAAACAAATTTGTACTTAATAGAGTCTCCAGGCTGAGGGTACAAGTCACCTTAATGTTCGCAGAGGTCGCTGCACTTGCCTGAGACTCCAACCCTCCTGTGCACTGAACTGCTGGAGGGGATGTGAGCTGTCAGAACCCATTCAGGTATGCAGCTTCACACATTTCTTGTATCTTAACGTCAGGTCAGTAAAGCTCTCTGTGTGTATTGATTTTTATTTTTCTCTCCCCGTGTTTTGCGTGGGCTCCCCTCCTCAGTGGGACACCTCCTCCAGAGCCCTCGGGTCAGACTGCCACTCCGACAGATCAATCAGGGCAGTAATGTGGGACGGCATGCGCCAAGACTGCTCCGCTCCGTCACCATCGATCCGCATCTACTTTACCAAATGGATTTTTGCTTCTCCGCCCTCCCTCCCTTCTCTCATTGAGTACCTCTCTCTCCCTCTTATTCTTCCTCTGAGGGACTTCGAATAATAAATGCCTCAATATAAAAGCAATTTTTCATTTAACTTTTGCTTGACACATTTTCTCCTTCCCTTTCTAGATGAAATCTGGTTTTATGTTACGCCGGATCGATAAAAGCTTCCAAGGCGGTTCTCCCATAGTTTCTCTGCCTTTCTCCCCTGGGTGATGGAGATGGGCCTGGTCCAGCCAGGACGTTAGCGGATAGCAGAGGACCACACCCTGATCACATTACCCCGTCATTAAAGCGAGCCTCATTTGATCAGTAATGAAGGCTGCTGTTCATTTGGCCCATGCCTCATGTTCTTTTTTAGCGTCTGTTTCTCAGAGATGGGTTCCTTGCTCCCGTCTAAGAGTCCAATGAATATCTCAGAAGAATTACTCTGACCTTTTGCCGTTCAAAGGCGGGATTCACTTCCTGGGGTGACTCAGGGTGACTGTATAATGACAGGTCTGTGGAGTAATAGGCGAGGATGAATACAGGCCACTGCAGAAACATAAACACTCGAATGCTGAAAGCCGTGATCACAGGCATTCGCAAATTTATGATGCTTGAGCAGTTTTATGTTAATAAAGAATTAGGATTTTTAAGCAGTTCAATTTTAGGTCAGCACATTGTAAATACATTTAAAATGTTAATACGTGATTTTCCTAGCTTCAGATGATATAGCCTACAAGATATAATAAAGCATGTCTTCTCTTTTTTTAAAAACACTTTCCAGCAATTTTCTCACTTAAATGCCTGGATGATGGAGAGATGATTGATTGTCTGAGGGTTTAATTGCTTGAAACCATTATCAGAGATTTTAAATAATGAAAAATACATGGATACAGATTGACACAGCAAGCATTTGAGATTAGGTACAACATTTTGGTTCTGAATTCTAAAACTCTTGTAAGAAAAGAAAGAAAGGAAAAGGAGGATATGAAATGAAAAGAACTGGTAAGATGATGGGAGGAGAGAAATGCGAGGGTGTATGTGGGGGACAGCCGCATCAGTGACACAAACCTTGTTTTTCCTTTGGGCTACAGGTCTGGTGAAACACCTGCGTCTCTCCCTACCCACTCTCTCCAAATCTCGCAACGTTGACCTCATCAGCTGACCCCACTCTCGTTCTCTCGCTCTCTCTCTCTCTCTCTCTATCCACCGTCGTTCCTTTGCAGTCCCCCCCCCCTCTCTGGATGAATGGCTGTATTTTCTCTCAGTGCGTGGGATCTCCTTGGCCTTAAATTAACCTCTCTCGCAGATCTTCTGTGGAGACGAATTAGCGCCCAACGTGACAGTGCGGCTAATGTGTTGGTGAGGGTTCAGCAGAGTTTTCAAATAAAAAAAGGCAAAAAAAAATCTTCAATGCTGTGCTGATGAACTGCAATGCAAAAATGAATGTTTTCATGAAGTTACACAACTGCGGTACATGCTGATAAAGATTAAAAAACAAATGCGCCCATAATAGTACGAAAAGTCAAATAGAGCTGAATTTCTCGACTGCATGTTTGCGTTTTGCATTATCCACTATCTAGTCCATGCTGCCACAGGGCCGCTGGCTCCGTTAGCCGCTGGTAGCGACCCATCTCACTGACAAGGCGAGCAGAAAATTGGTGAGCATCTTGATTCAGGGATGACACTTAAATTTGTGTGGCTCCAGTGACCAGTTCTATCCTCAGGCTCCGGTTGGAAATATGAGAGAGTTTGGCCCTCTGCCTGCTCCAGCACGGCCCACAGGACTCACGTCCTTCAGGCAGTATGGGGTAAGCGGCCTACTGGGCCTGGCTTTGTGCGCATACACACACACACCCAGTGGCGTGCCACTGACATAGTCCAGCCCCTGGCCATCTCTGTGATATCTCCCTTGGACACGAACACTGCTTGTGATGCGGAGAGGCCTTCGCTATCAGACGTGAGGCTCTTGTGTCATATTAAAGCAGAGTTAACGGGGGAGTATTTGGTGGATGTGTCTTTACAATCGCTCAGATCTGTGTTACGAAACACGCTTTAGTGCAGGGCGATGATCAAAGTGAGACGGGAGTTCTTTGGGTGTGTGAGCATGTTGTCCTTGTCTGTCAACTAGCCTCGGACCACGAGTTGATTGTCAGTGACAGGCTCAGAGATACATTGCCCACCCCCACACGCTCTTTCTCTTTCACATACCCTTCCGCTCGCTCTATCTAACCCCTACACATTTTATAGATATTGCACTAGTGCCTCCCACCATCAGGGGACTTATTGCATTACAATAAAGGTGACCTTGCCATGTCTGCATGAGGACATTTCTTAGCAACACTCGGAGTGGGCGGTATGACCAAAGTATTACATCAAGGTATGAGTCATTTTAAATCACATAATGGTATATATATATCACAATATAGTTATTTTTGTTGGAAAAATATAAATAACTGACCCCTAAATACTATATACATGAACAGTTACATTAATAAAATGTTATCTATGATATGTTAGGAAAGTATTTTTAAATATATATATATATATATGTGTGTGTGTGTGTGTGTGTGTGTATGGTTGTGTATATATCACCCCACCCCACCAGTGTAAATCTATAAAATATATATAATCTTCTGACAGAATTTAAAATATTTGGGGGTTGAATTTCTAGTAAAAAATATGTTCTTATATATATATATATGTTCAAAAAATGTAAACAACATTTCTACACTGGGTCAAAAATAAACTAAACAGTTACATGTATATGAAATCTTAGTAAAGTATTATGTAATAAAAGTGTTTGATTTATACATACACACACATACAACTATGCAGTATTTTTTTGTACCGTCACAGAATGTTTGTCTTTCTACCCAGTCCTACACTGTGCAAATGAGTCTTTTCTCAGATATCTCCTCTGTCAAGCTTGTGTGTATATGTGACCTGTCACTTTAGTTGTGCAAGTGTGTCTATGTGGTTTTCTTTTACTCTGTGCATGCAGTATGCAGGCTGTGTCAGCTCCAGGTGGAGCGTTGACATGGCTGTAGGTAGCTGGCAGGTGGCAGAACAGTGCCGCACCTGCGCCAGGCAGAGAGAGAGAGAGAGAGAGAGGGAGAGAGAAAGCGCAGCCTCGTTCCTCCGTGCCCTGGAAACTATGCATACTGTGCACTCCTGAACCTCTCCGGCTAACAAGCTGCTTTACCAACTACAAATCACATTGAGGCTATATAGATGAGTTTTAAAGCTGCGCTTGGGAGCCCTTGGTGAGTATTGCAGTGATTGTGGAGAGCTGGTAAAATGAGGATGAATGTGTTTTGTTATGCAGAGTGTGAAACCCAGCTAAAGACCTTGCACCATATATTTGTCTTTTAATTATTTCTTCTGTTTAAGCTTGTCATGCAATGTTTGCTCATTATAAAGAAACATTAAAAGCTTTACAAATAGCCTGAAAGTAGATGTGTGTGTTTGTGTGTGAGGGTGCGTAAGGAAAGGAAGACGTGCACGTAAGGCAGCTAACTGCGGTCTCAAGTTCCTGAGAGGATGAGGTGGGCTTCTGAACACACATAAACACACTGAGCTTTCCTTCTCTCTCTATTTTTCACTCTAACAAACCACACACATGAGCTCTGGTTAATCCAATCTCAGCCTCCTCATCTTCCTGCAGCCTTTCTCAAAGTCCCTTTCTCCACACTCTCTCTTTTCCAAAACATCATCTCTTATTTTCCCCATTTCCATTCCAACACAACACACAATTCCTCCATCAATCTCTCTTCTCATTCCCCTGTGGTGTTTTGTTTTCCCTTACCTTCTGCATGTTTTTAACCATTTTTTCTTCACCAGCTTTGGACTTCTCTTTGCACCAACAAACACACCTAATTTTTTTGCCTCTTTTCATTCTACAGGGAAGAACTACGGTTTGACAGAACTACAGGGAAATTAAAAAGACAATCCTTTAAAACGTGAAGACTGTTTCGGTAAAAGCCAAAAAAAACAAAAAACAGATGCCCTGATATTGTAATTCTGGCTGATACAAAAAGCTGATTAATTTAATTTTACGGCTGCCGAATCTCCATTATTAAAAGTAGTATTAAAATGGTATACTATTGAAAAATAAAAATAAATAAACACTAGAAACTTATTTTAAATGCTACAAGTGAACGAGGCATCACAATAGTGTAATGTCCAGTATGAAAATATTCATTTTAAGATTTACTAATGATTACATTGAACAGTGTGAGCTGAAGTAAAAATCCAGGAAATGAGCAGACATGCAATATGGGACAATATACTGTATATCCTATAACACCTAAAAAATGTCTAATGCACTGTAAAACATTTAAAATTTCACATAAAATTTCATGTTTAATTCAGTGTGTTATGGGAAACGAGCACAAATATAATCTCTCCTCAAGTGTGCTCTTTTGAATGCCATACCAACCGTTATTACGCCACATTATGCAATTTTTTAAAACGCATCAGTCGCTTTGGTCACAAAGCTATGGGTTGTAAAGGTTTTAGAGGTTTAGATTTCTGTGTGATTGTGTGAGGCAAGCGACCTTGAGATGTCCTTTAGCATCATGGGAGGCAGGTCAGTTAATTGGCTAATGGGCGGGAGAGAAAACGCGACTGCGTTTGCAATAGTGCGAGCAAAGACTTGCCTGCTGCTGCTGTCTTTTCCTGGGGTGCAAAATGTAGATCAGAGAAATGTGCAGTTTGTGCACAGTCTCTCGAGAGCCTGCCACTCAAATCCGAACGTCTGTATGAATACCAAAACACACAAGCAGAGAGAGAGAGAGAGAGGGAGGGGGAGCCAGGAGAAGGAATGAAACAAAGAAAGTGGGATGGAGGATGAGGGAGGTCGGAAGCTAGAATGATAGGGGATAAGAGCCAGCTTGAATGACATGGGCGGTAATGCGCTTCTTTTACCTTTCTGTTTTATCTTGTGATCAACTCGAACCAACAATCACTGTTTGTGACTGAGCCTCTGGTGAACATATTATTTTATATATATATATATATATGCAATATGTATCTGGAGATGCATCTGTCAGTGTGCCAGGATGAGTGGTGTGTTGTGTTGGTAAGCAGGTTGTGTGTGCTGTGTATATTCAGCTGATTATAGTCTGTCTGTGTGTGGCACTTTGAATTTGCGCCAGAGGAATTATTATGCTTGCGCTTGTGAAGCCTGCTTGCTCCCTCTCTCCTTCTTGCTCTCTGCTCAGCTTTCTGCAAGGAAAATTAGGATGAATCAAACTGAGAAATCACTGTGGACGCCTATTAAAATTTAAACCTGAACATTTTGTTGCTATTCATGTATATTTAGCTTTGACATAATAAAAGGCCTCTTTGCGAAAGGATATTATTAAGATTATATCAGATTATTATTCATAGCACATTGTTCAATCTTAACTAAACCTTATTAATACATTAGATAAGATTTTTTTCATGTAAAGGGCATTCGATTTCCCCCAGTTTTTATTTTAGGTGATGCTCTTTCAAATGTCAGGAGACATATTGGATAATTTGTTTATGTTTCATTCGTCAGTGTATTTTTAGATATTTCTGCTCAAAATGATTTAGAACAACAAAAAAAGACACAAATGATGTCATTAATAACAATTATTGAATTATAGTAAGAGCTATGAAGTTAATGCTAATAATATAGCATCAATAATTTAATCTTGGAACATTTTGCATACTTTGCTATCTGTCTTTTGAAACACTTTTCTCCTAAGCCATTTTTGAGAAGCAAATGTTAAAGAGATCTCATTTGCGATATCTCTTTCCTATGGGCAGTTTTGATCTGAAAATCTCACAGATCAATTTTAATTGAAGCTTAAAATTTACAAGAACAATTTCTAAGGTTTTCTTCGTAGATTTACTCGCTTCTCATTTGAACACTAAGGGTAAAATTCTCCCAGAAGTGATGTGATCACAAATATGGAATGTGATGAAAGCTCACAATAGCTACTGAAATCTTCTCTGAGTTATTTAAGTCTGAATGCGAGACTTGTCTAATAAGCCCATTCTGATTTCACCTGTCAGTGTGCTCTATCCTCTCTAGAGCTGGATGTTCAGTTACCTCAGTAACTCTCAAGGCATTTTCTCTAATCAGTTGGCAGAGTGAGACTCATTCAGTAATTACATTCAGGGGTTACATTTGTGTTCTAAATCTGTCAGAGCCGTTGAAAACGATTAAGTATTAGGATACTTTTTCAAATCGCAATGAAGAGCATAGCAAATAGATTACATAGTGCTGTTTACTCTTTTAACGATGCCATGTCGAAATAGCGGTGAGAGCATAAAGACTTAAAAATGGCATCTGGCATGGATTCTAATTATAAAACTATACCGCAAAGGCTACACTTGCCAGTAATGTTATTTAGCAGATATATAAAAGACTCACGGCTATTCTGTTGTCTTTTAATCTTAAATGTAGTGTGCTAAATCCAATGGATGAGAAGTGAATCCTGTTTTGTGTGGTTGTTCTATCTATGATTGTAGAAACGGTATCTTAGCATTGCCTGTCTTGTCTAGCTTCCCTTCAATGGCCGTATTTCATGTAGCCCAGGTTATCTGATCTAATTTGTTGTGTCTTCATGAGCGGAGGAGTCCATTTACTTCTATTGTAATAAATTTATCATTGGCACATCCTCTGATTCCTTGAATATCAAAGAAATATTTGTTCTTGGACCCAACTGTCAATTTTTATTGACATTTTCTTGCGTCAAAAAAACTAAATAGCTATTTAGTCCAAGCATCTTCAAATGAATATCTTCTAATCTAGACAAAAAGTAAAAAAAAAAAAAAAAAAAAAAAAAAAAAAGTCTTTATTTTGAAAAGCAATACTGAAAGTATCTTGTGCCTGAAATATTGAAACTGAAACCTGCACAATGAACCATGTTTAAAACTCACTCAGGTGGAAGCTCTACTGCGCCACCGTCTGAGGGCTCGTTGCAAAAGCACTCCAAGGCAGTCGGTCAGATGGATGCTGCTGTTCTCCTGCAGCGGGAACCGTGAGGGTTGGATGCAGTGGTGTCACACGCTTGCAGAGCCCCAGAGTCTTCACGGCCAGAGGGGGGCAACCTGAGCCTCTACTTTAATTCTCAGAAAAATCAAGTGGCCCACTTTGACACTCAGCTGTCATGTGTAGTCACGCTGTGTGGAGAGGGGTGCAAACTCTTCCACCCAGCCATCACACATCCTGGGGCACTTTTCCCACCCCTGCTGCCCAGATTTCAGCATCTCGGCAGCTCGTCTCCTGCTCTCTCTTTCCCTCTCGGTTGTCCACCTGCGCCCTCATCCACCCCTTTTTAATATTCAGTCCAGCTTTAGCCTTATTAGCATTGATATGCAACCTTGGAGTCGGACAACAAAGGAGAAAGGCCTAAAGCAGAGTAGTGAGGCTGCTTGGAAGAGGGAGTGAAATTATGAGGAAGGATAGAGGTGAAGTAGATGTAGGGAGGATAGGATGCGAGGTGAAAGAAGAGGAGAGGCGGTGTCTACGTGGCCATAGTTCTGTGTAATGGCCATTAGGAGCGTGTGTAGCTGGGACGTCAGCACTGCGGAGGAGGAGGAGAAATGTATAGGCCTATGTGGAAGCTCTTTCCCCTTAACTTCCTCCCTCCCTCCCACACCTTATTTCCTCTCTCACTATAAGCATCGTGGACCAGCCCCCTCACTGCCCCAATGTTTTTTCTGCCTCGCAAAAACTGTGTTTCTACCTCGCTCGCACAAAAGAAAGGGAGACAGGAGGTAAGGCAGGGATTCACTGTTGGGAATCGCTTTCTTTTCAATTAGCATTTTGATTGCATGTTAAAGCCCACACACAAACAGTCAAACATTTGCCTGAAAAATGAATAATGCTGCCCACATTTAAATTTGAACGTGCACCGCTCAGATGGGGGATTTGACAGTCACTACAAGTTAGTAAATACATATATCTGTGCTGCCTCAGCCGTTCGAAACTATGCAATTATGACTTCCACCTTTATGTGATGTGTTAACGCAGGCCTAGGATTTTTCTTACCCAGCTCCATTTGTAAGCTTCGCTACTTCCCTTTCTCTCTCTCTCTTCATTTCTCTCTCTCGGGGAGAGTTGGTTCCTGGCAGGCACAGTCTCCCACTAGCCTGGTGACAGCCGGGGGAGACAGTCTCTGAGCCCTTAGTCAACAATGGACACATACACTCGCACAACACACACACAGCGCAGCATGTTTAGTGCAGCCTGCCCTACCTCTATCAGAGAAGATGGGCAAACACAGGCAGTGATCTCCAGACGTGCTTGAACACTAATGCACCGAAACACACCCTCACACACTGCCTAATAGATTCTCATGCACACGTACACACGAGGTCAGTCCCACATATTCTCATTTACAAACGTACACTCTGGCATGTACAGGCAGTTACACAACCTTCAACGTATGCATTGTCTTCTACCTAAATGTAAATTTTATACACATTTTAAAGGATTTGTTCGGGAAATCATAAAGAAAAATGATACAATCATCACATTAATCATATGAATTATACGGCTGTATCCTTTTGACAGATCAAACCGGAGCAGCGAGTGTTAAAATGAGGGTGAAAATGGAAGATGAGAGCAAAAAAAGGTGAGCATTAAGATTCAACACTGCCTCTACATCGTAAATGGGGTTTAAACCGCAGCATCTAAGAACCTGCTACACCTGTCCTTTCTCTCCTCTCCACTCTTCTCCTCAGCCTTGTTCTCAAATAAAGCTCCTCTCATCCTAAGATAAAGGGGAGGAGTAGCATGCAGAATTGAAAAAGAGGAGAACGGATAGAGAGAGACAGAGAGAGACTCCAATGCTGCCACTGCAGCTGCAGGCAGTGAGACACAGCAAGGGCAAACACACACTCACACACGCTTGTCTGCACAAAACCACCGCAACATCCTTACCATCTTAAACCCGTTCCACTCCATTTGTAAGTCGGCAGGGAGAGTTCTCGCCTATAGCCGTGCTAATGTCTCCTCACTCGGAGATCTCTCTCGGTCTCTCCTCTCTCTCTCTCTCTGTATGTGTCTCAGCGGTGGCGAGGCAGCGTGCGGCCAGCGGGAGAGAGAGTGGGCATTCCTCCTCCGAGTGAGGCTGCTTGTGAATGCACAGGCTTCGGCATGGGCTGAACGCTGCAGCCCCACTCCCTGCCCCCTCCTCATTGGTGAGGTCAGAGCAGCCCCCTCCTCCTTACTTCTCTTACTGGCTGCCTCAGCTGTCCGTCATCTGCACTACTCTGGAAAATTAACACTTTCACTCTGGCAGCCTTGTAGACGGAGGCACAGGCGCTTCGGCTAGCAGAAGCCCTTTCAGAAGCAGCACAGGCAATCAATCGCAACCGAGGTCTCAGCTTGAGTTAGAGCGGACTGATTGCACCTACAGGCATTATGGTAATAGGGTGCCTGCGCAGCACTGCTAATTAATGCAAGTTAAAAGTATGCAATGATTGCAGAGTATGTTTAAGCTTTTATATATATTCCTATATATTAAGTATATATAGGGATAATGTATAGTTAGATGGTCATTATTGCAGGTTTTATTTTGCAATGATGACCTGCCGACTTTACATTATCCTTTTTATTTCAGGGCTAAATAAATTACCAAATAGGCTAAATAAATACTTTAACATTGAATATTGGATTTAATTGAAATTATTGTGTATACTTGTTTGATGAGACAGAACATCAACATTAACATGGTAGGAAATAGCAGTCAATTATACAGTGCTGCCCTTGACAACAGTTATTATTTGGAAATATTCGACCACTCTGACTACATTGTCAAATATATATA
>NW_015505451.1:45126-106260 GCF_001515645.1 Sinocyclocheilus grahami | reverse complement strand
TATATATTAGTGCTGTCAAACGATTAATCGCGATTAATCACATCCAAAATAAATGTGTGTTTACATAATATATGTGTGTATACTTATTATGTATATTAATACAAACACATGCATGTATATATTTAAGAAAAATTTTATTTTTATATATTAAATATATTTATATATCATATAAAATATAAGAAAATAAATGTATATACACATTAAAATAAAACATTCTGTTTGTGTATAAAGCAAAAAGAACAAATGTCTTACGCAAATCACGGTTATTTTAGAGAACGTATGTGAAATGTGTCATGAATGTGAAATCATTTATATGTTTATATATTTATATAATGTGAAATATTTTATATATATATATATATATATATATATATATTTTTTTTTAATATATATAATGTGAAATGTGAAATCATTTATGAAAAATGAATGCACCCTTATTGACTTACGTTTATTTAGTAACTTTATTTATCGCTAATAATAATCACCAATAACTTTAATTGCAAACAATTTTATACATTTTATTCCTCTTGATCTTTATTTGCAGTATCTTGATGTTAAATTAAATTAAATTAATTTATTTTAAAAACTTTATTTAAAAAAACAGTCTTGTTATTGCTTCTCAATGTCAAATCAGTGTAGAACATCAGTAACAGCAGCACAAGCTAATTAATATTCATAAGTTTATCTTCTCATATAGTGACGTAACAAGCACATCTTGCTCCCCCCCACACACTCTAAAACTCATTCCTGCACATACTACATTCAGTTGCATCTACTGATGTGAGAAGGACAGTCTTGTAAAATAATGTCATCCAATCCATTATTTCTTTTCTTTCATTGTCTATTTTCTAAATATTATTGCAAACTGTTCCCACAATCTGTTGTTCGCAGCTGCACGCGCACTGAATCAATAATTAACCATGAGACCAGCCACTCCCACCCCTGACAAAATCCATTTCACATCTCCACCGGTGAGGGCTGCCCGAGAGCGACTGCTTGCCGAATGAAGGGATTTCAGATCTTGTTTTATTTACCAAGATATGGAATTCATCACGGGCAAAAACACATTTCCTGCTTGCACCCATTTACTCCACATATACTATCCTAATGTTACACATTCAATGGGTCTTCGGGGAGTTTTGTATGAATGCATTTTGCTCTCAGATTTGTTGCGGGGGGAAATAATGTGTTTTTATATTTTAATATGGTGCGGGTCTTTGTGCTGCTGTACTGGTACAATAGAACAAATCACAGGGCTGGAATGGGCTAGGAAACGGCTGGGGTCTTATCGTCTCCACACCTGCACTACTAAAAACCACAGCTGAGGTCCCTCCCGGTGAGCTACTGACTTGACAAGAACCATTTTTGGCATGAGAGTCCAGCAGAGCCATAAAAAATGAATGACATTTCTCACTGGATGGCCAGGCCTCACTCTTAGGGACACAGTACTTGAGCACTCGACCCTAGAAAACCCAAACTTTATGTAGACTATTTATATTCCCCTGTTCTTTTAAAATGCGCTTGGCCCAGTAGCGTGATGTTGTGCTTTTTGCTGATTAAGTTAAAATGAATGCATCTGACAAGTGTTTATATTATTAGTATTAATTAAATTTGGTTACAAAATATTTGTTATTAAAGTATAATTTAATAAAAAGTATTTTATATAATTATATTTAAATATAAAATTTTACATATATAATAATAATTTAAATATAATTAAATGTGTGTGTGTACTTGTTTATGCTACATGGTGGGGAACAAATGTCCCCACAAGGATATTAAAACCTGACATTTTTGACATTGTGGGGATTGTGGGGACTGCAGTCCCCACGAGGTAAAAAAAAAAATTTAAAATAGTAAATGATGTTTATCTGAAGGTGTAACAGTGGAAACAGGTTTTCTGTAAGGGGTAGGTTTAGGGTTAGGGGATAAAAAATATTGTTTGTTCAGAATAAAAGTAATAGAAGACTATGGAAAGTCCCCACAATTCACAGAAACAAATGTGAGTGTGTGTGTAAAACATTCACATGATAGTAAAAAAATATATTTAAAACGCAATGCTCAGCCCACATCACAAAACACCATAAACTAGTTATTGTGTTTTGCTTCCCATTTTGCTCACTGAACCATGTGGCACCATGTGAGTTATGGAAGGCATTACCTTTCATCTTCCTCACAACAAGACATTAATTCAGGTCCTTCCCACCAACAGAGAGAGAGATAGAAAAAACCTGCCTGTCGTTTCATTCATATGCAGGCTTGATTCAATTATACACAGGACCTCTCATCACAGCACAGGCAAACTTGAGTCAGTCCATTAACCTCTGTGTGAGTTCACCAATCTAAAGTCTAGCAACCACTGATGGGAACCATCACTGAGCTCTTCACAACCTCCAAACTGAACGAGAACGAGCAGCGATGCTCTCCACCCTTATCTACCTTCTGATACCACCAACCATTCGTCACATGGCCTGTGGTTGGAGGAAATGTGTGCTTTGACTTCACAGATGCTTATTTTTACTTTCATACTGTGTGTTTATGCAGAGCGACAGAGAAAAGGTTGGGTAGTGGAATACTACTCTCGGTAGGTTTTTTACTTTCTCTACTACATCTGAAGGCATTTCAGATATATGTGTGAGAGACGTATTCATGTGGGTAGTCAATGCCAAGGTCTCTGCACTCTCATTTGAATGTAAACAAAGTGCTGAGTGCCTCTATGCAGATGTACATGTTTACATGTTGTATGTTCAGTGGAGTGGATTTATTGCATATAGATTGAACGTGTTGCTCTCTTATTCTCTTGACTTTTTTTCTTTCTGTCTTTTTCAAACAATAATGGCAGAACAGATCAGCTCCTGGCAATAGTAATTAAGAAACAACAATATATAACAAAAAATAGATTAGATCGCTGTGACATTATTTAATATTCATCACTACCAAGAATTTTACACTATGGTTGCTTTTGTTACAAATCAAAGAAACATTAAGAAATCCTAAATAAACGAGAAGAATGATTCTTACAATGACAGTTATCGTTCTGTCTCTCTCTTCCTGTCTCTGTCTCAGAAATCTTTATAAAGGACTAAATGTCAGCTTCTGGTCTTTGTAGCAGCTGATGCTGTAGATAGAAGAGGAGACGAGGCCAATCTGGAAGGTTTAATTTTAATTTCCCTGTATTAAAAATTGCACAGATTACTAAACACATAAGAATTAGACAAATCAGAAATATCTGTGCTATATAGTAATTCACCAGCTATCATGCTATTTTCAAAATAGCTTATGGTCAAAAAATCACTAAGCACTGTCCTGCATTTTAAAGTGCCCCTATTATAGGTAATGGAAGGTTCATATTTTGGTTTTGGGAGTCCCCAAAAACAGTTTGACATGCATGCAAGGTCAAAAAACACCTTGGTGATTGGTCTGATTGGTCTCATTTTCATTTAATCTTGCCTGTAATGCCTGATAAAGCAGCTTTTGTGAGCGCAGTGCTGCTTTGTGTACAAACCATTATTTTTACCGCTCTAAAAGCGGCACCTAGTTTCAAAGAATGAGTTTGCATTTTCATTCAGACCAACGGGAAAAGACCAACAAGTGGGTGGGCAATATGCTAATGTTTCATGTTGACATCAACATGAAACAACTTGTTTAAGATTAGTTTTAAAACAACTCGTTTCAATGATTCAGAGTCGACTCTTTCTTTTGCGAGACAATAACTTTATACACGGTGCACTTTCAGATTTAAAACTTTGCAGGATGTTTTCATTCACTTAGAGCTGTGTTACACACTGCATTAAAGGTAATTTAAAAAATCCATAATAGGGGCACTTTAACATTTTGCCAATCCCAACTAAACCTGTTTTCAAATTGTCGTACAATTACACATGCATTTTTATATGACCCCACTACGTGGAATATTTGTTTTTAAGAAAGCCACAAGACAAGACTGCTTAAGAATCAAATAGTAGTGGGAAAATGAGCAGTCATAACATCTAAAAATGCACACTTTCCCTTATACATATGTATAAATATGAACCTAAAATCCTGTTAATTAAAAAAAATGTCCATGTTATTTGTCAGCTACCCATTTACAGCATCCGTTATGATTCCTCCGTATGAGAGAGTGTTTTGAATCGAGGCCGTTTACACCAACAGTAGACGTGCAGGCTGAGGGAACGCGTCCAGTATGACTCAGAGTCTGCGTGTGACCCTCTGTCTCTCTGTTCACTCCTGGGTTGGGTGGGGACAGATGGAGGGAGGGGTCTTAGGGATTAGACTGGCATGAGGTCTGTGGTGGGAGGTTTGGCCAAGAATACATGGAGGTTTTGAGTGGGAGGATGTGACCTCACTGATCTTTACTATTGCAGAAAAGTGTATGTGTGTGTCTGTACACATAAATGACTTTCATTTAGTCATCATGCGTTGGATAAGTCTCTCGGAAAAACGAACAGCAGGTAATAGCAGTCAAACTAAGATAGCATCATTTTATATAAGATGCCGTTATTTGTCCTCCAACCCACATGCATTTTATGTCAGCTATTTTGCCAAATGAGCTTTTTATGCAGGTATTGTCGAGCTAAAGGATGGCTGTTCTGACCACCGGCGCAGGGGTTTTATAACAGGCCAGCTAATGTAAATCACATCATTTATCGGCTGTCAAAAAGCCATTAAAAGTGAAGCAGCATGTGATTTGAGTAACGAGCTAAAAGCAACGAGGCTAATTGATTTATTTTCATTCTGTAAAATGGTGTTTTATATGCTCAGCTAACTAATTGACACTGAAAATATATTTTTATTTTTTATCTCGGACGTGTTCGGTACACAGTAGTTAAATTAGATTGAAATATTTGATTGAGTGTCATTGTGCAGTTTTTTACTGAGAACACATTGTCTTGGAAATGAAATGATTTATGTATAAATTTCAAAACAAACTTTTTTTTTTGTCTAGAATGTCTGTTCTCTTTTTCAAATCCGAGTTTGGGCATGTGTGTGATTTTGATGCAGTCAGAGGTTTGGTCAAAGCCTTTGCTAGCTGAGCATGTAAAATGTCACTTTAGTTATTGTTCACTCAGACACTAAGATACACATGCACACACCCAGTACAGCAACCTCTCTCTTTCTCCCTCTCTTTCTCTGCCTGTGCTCCTTTGTTTCTGGAGTACCTCTGATCCTCTGCGGCCGCTTAGCTCCAATTAGAGCATCCCACCAGCCTGGCCTCTAACACAAATACACACACACACACAAATGCTTTGCCCCAGCCTCCTCTCACACTGCCTCATTTCAGCCCTCAATCTGACTAATTACTTTGAACCTTGCATGCCCCATCTCTCCCTGCTTCCAAACACACACATACACTACCTGACTCCTTCCATTAGCCATAACCACAAATCCAAGTGCTCCTCTTTGTCAAATATTTCAAACCTGCAGTCCCCTTGGATGAGTGTGTTACTCGTGCTCCATCAGTATCCCGTCAATGTTATCGATTTCCACCAAATACATCCTACACATTCACTTCACATTCACTCCTGCTTCCAGCATGAGCACCAGGCATCTATTCTGAGAGTTTAACATGTTAAAACATGCAACAGACATGAATTGTTTCAACTGAGCAAAATCTTCCAGTGAGATAGAACATTTATTTTGTCTCAATTTTCACCCTGAATAATAACAGGTTTATTTAAAGACACTGAAGTGTAGATCCCCTGGAAGCTGTCAGCTCAAGTGTGTTAAAAATTGCACATCTCATTTGGAGCCTTGTTTTAAAATTTTACAAAATTCTCTAAAGGCACTTCACTTTGTCCTGTTATTCACGAGCAGATTAGGAAGAGAAAAACTCTCTCACATTCAAACACATTCAAAACACTGCATGTTTAATTTTAGTTAGTATTTTCCAGCAAAATACTTTGTTTAAAAACAAAAAAGGTTTAGTAGGCCTATTTGTACTGAAATATTGACTGGAATATAAAATATGTATATAACATTTTTTTAAGAAACATTTTGATTTGTTGAAGGACAAATACGGTAATTTTTTCTCCTCACATCAAATTCTCTCTCTTATTTGACATATGCCGATTGTCACAATTCTCATTTGCCTTGGGAGTAAGGGGTGAAGTTTTCTCCCTCTGAAGCAAATATCTCTCTCTGTCAGAGGACATGAGTATCACCCAGTCCAATTCCTGTTCTTGTCACCTTCTCAAAGGAGAACCTCGACACTACATCAACTTTTTTGGCGGCTTCACCGCCAGGCAGCACTGCATGTGTCAGGCTGCTGAGCTCAGGCTCGGCTCACCCAGTCGGCGCTACGTTTAGAAACGAAAAACCTGTCTGAAAATGACGGTTGTGTTTCGTAGCTCAGATATGTTAGAGGATGTGGATACAAGTAATATTTGAATTATGATGATGTTCACTTTTTGCTCAGTTTTGTACATTTTCAATGCTAAAAAAATCTATCAAGGTTAAAAAATACGACTACTAATAATTATGCTGATTTTGATGGTACTTATCATGACGACTTTTAATGAGTGTTTTTTTTTTTTCTGTTTTACATTAAGGAAAGCCTCATTATTTGTGGGGAAAATTAGATGAATGTGGCACTGGTGAATCCTTGAGCAGATATCAAACCTAGTGGGAGGCTCTCCTCGTGGCCAGTTCCAAACGAAGGTGACATTGAGCGAGACACTTGAGCTCTTTTCTGATCATTAACATCACTGACAATTCTCTCCATCTCATTTGCGTAGTGCAGTCACTGACGGTTGGCTGGAGGGGGACTGAGCAATGGTGAAGATCGAGTTGTATGACGGTTGGCTGTAGGGTGGCCTTTGCTGTGTTTGATCGCAGTCAGAGCTCTCGATCACGATGAGGATGACCGCTGTGGTCCATCTGGCCTGGTCTTTAATCAGTGCTTCCCTTCAGAGAGGGGGCCATGCTTTCACTGTGCTGACCAGGCCAGCTTTTGCTTAGAGCAACCACAAGATGAATGTAGCTTATTCATTATATTATTCACTCCTCTGCATTAGTGAATATCTATAGTGGATTTCAGTTGGTCTATAGTGAATTGTAATTTCTACAATTGTCTGTTTTAAGTTTTAAAAGAAAGAAAAAAAGTTGGCATATCTTTGATCAGATGTGTCATACCCATGGAAAAATAGCTTCTTACCTATATATCTTACACTGTTTATATGATGCACACACACACACACACACACACACACAGGGCCGTTTCTAGGCATAGGCGAGCTAGGCGGTCGCCTAGGGCGCCACCAGCTGAAGGGGCGCCAATGAGCGCACGTACTGGCACTTTTAGCAGGGTTGTGATAAAGAGTGGCATGTCCACAAGGGTGGCACGGGGTGGCAACTGCCACCCTTAAAATGAGCTTTGCCACCCCAAAGCAGCGTATGGGATCGAAGTGCAGTGAGAGTGGAGCAGCGTGATTTTAACTAAAGCAGGGATCTTTTGAAAGTCGAAGAATTCTGGTTTTCACTTGCTCTCAGAGTGCTCCACTACCGCTCAATCACTAGCACAATTAATGCCATAACTATAGCCGTTCTAAACTAGTTCTGCCTACAAGGATTGTACTGCACGCACACATGTACAGACACATAACGGATCACTCACACACAGTTCTGAAAAATATAACAAAAAATATAAAAATATATATAAAATTTAAACAAAAATATTGTCAATGCTGCCCTGTGATTTGTCAATAAAAATGCATAGAAACAGAAAAGTTATACCGAACATTTCTTTGTGTTTTGAAGTAATCAAAATCCACAGCTTCACTATGAGACGTTGCACAGACAGGCAGGACTAATTTACACGTAATCGCGCTCTCACAAATGCATTCAAATAAATGTAATTTTACTGTGCTTCTATGTATCTATCTTCTATATTATTATTATTATTATTATTATTATTATTATTATTATTATTAGCCTACTATACATTCATTCATTTGGTAGGCTAATTTTTTTCTCTCTCAGTAACTGTAACAGATTGCATTTACATTTATTTTGTAAGTAAATTACGTAATTCCGTTAGCTTACATGTAATTAGTTACTCCCCAACACTGGTGTTAAATATCCAGAATATATGGGGAGTACAAACACTGATCTATAGTTGCCACCCCTCATTCTGCTCTTGCCCCCTCTTTGCCATCCCAAGTATAAAATCCTAGACATGCCCCTGTGGCATGGTCACCCTGAAATATGACTGCCGCCCCCACTGGATCCCCCAACATTATTGGGCTAGAGTACTGTCAATCTGACGATGCCTGTATATATATATATATATATATATAAATATATATATATATATATATATATAAATAATTTGGGGGGGAGGGGGCAATAGTGATTTCGCCTAGGGCATCAAATTGGCTAGAAACGGCCCTGCACACACACACACAAACACAAACACTTATTTATACCCAATAGGTCAGTTTTGTAACTCTAGTGCCCTCACATGCTAAACTAAAATTGTACCACTAGACTAACAAATCTACATTGATAAATGGCAATCATATAGTAGTTTTTCAAAGCTGTGCTGACTGAATTTGATTCTGAGCAACTACTATGAGTTATCTGAAAAAAAGTATGTAATTTTTAGCTCATTGATATTGAATGTACAACTCATATCTCTGGGGTAAAATCGAACAGAAATGTGCCATCGATCTCTCTTTTTTCCTTTCCTCGTTCCCCCTGTTCCCCCACCCATCTTTCCTTGTTTGTAGATACTCCATCACCTTGTCTTTCTGAGTCCTGGGAAAAGCATCGTCAGTATTTCTGCACCACTCCCCTCCATCCATGCTGCCTTTCTCCCAGAATTCATGGTGCCTTACTTAGTCAGAGCAGAAGAGAGCAAGATGAGAGAAAGGAAAAGATTCAGAAAGAGAAAAAGATACAAGAGCTGCTAGCTGTAGACAGAAGGAATGCCTTAAGAAGCAATTAGCATATGTAACCCCCCCCCCCCCTGCCTGAAACGGGGTTATTTCAGTGAGTTTGTATTGATGTTTTTGAACAGGCTCCATGGCAGAGCATTTAATGCTGAACACTGCTGTTAGAGAGAATGCATTATTAATGTGAGGGGAAACTAACGGGGACCAGCAGCTCCTCGGGGCTGTGAAGAGGACGGTTGGCGTCTCTGAGGAAGCAACACCACGCCTCAAAGGTCTTCCTCGGTAATGCACACATGCCAGGCATCTATCATTTATTCATGACAGTCAGGCGCCTCCAACTCCCTCGAACAATTAACGAATCAATGAAATGTATGGGCTCAGAAACTATCAATTCGGGGAAACGGCGCCGTTCGTCAACGTGTCAGCTCTTGGGCACAGGCTATCATTCAGGCAGAGAGCACATTTATCACTTTAGAAACAGCCTGCGTGTCATAGCAACGCGGATAATCCTACTACAAAATGGCCGCCCGATTCTGATTGATGATTGGACTTCTTTAATAACAATCGGTCGTGACTGCTTTTCTTAATGTATTTAACATGCACTACAACATAATGGATGGAGTTTTTCAAGGAGTCTCCGGAATCTGTTTTCCTGTAAATAAATAGCAGCGTGTTTTGTTAAATTTGAGGGAACAAATCTTGTCCAAGTGGCCAGTTTAATTTCAAATCGAGTTCATCTTAAAAGATTGTAGGCTGTACAATTCGACAACTAATGTCCTCGAGCTGTAAAAGTAAACGTGTGCGAAGAGAATGAGAGAAGGAGAAAAAGAGTGAAATTGATGAATTACTGGTGCTGCTTTCTACACTAAAGTGCCTTCGCAATTCCTGTTCAATTAAAACCATTAATTATAGTACTTAAGCAAGCCGGGGTTAACCAGACAAGCGAGCATTCATGCACTTAACACACATTCCTATGTAAGCATTTAACGTTCCTCTTTTAAAAATCACTCCATCATCATTCCTGAAATACTGAATCATTAAAATGTCTATTTCTTTTTCTGGAAGAATAAAACAGCACCGGTGCTGGAAAAAAACATGAACTATTTTCTGCATTTGGAAATACTGTGAATTTTAGTATGCATTCTCGGTAACAGTCTTGAGTGCTGGCTCAGCCATAGAAATTACTCTTCCTTTGTAATTTTTTTCCCCTTTTCTGCTCTTTCTTTTATTTTGTATCTTTTTATGGCTTTGCTTGAATAGTCTCACTTGAAGCACAAAGCTCTCGCTGTTCACTGAATCCTCAGTTTTGATGTTCTTTTTCCCTGCAGAAATCACAGCCCTGAAACTCCAGATGAAGACTAGACCTTTATTCTGTAGGCGGAGAGAGGTACGTGAACGTGTTTTTCTTTGGGGACCATCATCGCCAGCACTCGCCCCCTGCTGCTGAAATCACAGGCTTTTTACTTCCAGGTCATGGTGCCTGTATCACTCACGCTGACCCCTCTCTTCGCTGACTCTTTTTTAGCTCTCTTTTCAAAGAGAAAACAGGGAGAGCTTTCAAGACCTCCAATCTGCCACTCTCTTCATCAACACCCAGTCTCTGTGAAATCATCAAAAAGTAAAGACGGTGGGAAAAAAAATCACATCTTTCCATACTGACTCAGGGCTCAGAGATTCAGTAGTAACTGTCGTCCCTGGAGGAAGAGTCGTCCACTACATAGGCACAGGGGCCAGATGTCACCTGTCCTCCCAGGCGAGTGGAGCACTGGTGGGGCTAAGATTCAACCGAGGCAGGCTGCCCTGGTTCTCTCTCTCTGCCTGACTGGAGACACCTGCTCCTCGCCTCACTGGTGACAGCCCCCAGTGGAGCTTTTTTCATCTACTTTCACATGCACTAGCATCCTGAAGCACTGCGGGTGTGCTAGTGGATATATGTAAGTGAGGTGTGTTGTTTGTGTGTCATGTTTATGCAAGATGCACACACAAATGCACTCTTGTGATGACAGTACAAACTTAATTTCATTACATTTGTTTCCTAATGAGCACTCTCATCCTCTTTTCCTGCTTAACATACTTATGCCCGAAAACACAAAACTGCCAGCATTTATAGCTCTGCAGCCAGATTGCTTGAGCTAATGCATCATTAGACACGTTTCATAGGATATCTAGGGTCCCCTGTGTATTTTAGCTCGGGTTTGCCCCTTTAGTTAAATCCAAACTCTGTAGTCAACTGGGCCATTATTGCAGTCAAACTATTCCTGAGCATACCTTCCTGCTATTTCATATTAGGATCTTTATTATAGAATAGGACAAAACAGAAATCTAAAACAAAAATGTAGAATTTTATTTTATTAATTTATTTTATTTATTTTTTCTTCCTGGTAGACGAACACTGATCTTGAGCATAGTTATAGATTTTTTTCACAATGTGGGCTGGTGGAAACACATTTATCCTGAGTGTACCATCCTGTTGTTTTATTTTAAAATTTTTAAAATTGAATATATTAGAATAGAATATGTTTTACCATAAAAAATAAAATAAAATTGGCTGGTCAAATTGTTTTGCCTAAGGGCACAAAGGTGCACGCCTCTTGTGGGCTTTGAATGTACAACTTTTCAGTAACCAGCTCAGATCTTTAACCGGTAGGTAGGTAGATAGATATATAGATAGATACTAATTGTTGTCTCTGTTAACTTAATGCCACTGATATTGTGATACTTAGACAAAAAAATACAGTGTTTACCACCTTCAGATTACTTAAATACAACAACAACAACTATTTTTACTTTGGTTTCACACAGTTCAGAATATGCTGTTTAGTTTCTCTTAATTTCACATCTATTTGCATTCCATATGAGCTCAGAGCATCACCATAATGCTCACACAGTATTTGGATGCAGTTCTCTGCAACATTTGGCGTATGTCTATTAAAAACAGGTGGTCCTGCATCGCTAGTTTATGAAACAGGAGTCTCTGTTTCTGCACTCTCATTTACACATGCACACACACGCGAGTCTGAGCAGTGCAAGGTGGCTAATTCTCTCCCGAATGCCTTGTGCATGTGTGCGCAGTGACCGTTGAGTGACCCACAGGTTAAATAGCTCATTCTTGCAGCCTTTTCTTCCAAAATGGCAAAGCGCCCTGACAATAGCTGCAGCATCTGAAGCTGCTGGGCTCTGGGCTCCAGATCTTTTTGTGTGATGGCTCTGCCATTTCCACACTACCACAGAATCATAGACTGAGGCTGTCCTTGACTGAGGCGTCGGAAATTAAATCTGTATAGAATATTGATGGGAAATACTTAAAATTCTCAGCAGCAAGAATAAATAGCTAGTATCATATTAGGTTTAGCTTTTGTGGCAGGCTAAATATACACAGAAGTAAAAAGGTATTGATGTCGGAATTCTGAGGTGAACGCTAATAAGGAGAGACATCCTACTAGAAGGAGAAAAAGGTTCTTATTTTTGAACAGGAAGTTGATCCACTGCAATCTACTGCCATTGTGTTGCGAGATGTGAATCTTTTCACAGTTGATGAGTCTGCTTTACTTGCTGCTCGGCTGCTCTCGTAGAGGATTCACACACGCTCGCTACGGCTTTGTGTGGGGGTAGAATGCTGCACCTGTTCTCAGTACAGTTAGGCTGGGGTTGAGCAGCACAAATGAACTAATTTCCAGGGCTACATTGAACAGAGAACACTGCAATCACAGCAGGAGGAGCCTGACGAGCCAGCAGATGGGCAGAGCTAATCATTGTTGTGAAATAGAGATGACCCTGCCTATCTCTCGCACTGCCAACAGACATTTGCCAATCGCTCTTCAATTCCCTCTCCTCTCCCTCTCATCTCTGTTTGTTTCTCAGCTCCCTCCAACGAATTTAGGAGCGAATGTAACCTTCAAAAATGGCAAAAAATTATGTTAGAAAGAGAGCACGCTGCCGTTTGACATAGAGCAGCTGTAACCCGTGGACTGCTGGAGTGTGTGTGTGTGTGTGCACATGAACAGCATCTCTAATCAGCACTGGAAATTTTTAATATAGCAAATCTGCATGTGTTTGGATTAATACCCACAACTCTACCAAATCTGATGTAGTTTCGTCGGAACATGCCATTTTTTCCTGTAATTGTACTTTTGTGCTATTTCAGAGCTTTCCATCATTTGTGCTGAATGCTGAAAAATGTTTTATAATTGGAAATCACACCGTATCCTGCTTAGTGCAGCATCTCGAGTGGCAATGTGTCATGCTTGATAAAAAAAAAACACTGCGGTTATTAACCGTGATTAGAAATCATTTCAGTGTCTTCTGGATGTTCGAGAACCCATGAGAGTGCTTGGCACGAGAATACCAAAATCAAACATAATTACTGTTATGTGCTGCATCTGTTTTGCTACTTTCGCAAATAAAATGTTTTATTTTAATTCAATTATTCCAGACTGTTTATAGGTATATGTTAAAGCGCGCTGATAAATAAATGATCTCACTGTTAGTGATCCATTACTTCTCATGATTGCGCTTGGCTTTTAATGTCAGTTCATGTTTGTAAAAACATCTTCAGATCTAGCTCTGAGTGTTTTCATTGCTTAATTGATTTACTTAATCATAAAATACAATCATTACTTTGATATGAATTCTACACATGCTGTGCATATAGAAATATAATTGAAAAAGCAGCATCCAGATGGAACGTTCTAGTCATTTTGCTCGGCAAGATGTCTGAGAGCAACCTAATGCATGTAAAAAAAACTAAAACTGACAGAGAACTGGAAAAGAGAATAAAATCTCCCTCTCACAAAAAACGCCTAGACAGACCTCTACCTCTTCCCTGTACAATGATTTAATGTATGCAAATTATCTGGCTTCAGTTAATGAAGGCACAATTAATCACTGTAACGATGGTCTGATTTAACTTGGTTAATTACAATCTAAAATGTGAGTTGTGTGTTTGCGGATAAATGTGAGTCACAAATGCAGATTTTTAGGTGAAGAAACAGTCCAGCAGAGATAAAGACATATTTTCCTGCTCCCAAATGAATAAACAGAACAATTTATTATCCAAATGAAGTGAAAAAAACTGCAAGGGTATATTTTATATCCAGAAATAAAACAAATAATCACATACAATGTACAATGACTGTTATTTCATAACAGTAAAAAAAATAGATGAAATGATGCCAGGCATAGCAGCTGAAAAAAGAAAATATCAGTGTTTTATTCTATTAATTATATATTTAACATGAAATGTGCAGAAGCAGAACATTAAAACAGTTTGTTGACAGTTTCTCGAGGTGGAAAGAGAAACAGAGAGAAACCACCTCTCATTAAACCATCTTAAAAAAATTCTACTTTTGTGAACTGAATCAGTGTTCTGCCTATGTGAAAAAACTAGAACATCACTTTGCGCAATCACACGGTTCCCAACAACTAGTGACGCATACATATCGCTGTCACTAATTTTCATTATATATTAAATGTTGCATAGATTTTCTGCTTTCCCAGGCCAAATAGTGACTGATTGCTAGATGACAATGATTTTCCTCTTGTAAAAATGTTGTAGTTCAAATGAGAATATTTGTGGTTGTGACTTTACATGCCTTGTTTCTTTTTTCTATCTTCTTAGAGCTTGAGAATCACCAGGATGAATATGCAAAATGTTTCAAATCCCTGAGCTGCGGAGGATTTTAAGGCAAGTGTGTACACACACCTCAGAAAGGTTGCAAAGAAGGATTTAAAAATCTGCTCTCTCTGCTGATGAACACCCAGCTGCATGCGATCGCAGTGTGTGTATGTACACTTGCGTGTGTGTGTTTGTGCACTGGCAGAGGAGCTCCAGTGCTGTCAGTATGAGTTTGATTTGTGTGAGAATGTGGTGCGGCTCCAGGCAGGCAGGCTGATCCTGTTTTGTAGAGACGAGGAACGAGAGCCCATCACAGATTAGACACCCACAGTTTCGTGTCGATTTAATGCACCAAGTCAGGGATTTATTCTTAACCGACCGGAGCTTACAGCACCAGCCAGCCAGCCAGCCAGGGCTTTCCCATACAGCCATCTCTCTTCCCCCCCAAGACTGTAGTAGAAGATCAGAAATGACTGTGTGAGAACGTAAAGGATGGTTATCCACTTTCATAGCTCCAGACTTGAGTAAAAGCACATTCATTATAATCAGGAAAAGCCTTAGCCAGCTATTTATCTACTAGTATGCTCAATTATGGCCACCTATCAGTGGAGAAATAAAACAACTAAATTTGAATGTGCTACAAAATGAAATATTTACAATAGCCATACATATATTGAGTTAGTTTGGTAACATAATACTAATCAGACACATGGTTTCTATTTCACATGTTTTCGAGCACTTTTGTGCTAAAAGGCTGCAGAGCACCAGCACAACGCATTCGGTACCCACAACTCTACCAAATCTGATGTAGTTTCGTCGGAACATGCCATTTTTTCCTGTAATTGTACTTTTGTGCTATTTCAGAGCTTTCCATCATTTGTGCTGAATGCTGAAAAATGTTTTATAATTGGAAATCACACCGTATCCTGCTTAGTGCAGCATCTCGAGTGGCAATGTGTCATGCTTGATAAAAAAAAAACACTGCGGTTATTAACCGTGATTAGAAATCATTTCAGTGTCTTCTGGATGTTCGAGAACCCATGAGAGTGCTTGGCACGAGAATACCAAAATCAAACATAATTACTGTTATGTGCTGCATCTGTTTTGCTACTTTCGCAAATAAAATGTTTTATTTTAATTCAATTATTCCAGACTGTTTATAGGTATATGTTAAAGCGCGCTGATAAATAAATGATCTCACTGTTAGTGATCCATTACTTCTCATGATTGCGCTTGGCTTTTAATGTCAGTTCATGTTTGTAAAAACATCTTCAGATCTAGCTCTGAGTGTTTTCATTGCTTAATTGATTTACTTAATCATAAAATACAATCATTACTTTGATATGAATTCTACACATGCTGTGCATATAGAAATATAATTGAAAAAGCAGCATCCAGATGGAACGTTCTAGTCATTTTGCTCGGCAAGATGTCTGAGAGCAACCTAATGCATGTAAAAAAAACTAAAACTGACAGAGAACTGGAAAAGAGAATAAAATCTCCCTCTCACAAAAAACGCCTAGACAGACCTCTACCTCTTCCCTGTACAATGATTTAATGTATGCAAATTATCTGGCTTCAGTTAATGAAGGCACAATTAATCACTGTAACGATGGTCTGATTTAACTTGGTTAATTACAATCTAAAATGTGAGTTGTGTGTTTGCGGATAAATGTGAGTCACAAATGCAGATTTTTAGGTGAAGAAACAGTCCAGCAGAGATAAAGACATATTTTCCTGCTCCCAAATGAATAAACAGAACAATTTATTATCCAAATGAAGTGAAAAAAACTGCAAGGGTATATTTTATATCCAGAAATAAAACAAATAATCACATACAATGTACAATGACTGTTATTTCATAACAGTAAAAAAAATAGATGAAATGATGCCAGGCATAGCAGCTGAAAAAAGAAAATATCAGTGTTTTATTCTATTAATTATATATTTAACATGAAATGTGCAGAAGCAGAACATTAAAACAGTTTGTTGACAGTTTCTCGAGGTGGAAAGAGAAACAGAGAGAAACCACCTCTCATTAAACCATCTTAAAAAAATTCTACTTTTGTGAACTGAATCAGTGTTCTGCCTATGTGAAAAAACTAGAACATCACTTTGCGCAATCACACGGTTCCCAACAACTAGTGACGCATACATATCGCTGTCACTAATTTTCATTATATATTAAATGTTGCATAGATTTTCTGCTTTCCCAGGCCAAATAGTGACTGATTGCTAGATGACAATGATTTTCCTCTTGTAAAAATGTTGTAGTTCAAATGAGAATATTTGTGGTTGTGACTTTACATGCCTTGTTTCTTTTTTCTATCTTCTTAGAGCTTGAGAATCACCAGGATGAATATGCAAAATGTTTCAAATCCCTGAGCTGCGGAGGATTTTAAGGCAAGTGTGTACACACACCTCAGAAAGGTTGCAAAGAAGGATTTAAAAATCTGCTCTCTCTGCTGATGAACACCCAGCTGCATGCGATCGCAGTGTGTGTATGTACACTTGCGTGTGTGTGTTTGTGCACTGGCAGAGGAGCTCCAGTGCTGTCAGTATGAGTTTGATTTGTGTGAGAATGTGGTGCGGCTCCAGGCAGGCAGGCTGATCCTGTTTTGTAGAGACGAGGAACGAGAGCCCATCACAGATTAGACACCCACAGTTTCGTGTCGATTTAATGCACCAAGTCAGGGATTTATTCTTAACCGACCGGAGCTTACAGCACCAGCCAGCCAGCCAGCCAGGGCTTTCCCATACAGCCATCTCTCTTCCCCCCCAAGACTGTAGTAGAAGATCAGAAATGACTGTGTGAGAACGTAAAGGATGGTTATCCACTTTCATAGCTCCAGACTTGAGTAAAAGCACATTCATTATAATCAGGAAAAGCCTTAGCCAGCTATTTATCTACTAGTATGCTCAATTATGGCCACCTATCAGTGGAGAAATAAAACAACTAAATTTGAATGTGCTACAAAATGAAATATTTACAATAGCCATACATATATTGAGTTAGTTTGGTAACATAATACTAATCAGACACATGGTTTCTATTTCACATGTTTTCGAGCACTTTTGTGCTAAAAGGCTGCAGAGCACCAGCACAACGCATTCGGAAAGTTGTTTGAAATTCAAAATGATGCCCGAAACAAAATGTACATACAAAAATCTATCCTTTAGCCATCTAACCTCACTATGCTCAAATGACTTTAAGCATACACGCTCAACACACACACGCGGCGCACTTTCAATTTCAGGCATCAGTACACCACCGCACAAACACATTCTGAGCAGGAATACACAAACAATACACTAACACAAGCTGCTTTTTCTCTCGCAATCTGTCTCTCTCTTTCTCTTTCTCTTTCTCTCTGGCTAACTGATAGAAAGATCTAGTCAGAGTGGGTGGCCGTATCATCACACAATGAGGCATAAAAACATTGGTTAATTCAAGCCTAAGGGCTGCACACATTTACCTAAATGAACTTAGTATTCTTATTCTACTTTGACGTCTATTTTCTCATTCGTTTGTCTGACGGATCCATCTATCCTCTTACCCCCAGTGCCCTGGCACCCAGTTGGCTGGATGGATCTCGGGGGAAAAGCAGCGAGCCCATGCCTGGGAAGGAGCCTTCCGCCTGGGCTACTGCCGAGTTCTGTGAACACCTTACCATCATCTTCAGACACTGCTCGCGAGGTGCGCGTTTACAGGGAAGAGGAGAAAAGAAGAGGAAGAGAACAGAATGCTAGCCAAGGTGGTAACAAAATATACAGGCTAAAGAAAAAAGCAAGAGGCGGAAGGAAAGAGAAAACTGGACTGCCACAGTGATAGAGAGCCGTGTGCTTACGTTCACATTCGCGCTACACACACACACACACACACACACACACACAAACATGCACGCGCGCACACAGTCAGTGCAAGCCCCAGATGGGCAAGTCATCAAGCAAGCTCAGCAGTTACAGCTATCTTGCTTTGAGTAAATGAGAAAATGAAATGATTGTGCGTGGGAGAGGGAGAGAGAGCGAGTCTAGTCTCTCATCCATTACAGTACGCCCGGAGAGCAAAGAGGTTCTGCCTTCAGCTAGCAGCCGTCTAACTGGACCTAAATGCTCAATCCCTGCACATTCATTTAGACCTGTCAGCTGCCACATTTAGAAGCAGGGACACACTGATAAAACATAGAAACGTTACGCACGACGGAATAATGAACACACACTTAAAGAAGTGAGGTGACAGAAGAAGAAAATCCAATTCCTTTACCTCATTGCTCAACAAAGCAGCATTCAGTGTTCGGCTGATTTCAAACATCTTGTTGGCGGTGTTTCGTTTCTTGTCGCTTTTTGGTGGGTTTTTTTTGCGTTCTCGTGGCTCTATGGCTCCTTTTTCTCTACTGGAAATGGGAATCAGTCCCGAGAAAAAAAAAGAAAGAAAAATGAACAGATTAAAAAAAAGAAGAAAAGGAAGGAGAAATCCTCTATATGTGCTGTCTGGCTGGATGTATTTTCTCCTCTCTCGCGCCCGTGTTTTCTGGTGCACCTCTGTTAAATGTGGCGCTTGTGCCCTGGCTCACGCCGCACGACTGAAGAGTCAATTTTTTTTTTTTTTTTAGCTCCCCAGAGTCAGCACATTAAAACAAGCAGTCGGTCTGCCGGGCTTCTTCCCTTATCTGTCCTCCACACTCTCGCTCGCACAATGCGTTCCGATCCTCACACTGCTCTCTAGCAGATTAGTTCGTCCCAAAACATAGCTCTTAGTTTAAACTCCTCTCTCTCTCTCTTTCTCTCTCTCTCTCCATCCTCACCCTTTCTCTTTCTCTCTCCTTCCTTACTCCCTCCCTTCCTCACACTCCCTCTCTCTCTATCTCTCTTTACCCCCACCCCACCCTCCATTCGCTCCCTCTCTCTATTTCTCGATCACGCTCTCCTGCAGTTACAGTTCACAGTGTTACCACAAGGTGGGAAGACTGTTCATAACAGACATGACACAGGCACATCTGCCTTTCCTGGCTCATCTTTTCCTCTCCGTTTGGCTTCACGGCTCTCCTCCTGCTGCTTGTGGGGAACACATGATCGCTTTGGCACCCACTCACCTCCGTTCTCCTCTCTCTCGCCTCCCCCTGCGCCTCAGTCGCCTTGTGACAGCCGCATTTGATGTATGGGAACAGGGTTGATTTATAGACCAATAGCATTAAGAAAACTCTGACCAGTGGCACCTAGCCGGAGAAAACCCCAGCTGAGATTTCAGCATATCATTTCCGGAGCATATTTGCTTACATCGCTTCCTCTAAAATAGCATTAGAGCAAGACGTTGGTGTAATTGTAGACAATGCCCCCAAAATGCATTTGGGCACTTACATATGAATGTAAATATATAAATGCCACTGAAAAAGAAGGGTTGCACAACCATACTTTCTGGTTGTCGAATGTCAGTAGAACATATCCATAGTTCATGTAAAGAACTACACCTGTGCTTACTCTACTAGCAGCACTTGTGTGAAGTTGTTTCATACTAATATTACTTGACCTTGGTTAGTTCTGAAAGAACTAGCATCATTTGTTCACTTATGCTGTTTGGTTTGATACTGTGTTTGATGCAGTGAAATTTATACATTGTGCCTTAAGTGTTCAATTACCTTTTGGAGTCATATATATGAACAATGGGCATACTGCCTGATTATTAAATTGCAAAGACAGTATTTGTCTTCCAATTGTGTTGTGTTGGTATTTGCTTAAATATAATTATTATAATTCATCAGAAGTATTTTAAAAGATTGAAAAAAGATAGAAAAGAATATAATATAATAATAGTTAGATGGAAATATAAACACCGGTTCCCACATAATATCAGAAACCAGAGGATTAATGGCCTGTCCTCTCAATAATTAAACGACAACAACCTTTTTTATAGATTAATGCAGTAATCAAATTATATTTAAATCATAATATTTATTTTAGCTTAATTTAAATTTTTTTTTTACTATAAATAACTGGTTTTAGTGACTCTCATTGTCGGCTTTAGATTTTAAAATGTGTTGTTTTATGTCCCTTTAGAATTCTTTTATATAGACAAACTTTAAAAAGTATGAGCAATCATGAGGTCATTGTTATTCATTGATTTAGTCATAGACTTGCAGATGTATTCCCATCAGCCAATGACTGCATAGCACTGTAATCTTACCATTAAAAAAAAAAAATTCAATATGCATGCTAAATTAGACTTTCAAAATGTTTAACTGCAATTAAGAAGAATGGATAAAATGAGTCAAGATTCATTATGATGTTTTGTGCTAAACAATCAGCTATTAATTGTTTAATATTAAATATCATTTTGTCTACGACAAAGCCTAATCATCATCATGCCAACGGACGCAGCTAAACTCAGGTAATACAAACCACAAAACCATATGTTTTTCTCTCAAAATAACAAAGCAGGCAAGAATAAGTCATTTTCAGCCTGTTTTGTTTCTAGAGTGTGAAAAGCGGAGGTTAGCTGAAAGTGGGTATGACTGCAGGAAAACAAGCTGTTTCTTTCTTTCTTCTTTTTTTGAAAACTGCGTATGGTACAGTATGATCTGGTCTCCAGTCCCCATGAGAGGCGTGTGTCCAGTTAATAGCAGCCTATTGACACCGACCCATCTGTTGGGGTGGACTGAAGCCAACTAAAAAAAGGGAGCTGGAGAGAGCATTGGAGAACGAGAGAGAATGCTACCATTTTTACGTCATAGAGGGTGTTTATGTGTGCGTATGAGCCATTACTTAAAACGGCATCATATTTGTTTTATGCTATTACAGAACAGTTTGTACCTCCACCGAGTCAACATTGCAACTTTTAATGCTAAACCCATTTAGAATAATAACATTATAGGCAAATCTTATGAAGTTAAGAATCCACCCAGTGTGTTGCATGCTACTGAGGGATCATGTAAAGAGCACCGTTTTCTCACTCTCACTGTAATTGCGTTATCGATGTTGCAGGATTTTCTATTTGTCAAGCACCGTAGCCTATTCCGGATTTTATCGTATATAACAAACCTGGTTAAAAATCGTTCAGGAGATGGAGAACTGGGATGGGCTGTCACTTGAATCATGGAGTCTACCGCTTATTTCCAGAGTCATCTGCCTCTCATTCTCCCTCTTCTGTCCGCCGGGGTCCCAGGGGGATTCTGATTGCTGTCTCCATAGTGACTCTATGTGTCTTCATAAAGCCTGTTCAGAGCCTACCGCTTCTCCTGTGCTGTCTGTTCCATGCAGATGACCTGCCATTCACTGCAAGGGACTCATGCGTGGAGTCCCAACATGGTCCATCTAAAAAGGGTTTCCCTGTACACCACCAAAAACATGTTGGCCACATTGGAAACGCACACCCACACTCACAAACACTCAAGTTGACTCTTCTTATAGCCCTTGCTTCAAATGCCTCCACCCCAAAAAGAAAGTCTCATCTTTAATGTTTAACTCAATCCAGTTTTGCCATCTTAGTCGTTGGCGTCACACCCGTCTCGCATGATTGTTAGCAGCAGAGTCAGTTATAATTGTGGGGTAAAACTTATTTTGATGTGGAAAAACATTGTGTCTCGTGGGAACCAATTAAAAAATCAGAGGATCAAGAAGTGGACTATACTTCGCTTTTGTATTCTATGATTGATGGGTTCATTAAATCATCTGTTCACTTGGCAGACTGCATGACAGGACCAGTGTGCAGAGAAGAAATTCTGCTTTTGCAGGAATGTCATAATTGTCATAGGAATATCTGCTGTGATTCTGTTTCCCCTACAATTTTATTTCCTGCTTTCTTGTTCACAGATACATGCATACGGATGTGCATCGCGTGCATCCTGAAGCATGCGCAGACACAAAAGAACGAGGAGGGGATCTATATTTTTGTCGCCCGATTCATAATACGAATTGACAGTCTCAATAAATAAACAGGGAGGCATGGAGCCAGATAATTGGAGATGTTAGGGAATGACATACCATGAAGGACAGCTTTTCAATTTTCAGTTTGAAGTGTGTACCGTGCAGCACAATTCCTCATTATCTAAAAACAATCAAACTACCCTGACTGCCTGTGTGTAGTTTGCCGTCAAATATGATCCTGAGGAAAAAAATCATTGCCAATTTTGTCTTAATAAAGACGACCCCAGTTCTCTTCATCTGCTTCTGACACTCGCCGCTCTGCTCATAACCTGAAAATTAGCGTCTGAGGGTCTCAATGCCTGTGTCCTCCTGAAATGCAAGTCATATGGTTGTTCATTTGCAGGCTAATCAGAAAGCTGCACTATTAATGGAAAATGAATGAGATTTGATTGTGGTTGATGGCATAGGCTATGCTCCAATTTTTCTGGAATCCATACACTTTAATCAATCTATATTGAGAGACAGACAGTGCCGGTTGTGAGGGACATTGCAATTTGAAATATGAGACACTTGAAGGGACGGTTGATGACTACAATCTTTATCCTCACAATATAAGAAAAAGAAATAGCAGGTTCAAGGTAGCTAGTGATTGTAATTTTTCTTCATATTTATTTAAGGCCTAAATGATGTGTGCTTACCTTCCTTATTTCTCATACACACTCTGAGGGTGAATTCCATTCAAAAGTGAGCATCATTCTATCCTAGTCACTGCGAAGTCTAGTACTGTATGTGGCCATTTGAAACATCCTACACAAAGCCATACTTTCCTGCCACTTTAATATGAATCTGAAATCTGAATGTTACCTTGATGACATACAGTAATCGCAAAGTTCATGTTTATAGATTAACATTGCTGTGGCAAATAAATATTTGAATTAAATATGGCCTCTGTGTGTCATTATAATAAACTTCTTTTTTTACACATTTATTTCAACTGGCTGGTTCTGTGGTGCTTGATTGTTTAAGAACAATGTTTCACAAATATTACAGTTGGGATTAAATCCCATAATATCTGTGATAAATTACCTCAAAATGAATTGGGAGGATGTGTCACCCGAGATCACATGATCGTAAATGATAAAATTACTTTCTTGAAGTGAATGTACCCTTGGCTAATTGGTCCCTTGTGAAGGGATTCAATTGCTCAGTTTATTTTGAAACGAACCTGCAAATAGCATCCACATCAGTATTGTAGTCATGACCTGAGTAGCTTGAGTCTGAGTTGAGACCGAGACCAGAGGATGGCTGAATCCGAGTCAAGACCAAGTCAAAATGATCCAAAGTCAAGGTCTATGACAAGACAAGGATCATGAAAATATGATCCTCCAGATGAACTCATACTACAACGCTGATCCACATCCCTATAATTTTAAGATCTTATGAAATGTTTTACAACATAGTCCTACAATCAGTGTCCTGATTTATTGTGTTTCCCATAAGAACAGGAAGTTTGGGTATAAGGAAAGATTTTTTTCTAGCCAATAGTCTGTAGGTAAGTGGCAGCCATGCATAATAAGTTGCTATCTTGCTATCTATCTATTTTTGTGCATTAGATTGCACAATGTGTAATACAGGATGAATATTCTTGAACTGTTTTCCCAGAAGAGAAATGTAAACTTTTAGGCGTACTCTTGCAAACAGATGGCTTTAAATCAAATAGACATGGACTTAAAGTCACAAATCCCTCAATTTATTTCTTTTTCAGCCATGAACGCAATGGATGTTATAGTGCATGTTTTATTAGCAGCTAATAAAGGGCTTGGTCTGTGTAAACACTGCTGACATTTCCTCTCCATTTGGACGCTTTATATTATAGGGCTGCACAGCATTATTTGGCGCGTTGTGAGAAGACATCCGTGTGGTTGGGGGAGCTGTGCGCTTTTCGCGCGCTTACACCACGCCGTCGTCTTGGAAACGCTTCTTCAGCGTCGCTGCTCAAGCCTGTGTGAGGTTGTATGGACGGATGATGGAAGAAAACAGCAGAGAACCTCTCGATACTGGTGTGTAAAATGAAAACACATGAATACAGATTCATTAATACTCGTTGGGTACTGTCTGTGCTTGTATAGAGAGCGAATTTCGCTGTTATGTGCATGATATGAGCGCTTCGTCCATGTAAACACAGTGACTGTTTGCTAACGTTAGCCGAATAAACCTTATTTATGTGACTTTCCGGAAATTGGAGTGTCAAAACATTACAAAGTGTCAATGTATTGCGATGAATATTCACTTATAACTGCATAAGTAATGAAACGGTACACCACGTGTGTTTGTAGTCCAGCCTTGTTAAGGTGGACACTTCCATATACGGTGACTGACATATTTACACTTAGTGGCTCTGCTACATATTTACGAGATTGTCCTAGCTTTGCTGTGCATTTCTTGATTAAATATGTGACCCTGGACCACAAAACCAGTCATAAGGATAATTTTTTATTTATTTATACATGATCTGGAAGTTGAATAAATGAGCTTTCGATTGATATATGGGTTGTTAGGATAGGACAGTATTTGGCTGAGATAGAACTATTTGCAAATCTGGAATCTGAGGGTGCAAAAAATCAAAATATTGAGAAAATCTCCTTTAAAATTGTCCAAATGAACTTCTTAGCAATGCATATTACTAATACAAAATTAAGTTTTGATATATTTATGGTAGGAAATTTACACAATATCTTCATGGAACTCGATCTTTACTTAAAATCCTAATAATTTTTGTCATAAAAGAAAAATCTATAATTTTCTTACCCATACAATGTATTGTTGGCTATTGCTACAAATATGCCTGTGCTACTTATGACTGGTTTTGTGGTCCAGGGTCACATATAGCCTACTAGACATTTACTATTTATGCTAGCTTTACAAGTATTACTAGCTGGACTACATCCTTACTACTTTACTAGTGTACAAGCTAGGTTACTAGTAATCTGATTAGACTGCTGCCTTTGAGAATTTACTGAATTCAACATCTATATATATATAATATATTCATATATAACACCTACATATAATGTATTCAATATAAGATATTGTATAAATATTATCTATCTATCTATTTCTACAACACCGAGCTAAATTAATATTATGCTTGTAAATGTTAAATATGGACATAAAAGATTTTTAAAGTTACACTAATTTTATAATAAATTATAATATTGGTCTGTCTTTTGGATGTTCACTACTTAAATTGTTAGTTCACCCTAAATGAACTTCATCTTCGGCAGAATGAATGCTTTAGTCACCACTCACTTTAATTAAATTAAAAAAAAATTTCTCATACAATGGAAGTGAATGGTGCCTATTGTAAATGCTGTCATTCTGCATAAGATCTCCTCCTTTTGGGTTCAATCTAAGAAAGAAAATAATATGAGATTGGAGTAAATTTTTGAACTATTTCTTTAATTGTTTGGCATTTATTATTTTTAGGTTTTGCTTCTGTTGTCCTATTTCAATTCATGTTTGGGTAAAAATGATTCAGACTCAATTAAGAACTTTTTGGCATTGTTTTCTGTCATTCACATAGACCACAACCCTGTTTGGATGTCAGGTTTTAATTGCTGTGTTAGAGGAATATGGAATAACTATTGCCAATTAATTTGGAAGTCATCAACAGGCTGTTTATCATTGCTGAAATATTTATTTCCTTCATGTTTTAGAATGGAATGTGTTTTAGGTATTGTAAACTGTAGGCCAGTCACCACCTATATGTATTTCTGAAATTTTTGGGGCAGATAATGAAGAGGGGGGAGAGGATGCTTTGGTGGGGAATGTGAACAAACTAATGGTCACCCCTCCAGGATACACTGGACCTCCCAAGAAAGGTCATATCATCTTCGACGCCTGCTTTGAGAGTGGTGAGAGATCTTGAGTATTTGTATTTTTTTAGCCCCCTTTTCATGCTGTTATGTGAACACTACTGTTCAAGAACAGCATTTATTTGAAATAAAAATCTGTTGTAACATTATAAATGTCTTTACTGTCACTTTTGATCAATTTAATGCATCCTTGCTGAATAAGTATAAATAAAAAAAAAAAAAACTTTGAGCTGACCCAGAGCTGTTAAACGGTAGTGCAGTTTCTGCACCATTACAGGATGGATTTGCAAAAATCAAGATTCATTCTTAGCATTTTTTTCTTATCACTCAGCCCATCTTCCATTATTTAGACAAACTTACATTGTTGGCTGAGATTATTGAAGAATATTTACACATTATGAAGTGATCAACCTATGTTTTGGGGATGATCAAATCCACTTTAAATATTTATTGTATAAAGGTAAAGGAATCTGCACCCAATATCTTTTAAGCAATTTACTAACACTAAGTTGCCATTATAATCTTGTGCTGAGTTTCATGAGTACAAACATATTAAGCGTGTAATACTGACATGTTCATGATCTAATTTATCTAGTGTATAAACAGAATATCAATTAAAAAGCACCTTAATTGAGCAATATGTTAACATGGCAGTTAATTAAAGATTTAGAAGAATGTATACGGTGAACAGCTAGAATAACCATCTATGCCTCTACAAATGTGATACACCCTTGAATTCCCAGAAGAGCAGTAGATCTCTTGTCATCAAACATGTTTGTACGAAAATCATTGGCAGTGTCTTTTGTTAAACCATACTATTTTAGCATATGGCAGCACAGCCTGAGAGAGACTTTTGTCCATGTGAGCAGGGCTTTTAATGGATAATTATCTCCCTTTTAAATGGAGGGGGTAAAAATGGAAGCGTTTCAATTGAAAGTGACTGCTCTTGTCGGTCTACTCGCTGAAAACTGTAATTAAAGTAAGTTATGATATTTTGTAGCATACTTTGAGTAAATGGCCTTTGTTTGGCACTTTTTGCCAGTCTGAATGAGCAGTGATGTAATGAAAATAAAGTGCTTTTGCAGTGACAAGGTCAAGTGGGCAGCTGAGAGCAGCTTTGGGCCAGATTGACAGTGAATCAGTATGGCTGGAACAGGCACAATATCATTCTTTGCTGGGAGATTAGGTTCAGGGTCTCCAGCAGATGAGACTCAGCTTTCATATTCTTGACAGCCAACCAATTCTCCCCTCTGCGGGGAGAGAGCTCGCCTGTGGCTAGACTCCCTGTGGGGAGGTTTTTTTATATAGATTTTTTGGTCTTGGAAATATTCTGTAATAGTAACATTTTTAGGTGGAGCGAGTCTTTCTGGTATTATCAGGTAGTTGCTTGTGAGCTTGGATTGAATGTTAAGCTGACACAAAGCAGTTGGTTACGGAGCCAGTGTCTGAAATGTAAGACTGACCATTTCGAATCAATTCCAGAGTAACTTGATAAATCAATATGATTCTGAGCAACTCTACCAGAACTAATAATAAACACTGTTCACATCATGCGCTAGCAGTTGAGCCATCTGTCATCATAGAGATTATTATTATTGTTATCAAAACAATGACGTTCCTCGTAAGGATGTTGACGGTAGCCATGTTTGTGAGCCGAGAGTGGATGATGTTTTGTGGCAATAAAAGGACATGGAATATTAACATAAGTTACAGAGCCAAAGTCAATATAAATAAATAAATAATCAGGACGTTTTATAAGTTTCTCGGTTTTCCCCTCTGACTGCCCCCGAGGACCCCGAGGCACTGATTAATGAACATCCAGCCGCAAGACCAGGATCAGCTAACATATATGACATTACCCCCATGTCTCTGGCTCGGCAAATTCTCTGAATGATTTATGGAATAGATATTAATCTGCTTCCAGTAAACGCATTATCCAAGTTGGAAAATGGAGAGGAATTGATGTTACAGCGCTAATGTCAAATTAATGTCCTGTTGCTGTTTCAGCAAAGCAACATTGCAGTGAAATTATGTTAACCACTTACACACTGACAAAAGGGAAGCGGCACTTTCTTGGCAACAATTGGTGCTTTTGACGTAAGTGACTTTGAGAGCTGAAGCCGCCATGTCAATTGAAGGACTTAAGATGCAATAGTTCAGCAAAGTTTTCGGAGCTAGGCACATTCGGTCATTAATCAAACACTCTTCTCTTTATGTTGAAGAAGATGTGGAAATGTAAAGGTTTGTGGCGATGTGGGCTCATTTGTCAGAAAGCCACCTGTCAGCAAGTGATAACTTTTCACCGTTCGCAGCCTCTCCTTTGTTACGGTGAAAGTCAGCACCTTGGAAATGGAAATGATATTTAATACACAGTCGAAGGATAAAATATCCCCTTGGATCGCTCGTAAAAAATGAAAATAATAGCATAGATGCATTAGATATCACTTGCTCAGATTTTGAGAAAAAAAGTTAAACTCTTTTTCAAAACAAATGGCTGTGCAGCCAGTATTAGCAGTTTCAGTTTATATACAGTATATACTAGGTTTGGCTGATTAACTAACTAAAGCTAGTGATGCTACTAACTTAACTGAATTTTTTAGTTGCATGACTTAGTTCATCTGTTTTTAAAGTAGTGAAAGTTTTAGTTATTCTAGTAAATCTAGTTCTATGGAAACCTTTGTTTAGGAAGTTCATGTTGATGATTATTTTGATAGTTGATTAATCTGTTATTATTTGTTTGATTAATCTGATAAAAATCTGATTAATTAGTAAATATTAAAATGTGTACTTTAGTTATCTGCTTTATGTTTGTATCTTGTATTGTATCTAATTACAATTATTGCTAAGCATGAGTGTAGCTTAACTACTGCAAATTATGATTAGCTTGTAGCTTGTTAAGCAACAGTTTTTAGAGTAGCTTCCCCAACACTGATATGTACACTGTGGCTGCTACATAGTCAAGTCAAGTCAAGTCACCTTTATTTATATAGCGCTTTTAACAATACAGATTGTGACAAAGCAACTGAACAGCATTAATTAGGAAAATAGTGTCAATAATGCAAAATGACAATAGTAAACACTCATTTTTCAGTTAAAGACAGTTCATCATTGAATTCAGTGATGTCAACATCCAGCTCAGTACAGTTTAAATAATATCTTTGCAATCATGTCAACGATATCGCTGGAAATGAAGTGTCCCCAACTAAGCAAGCCAGAGGCGACAGCGGCAAGGAACCAAAACTCCATTGGTGACAGGATGGAGAAAAAACCTTGTAAAAACATACAAGCTTTCAATCCAGGATCGCACCATCTATGGGATTTCAAGCAAATGTGTCTTACTTAAAAGCCAAGATATCACTCAAGTTCCTTTTCTCTGCCAGCAAATTTGTTTCTTGCCTCTTTCTCCCTTTAGACAGCTGTCATGAAAAAAGAAAAAAAAAAAAAAGGCTCTTATCTTTATTATCCGGGTAATAAATTCTAATTGGTTAATTAAAACAGACCATGGATACGTAAACTGTTTACTGAAGGCATAAAACACTTAATTTACATTTAGATTAGATGTAACTCATTTTCTTGTCAGCCATATGCAGATTAGGTCAGTGGTATATCTTTTCTTAGGCATTTGGGCCTACAGGTTTCTAATTCTCTCTCACTTCTGTGTCTCTGTCTTTTTTTTAGTGCAACTTATTAAAATAACCCCCATTATGCACAGTTTGATAGTAAAAAACATAATGAATATTTCCTGAAGGTGTCATTAAAATGGTATTGATGGCTCTATAGATATAGTTACGTTTGCCGCATTATGTAAATTCCATAGATTCTTGAATTTAAAAGAGCTTTAATGGTTACAATTAGCACTTTAATCTTGTGATATTATCTGAGGTTTTTAATAAACTGATATGGTTTTGTTCTAGTTTAGAAACATTTGTTTGTCTTTTTTTTTTCTTTTGGAGTGGCTGACTTTTTTTATTTACTTTTTTATGATAACAGACATTGAGAGGATTGATAGTCTTGCATTAATCTATGGCCTCTGGATAAAAGCATTCAAATTTAGCATGCCAGAATCAAGAATAAAAGTATATTTATTGTAAACCTTTTTGCATTTTGAAGAAATCTTTTGAAGTGCACGTCATTTATTACCTCACACCCACTCTTTCATTCGTGTAGATGTTCTCACATCAGTTTCCTAATTCATTCTGGGGCAAATTATGTCAAAAAATATTCTCCACATGCTGGTGCTTATCTGAGGCTTTGAGTGATAAAACTTATTGACTGTAGCTGCTGATTAAATCTGGTGACAGCTAGAGGCAGAGGAAGAAGGTGTGTGCGCATCTACACAAGTGCATATATGTGTATGCGTGTCTACATAATGATTCGATTCCTACCAGAATATAACGTATCCACCAATGACAATCCGAGGCGTGCGGTACCCCCTAAGCATTTAACGGATTTGCACTGGGGATTTTAAATTATCCATTGTAATCATAATAGATGAAAAAACTCCTTCGATTCAGCGAACAAAAGAAATGTGTTCGGAGAGGGGACAAGGCCTCAGCCGCACGTTTGCTAATGAGGATAAACAGTAGGGAAAAATCTCTCTGCTGATGGGGCTCTAATTGTTTTGCGTCCCCACCCCCCATTCTGTAGAGTTTCTCTGTCTGTTTTTATCTTCCCTCAAAAGTCCTCATGCTTCATGTCACTCTTGCAGAGTGCATCTAGTGGATGAATGATTACATTTAGCACCCCAGGAAGACAAGAGGGGGATGGAGGGAGAGAAAAAAATGCAGCCAGACTTGCCACTGCCAGCAGATATTTATATACTTCAGATGTACCCTGAATCAAGACAGTCAGATCCCCATTGATTAAAGAAGTGGAAACATTCTAAAAATCAGGCTTTATGCTCAGCACAAGTGCCTGCAGGATACAGAAGGGCTTACAGGGAGGATGAAGGGTACTTAGACCGATATTAGGCTACTATAGATGTATCCCTGTCCTCAACAAAACATAACAACATGGGCAAGCATAAAAAGACAAGTGGAAGAGATATTAGTCACAGATTTTGTGCTTAGCGCTTAGAAGATAAAAGTTTTGCTTGTAAACGCCTTGGTGTTTAGCAGAAGAGTCATGCTCCTACTAAGAAGGCTACTTCACTGTCCAGTGTCTTATGGTTTTCTCTCTATTTTTTCTTGAGGTTTTAAGGAGGATTGAATTGATTTGGGCTGTTTTCTGAGAAGAACCCAGAGCAGGTTTCTGATTGATTGTTTTTTATCAAGCATTTTTGTCCTCCATCTTGCTAGTTGAAGCTGGCCTGCTTGTCCTTTGACAATTTCGTAGCTTTATCTCTTTCATTCCACTAACTGATACTCAGGCCTGTGGTGTTATACAGCTCTGACCATGAAGAAAATATCCCTGCACTCAGACACCATGTGTGGAAGGGGTTTCACGCTCTCCCCCTCCTAAACCACAAGGTTAACAGCCTCGCTTCTTGAGTTTTACTGTAACACATCCTTACTCATTGTGGCCCTTTACTCATATATCACTCAGTCAATGCACAAAGCCAAACAGCTGTAAAATTTACACAAAGTGGTGTAAACAGTTTGTTTTCTGTCACAAAATAGTATTTTTCTTTTTCTATCCACTAGATTGTTGTAAAAAAATTACATGAAACAACAATTGCAAACCATTAAGCTTCAGTAATTTACTATGTATATTTCGGAGTAAAACAAATGTAAGTTTAGGACTATGGAAGTTATTTCTGCATCAATCACTCAATCACTCAATCAATCAATCGGAAAAAGAAAAAAAGTAATTGCAACCTTTCTGACAATTCTGACTTTTTCTCTCAATTCTAAGTTTATATCTCACAGTTCTTAAAGAAACTCAGAACTGGGAGATGTAAAGCCAAAATTGTGAGATAAAATATTACAATCACCTTTTTTATTTTTCTATTCCGTGGCAGAAATAACCATATTGGATTGTACTTGAGGATTTGATACTGATTGCTAAACTGTAATGTTATTTGTTAATAGTATTTTTCATTGTCTTTGTGGCCTTGATGATGTCAGAAGTATGTAAAGTTTGTTTCAGTGGTGATAAATCCTTAATGAATTTTGAAAAAACAAGCATGTTTGTTTTTCGCTGGCCTGTGTCTCTCATTTTTAAACATTATTTGTACCCTGAAGCCAGGCTCACACTACAGGACACGTTCAAAACTGAGGCGATTTCACTCCAGCACTTCTCTTTCTCCTTACCGTTGTGATACGTTTTCGACACATTATACAGACAGTCGTGTTACTACAAAATATCAAGAAGCAGTTTCCTCCGTCTCCACTATCCAATGGAGCCGTATAGCAGCTGTTTTGCGGTCGCGCATTGGCTATTGTGAAAGTACTGACGTAATCATATAGCCGTCATCATCCCGATTTCAATCCTAAATATCAAACATGTTTGATATGATCGGGGCGGCCCCGATTTGTGTCCGAGCAGATCGGGAGGTGCAAGATTCGATCTGTGAATGCCTCACATTACCAGATAATCCGTGCCGAACATCGGGACCAATCGAGGGGCTCGACAAGATTTTTGCTCCGATTCTTGGGAGGGGGAAATCGGGGCTAAATCGAGCTAAAAATCCTGTAGTGTGAGCCAGGCTTAAGACCTGTTTTTTTCAACGTAAGTTAACATGAAAGAACAAGCAGTTGTATTTGCGCTTTGAACTTTGCATGTCTATACCACATCCTACAGTCTCATGCACAGAGATGAACCGCATAGCTGAACTATAATTTGAATTGGTCCTCACTCTTCCTGCCGGCATAGCAACTGCTTCTCAGAGCAGAAGTGCACAGTGGTCATGCTGTAATATTTACCCACCCCTAGAGTGCTCGGTTATAGAGTGTGTGTCCGCGCTGTGGAACGAGCTGGGCGAGCAGATATCTCAAATGTGCACAAGCAAATGAAACAGGTGATAATCCTGCCTGACATTCTCACCATCAGCCTTGGTTATGTTTGATCAGAGCCCTGCAGCCTGGAGAGATCTGGAATGAAACTTAAGCTCTTAGGCTATTGATGGCTGTTGAGATACCTGCATGGGAATATCATGAGTGCACGTGTGGTTGCGCATATTTAATTGACGTGTTCTTTGAGGTATTTCCTCTGGTATATTGCTCTGTGAATTGTCAGAATGTGTTTTAGTATGGTTTTAGTGCATTGTGCTCTTTTGCATGCTTTGGGGATCTTTCTTTTTACCTATTCTAATGTATAAAATATGCACAATTTGTAGCGTGAATCATATTTCCCTTTAATTTTGACTATTTTTATCATTTGTTCTACAAACCCAATTCCAAAAAAGTTGGGACACTGTACAAATTGTGAGTAAAAAAGGAATGGAATAATTTACAAATCTCATAAACTTATATTTTATTCACAATAGAATATAGATAACATATCAAATGTTGAAAGTGAGACATTTTGAAATGTCATGCCAAATATTGGCTCATTTTGGATTTCATGATAGCTACACATTCCAAATAAGTTTGGACAGGTACCAATAAGAGGCCGGAAAAGTTAAATGTACATATAAGGAACAGCTGGAGGACCAATTTGCAACTTATTAGGTCAATTGGCAACATAATTGGGTATAAAAAGAGCCTCTCAGAGTGGCAGTGTCTTTCAGAAATCAAGATGGGCAGAGGATCACCAATTCCCCCAATGTGAAACTTCCACATCATTGCATTCTGTTTTTATTCGCAATTTGTACAGTGTCCCAACTTTTTTGGAATCGGGTTTGTATTTGGTTGGTCCACAAATTATATTTCACCCAAATTTATGTATTTGGCAGATGCTTTAATTATCCAAGGTAAGCATGTACATATTCATGTGTTCCACGGGAATTGAATCCATGCTCTGTGCTGCTAACGCTAGGTTCAGTTCACTGGGGTGCATCAAAATTCAGAAAACTGCTTTAACACCAATCAATTGAGCCAAACTCTTATCTTTTCATGGCAAAACACAAGCATAATTTTTTTTATAGGCAAGTCTTTGAATCCAGCAAGTCTTACCTTGTGGTTAACGACCAATCCTTTTTCTGTTTGTTCTCCATTGAAGTATTGTGATTGCTAACTCCTCTATGCCAAATTTCCTCCAGAAGAACACGAAAGATGTTCCATTACTAAATGATAAATTGGTTCAGTGCTATCAAGTTAGACACAACGAGGAACCAGTTTTCAAACCGTACAACACATTCCCACTTTCAGCCACTCAGTTTAGAAACTAATTCCTGCCATGTGTTTTACTTGCGAACTTGACACATACTTCAATTAGCACCCTTCACATGCTCTCACCAGCACATTATAATGGGTGGTATGAAGACTAGCATAACACTCATGGGCTCAGCGTTTTCTATTTTACAGTTATTAGCAGAAGGTTAACTTGGAGCACAACTGCCTCTTCTTTAAAGCAAATGGAATCTGTGCGGTTTTAGCCGGACGCTGACCCCTATTAGGAGAGCCTCCAACGAATGGCGGCTTTCCTGACTATCTGCGTGGGGTCATGCCGTATGTGTGTGTTTTTCTCAATGAGCTCTTTAACCTGCTCTCTAAGCCGCCACTCTTGTGTAGAGAGTGTTTAATATACTAGGTCAAGTGATCGAGTCAGTATCACCATTGGCTCCGATCCACTTTGTGTAGTAAAGTCATTTCAACTTGTTTCCACAGTTTCCAGGTTTTGTTTAAACACTTCTTTCGTATTTAACGCTTCAAGGACTCATGGCTGCCTATTGGGCTATTGTTTGCTGTTATAGCTCAAAAGCTGAACAAAAACATGCCGTTTTCGTGCATTTAAAAGCAAAGCTCGGAAACGGCACAGCGAGCAGGGAATAGAGAGCGTCTCACAGGTGAAAATGACTACACAGAGCCGTTTTGGATACGTTGCCGCATGAACACGCTGCTCCACGATGATGGAGTAATCCATTTCCCCAGCAGCTCTCCTGATGCCATAAACACAGGCGCTAGGCGGACATGCCATTCCTCATTCTAGGCAAGGACATGCAGTTTGGGAAAACGCTTGAGATTTGTAATGCTTTAGCGCTCTGTGTTTTTGCTTTTTCTTATTTTACACCGCCTCTGTTTATATTGCTGATTTATTTAAAACATATTTTCTTTGAGATGAAGTTCATTGATGTGTCAGGTTGCATTTGATATCACACATTTGTATGCTCCGGGTATGTTTGTAAACCGATGCATAAGAACAGAGAGGAATTTTAATAGAAATACCATCTGTTTGGATTCTGACAGCTTCTTGAGACTGAACCAAAACCTGTTTGTCAGGTTTTGCCACGGCTGAAATCTGTAGCGTTTCGCATGCACGTACAGTACTACTCGAGGATATATAACGAATGTTTTGCAAACAGATAACTGCTTCTTGTGTGCCGTCCTCAAACTTGTTGACTGTTATTCTACATCATTTGAGCACATTCCCCCCTACAAAGATAAAAGCTCTGATTGTTGCTCTCTGCTGAGATTGTATTCAAACACTTCAGTGTTACGTAAAATCACAAAGTGCCTTAGTGCATCTAGATTTACTGTTTTGCTAACAGCACCTCTTGTTTGCATTCTCTGCTCTGTGATATCTCTGTGAACACAGCATAGCATTTTAATTCAGAGTGAACGGTATTGATCTGTAAAGGACGTGATATTCATCATGTAAGAATATTATTCAGTCTTAATTTGGCGTGGTAGATGGTAACGTTAATAGCAAAATCTATAGCCTTTCATCAGCTGCTAGGCTGTGAGAAGTGTGTCATAGAGAAGATTTTTGTCAAAAAAGATTCTTTGAGAGAGTCTAAAAAGGCCTGCGTCTAGCAGAAAACCAATTCTAGACCACCCACCGTCTTTGAATCGGGAACATTTTAAGTGTGCAAATACTTCGCCCTTATTTAGAGCAAAAACTTTGCATCTGTCCTTTGAAGAGGGTTCAAGAAGCTTCCTTGCTCTTGGCAGCCACCGCTGATTCCAGTGCCTTCTGCCATGCAGCCAAAATGACCGTCCCTGTTTTATTTTTGCCCTGAAATAAGAGACATTCAGAATGAATATCGAATATACTGTAAATCGAATCCATCATAGGCTACATTCACACAGCAGCAAAATACAGCAGTCAATCCAGATTCATAGTGCTAAATATGGTTCCATTGACACACAGTTTGATTAAACCGAAGTGACAACTGTATTTTATAAACCAATTGATACTTAACCACATTTATCTCAAGTGCTCCTAAAAATAAAAAAAAGCTGTATATGGATTGCATCTCTCTGAATGTAAATTATTTATCCAGCTTATCTGTTCCTATGTCTTCTTTCAAATATTTTAATCAGTATGTTTATCTCATTAAAATCTGGTTAAATTTCTTATGTTTTAAGCAATTTAACGAGGAACTTTTACCTACATATATATGTATTTATTTATTTCCCCGGAAATTATCCTTAGACGCTGACATGACAATGCCTAAATAAATGCATAAATCATACATGAAATAAAAAAGGGCTTGCCGTAAGTTATTTGTTCATACAGCAGTGGCTCAAATAAAATGTAAGCTGGCGTATGAACAAAACAGTTTGAGTGTCTCCTGTTAGTAAATATGCTTGTCAGTCCCAAACTTTAGAAGATTTTGAATGAAGCTAAAGTTAAAGTGTAGATAGTTGAGGTGCCTTTCCCCCCTAGTGAGCTTCTCTACTTCTGTATTTGTTTAATTTTTTTTTTACTATATATTTAGAGCACTGTTGCTTAATTCTCTTAAGTAATTACACCGCAGTGGGTGTAGTTTGCTAGAGTGCTTGTGCAAAGGGAGGTGAGAAGGAGCACTGATTTTCTGCCAAGATTTCTGAACAGCTTGCAGTTGAACCCCTCCGTTCTTTTTCTTTCCATTTGAGTCTATCAGGCCATTGACAGTAGCATCACTTTATGTAATTCCCTGTTCTGAAAAGCTTTTGCACGTTGAGAGATTTCTGTGTCTCTAGCTCAGGATGGCCAAGAAGCCTTGCTGGCATTTTGCAGCCATCTTGGTCCACAATGGCTGCACGCCATTAATTCAGCTGCATTAATTCAGCTGTGGTTTGATCACACTGTCGCACAACACGACAGCACAGACCAGATGTGCACTAGTTACTGCATGCTACTGCTATGGGACTCAACTCTGAGTTTATTACTGCATACCAACCCCTTAGTGCTGACTGCTGAATTGCTAGAGTCGTGTTATTTTTTTCACTCAAACCGATTCCCTGGCACAGTCCAGATGAAACACAATCAATTGATTGAGCTTGGATGTAAGCCTACATCTGACGACCAAGGTTGTTGTGTAATATCACCAAGACAGCATTTATTTAATCACAAACACAGTAAAAACTCTAATATTGTGAAATATTGTTCCAATTTAAAATAACTGTTTTTAATTTCAGTACATTTTAAAATATAATTTATTCCTATGATGGCAAAGCTGAATTTTCAGCAGCCGTTACTTCAGTCTTCCATCAAAAGAGCCTTCATAAATCATTCTAATATGTTGATTTGGTGTCCTGGAAACATTTAAAAATAGTTGTGCTGCTTAATGTTTTTGTGAATTTTGTGAATTTTTCAGTGATATATATTTTTTTTCTTCAGGGTTCTTTGATGAATAGAAGAAGAGTCAGTTTTGATCAGTTTAATGCATCCTTGCTTATTAAATGCGTTAATATCTTAAAAAAAATTCTATAGACACAGATTGTAGTGAAAACAATGGTCGTGTATGTATCAATCCATTTGCCAATCTATGGATCTATCTATGCAGTGTTTCCCCTGCCATTATATTAGGGGGGTGCCCCGCCCTCTCAAAGGCACCCCCGCCCCCCCGAAGGTCAAGTTAATTTTATTTTCTCTATAGCGCCAGATCACAACAGAAGTCATTTAAAGTTACCTTTCCTATAGAACAAGTCTATACCTTGTTGTTTTTATTAAACAAACTAAATAGCCTTATGTTATTTATCTTGTTTACACAACGACGGCATGTCATTTCTGTCTCTACATGGCCGCGTGTTTACAATTCTCCTTTGCTCTTTGTATCGCATGTGCACACGCACACACAGGTGAGCACACTCCCACTAGTATTTGTAAATATTAAGCCCCAAAAGACTATTTAAATATGAATTCTGCGTGTCTCTGTGTTAATGAATGGCGCAGACGCACGGTTTTGCTTACTACTCGTACTGAAGCACGCGTGACACTTGCCGTGATATTAAGGTCTGCCTTCTCACTAAATGATGAGATAAATACGAACAACAATCTCCAGAACTGCTCTGATAGTCACTTCATGAGCATTTGACCGTTTCATTTGAGTAAAACTATCTGCATATCATATACACACACAAATGTAAAAGTTTTCATGGCAACCCGTCTAAATAAATGTTCGGTTTAACTTGTAATTGTGGCTGAAATACATTACTATTGTTGAGTAGAATGTATGTAATAGGCAACTACTAAAATTATTAAAACCTTATCTTTAAGGAATAATACAATATTTCTTCAATGTTTTAATTGTAATATTAAATCCCCTTTATTTCCCAAAAAATTATTTTTTAAATTTTCATTAATTAAAAGATAAATTAAAATAATGTTTTATGCCTTAAAAAATTTAAATACACAACAGAATTTCTGAGGAAAAAAAATCATAAGGCTATTGTAGGAATAAATGAAACTTGTTTTTATGCTTTCAAATAGTTAGACATGCTAAAACACAGAATTTGTTAACAATAAAACATAAGGTTGGAAAAAAAAAACATTTCGTAGGGCCCTAAATGTAATTTTTGTTTAACTTTTAATAAATTGTTTAAGTTTCATGATTTTAATTAATTAGTCATGCTTTTTGATTAATAAAATGTAATTTAAATGTAATTAAAAAATTTATTTTTACAATAGCCATTAGTTAAAAGATCCATTAAAAAAATGTTTTATGCCTTAAAAAATTTAAATACACAACAGAATTTCTGAGGAAAAAAAATCATAAGGCTATTGTAGGAATAAATGAAACTTGTTTTTATGCTTTCAAATAGTTAGACATGCTAAAACACAGAATTTGTTAACAATAAAACATAAGGTTGGAAAAAAAAAACATTTCGTAGGGCCCTAAATGTAATTTTTGTTTAACTTTTAATAAATTGTTTAAGTTTCATGATTTTAATTAATTAGTCATGCTTTTTGATTAATAAAATGTAATTTAAATGTAATTAAAAAGGAGTCCAGAAAAATTAAAACGGAAAAGCAGAACCCCCCCCCCCCCCCCCCCCCAAAATAAACGTAAACCTAGGGGAAACACTGCTATGGATCTATTGATCATTCTATTAAACCTATAAACCAAAAATTTTATTTTTGCATTTTTTTGTCCAAAACTTTCAAACAAGGCAAGTTACAATTACTATTTAAAAAAAGTAAAAAAAAAAAAAAAAAAAAGAAGACATTCAATAGACATTGATTTCTTGAATGGATTAAGTTAAATTCAAATCTATATGCTACCTCAATTGAATTATATTTAATTTAGGATTTCAGTTTTCAGATTTATAGTTTTGATTTGGGAATTTAAAAGGCATTCTGCATAGTGCACAACTCTGCTGATGTCATCTTCAACAGTGAGTCTGTGTCAGACAGTGTGTAGTGCTTTGATAGAAAATATCAACATTTCATAAATATATATATATTTTTTGAAATTTTTTCATGCCTCTCATTATGAAAGCCCCTTCACTTATTGGTGACCTATTGGAGTTGCTGTTAATTTCAGGGTTCCCTTGTTCCTGTCTCCTTTTTTGGTGCACACCTCCCATTACAAACCAGTCAGCCTCAGGCATTAGAATACACACCAACCGGGAGAATTAACTGTAAATAAACAGGGCAGCCGCCTCCCCAATAGGATGCTACCACCCTGATAACAGACCCCTCTTAGCAGCACTGTTGACATTCTCTTCGCCACAGGCTCACTAAGGACTCTTCAGCTTCTTCTGTCTTTATCTCCCAAGTCTCCGCAGGAAAGATTATTCTTATTGCCAGGCCAGGGATATAGAGTAGGAACTAGAAGAAGAGATAACAAAAGAGAGTAAGGGAGTGTATTAGGGAAAGATGAAAACAAAAAGACAAAGCCTGAAGAAACAGCCGACAGGAACAGAAAAGGACCTGGACTGTTGTCCTGCTGGCAAAGTGTCTTTTGTCCTTTGTAGGACTTCATATAATTAACTCGTAAAGAGATAGCATGACATTTGAAGTGACTTCTGTTTACCCAGTAAGGACTCAAACCGTACAGCTAACAAAATGATAAGGCGTGGAATGAAAGGGAAGGAGAACAAAGTGGTACATAATCTAAATCTGGATTTAAAGGGGTAACAATGTTAATCCCACATTCTTCACAATGAGATGAAGAGGGAAGACCACAGTTGACGGCGGTGAGTGGCTCTTTTAAGAGAGTGCCTCCAGGAGTCTGGGGCTTCAGAAAAGCCGGCATGTTTCATGGCTGAGATCGATGGTACAATTTAGTACATTTCACAGTGAATGCCTCCCCGTGACCTGCCGACTGTTATGAAATGAACACACTTGCTTTGGGCCTTTTTTATTTGAGCAATACCAATACAAGGGCAGCAAGAAAATGTGAACCTTTTCAGATTCATTGGCCCCTTTATCACTGCTGCCAAGCATGTGGGCTGCAAAGCACAGATGCAGACGCTCTGTATTTTGTGCCGATGAGGGTTCTGCATATCCATGCTAAAAGATAGATGTCAAGCAATTACTACTCTTGCATTTATTTCCTGCCCCATTTTTGATAAAATGCTAATGCGTGTGATTATTTTACTATTTAGTCCCATTTTAATGACAGTCTAGTGATTTGGGTGACATTGTGTAATTTATGTCATTAATTAGCATCTAGAGGCCGCTTAGCTTAAAACCCACATTCATGCGCAGCACGGCCTTCCTCATGGGACTCCCGGAACGGTGATGGAAATAGCGCTAGCAGTGTGAAAAATGCTAGTTTGAAGGCCTTTGCAGTTTTGACACCTGTTACAGATGTTCTGAGAGTTAGAGGTCATGGCTCTATTCTTGTCCTGATTTAATGATAAAGATGTGAAAAAGTTTAGCAGAGATGGAGAGAGAGAAAAAGAGGGACACAGAGAGAGAGATTGATGTTGCCTCTGTGACACCTTGGCTTTAGATAGAGAGAAGGAAAAACTGCATGAAGTGAGTTTGGCTGGAGGTCTTGAGCCAGATACCTTTGCTGGGGTTTGAATCAATTCCAGCTTTATCAGTTGTCCGTGTCTAGGTATTCTCACCCGTGGGAGAGGCTGATGTGTTTTCCAATAATGAAAAGGAGCACATGGCAAAAACACATTTAAGAGGTGGCCAGTCTCTAGAGTCGCTTCTAATTTCCAATGCAGTTTGTAACAGAAGAAAAAAAACTTGTAGAAAGGTTGAAAGATATCTGAGTCTAATGCTGTTATCAGTACCTGGGATGCTCTAGACTCACCACATTACCACATTTCTCACCAGTAATTAAAGTACGGCTAGTCAATAGATACCAGATAATACTTGTCCTTGTGGTTCAAATAGATGTGTTTATTCCTATTATGTGCTGTTTTATAATCAGCTATTTTGCATAACATGGTAACTTAATCTAAGCTGCAGAATATGAGTACTATCATACTATGTTTTACCATGTATATTTGAATTAAATAATCTTTCAGTGAATTTACAATGACTAAATTTCACTCCTCCATTGCTGGCTTATTCTCCTCTGACGTTCCCTTTTCAGTCTCTCAGTTCCTCCCTGTATGGTCCTGTTTTCCAGTCGTGGGTTGTTAGGCAGCTGTGAACTACAGAGTGTCCCATTGTTCTGGATGAGCAGGAGGACTGCTCTAACTGACCAGGCTTGTAGCTCTGTAATGGGATTAGCCAAGCCATGTTCCTATTGTATGTCAACGTTTGACAGATCTGCCCCCCGTTCTGTTTCTCTCTTTTTTTCTGCTTCTTTCTCTTTCTCATTCTCTTTTCTCATTCTCTTTTCAGTACTGCACAGCTTCTCATTTTTCTGTTTATTTTTTTTCACATGCAGAAACAAAACAATCTGTAGTGCATTTCAAAGAGAAATTTCCATGAAGTCTATATGGACAACTCTAGAAAATTTCAAGCAATGTTTAATCAAATAAATGTGTTGTATTATATTATATTTCAAAAGTTTTTTAAAGAAGTCTCTTATGCTCACCAATGCTGCATTTATTTGATCAAAAATACAGTAAAGCAGTATTATTATAAAATATTACAATTTAAAGGGTTAGTTCACCCAAAAATGAAAATTAGCCTGTGAATTACTCACCCTCAAGGCATCCTAGGTGTGTATGACTTCCTTCTTTCAGATTAATCCAATTGGAGTTATATTAAAAATTGTCTTTGATCTTCCAAGCTGTTTAATGGCAGTCAGCGGGTGTTGCAGTTCATCAGTCCAAAAGAAGTGAAATAAAGCGCATCCATCTATAATAAAAAGTGCCTCACACAGCTCCGGGGGGGTGATCAAAGGCCTCCTGTAGCGAATCAATGCATTTTTGTAAGAAAAATAACCAGATTTAAAACGTAATAATCAATTTAATCTTGAGTCTTAAATTTTTTATATAACTCCGATTTGATTCATCTGAAAGAAGGAAGTCATATACGCATAGCATGGCTTGAGGGTGAGTAAATAATTGGCTAATTTTCATTTTTGGGTGAACTATCCCTTTAAAATAATTTCCAGATGTTTTCCATTTCACCTGCATATCATTGCGTGTTGTCTAAAAATTACAACACAGTTTACACGGGAAAAAAAATCTGTGACAGAGCTTTACCGTCAAAAATACGGCAGCTACATTTTAGGTTTTACAGTCTTAATTTAATTTCGCAGTAAAAAACACATTTGATAATGATATAATGTTAATATACTGACATATTCAAGTAGGGCTGTGACAGTGGCAGATTTTTACCACCACGGTGGTTATGGACCAACTACCGTCAGTGGCGCGGTGTTGTTATATATATATAATTTATATTAATTATATATATATATATATATATATATATATATATAAAAATTATATATGAAACTAATATATATATCAGGGCTGGGTTTTGACACAAATTTCACGATTCGATTCTCATTCACAAGCTTGCGGTTCGATTCGATTACCGATTCGATTAGGGCTGAACGATTATTTGCATTTGCATATGTGTAATATTTGCCGTGTAATCACATAGGCTGCGATTACACGGTCACGTGACACGCGAGAGTCAAGAGGTGTGTTCGACTTGAAGATCAGATTGGTGTATGACATTAAAGTACGGCGAGAGAAAGCATAAGGAGACATCCGCGCTCTCTTATAGCTCTCGCAGTGCTTTGATGACACCCATCGGTCTAAGCAGCGCTGCTTCAAGTCGAGCACGGGCCATCAGCAGAAAAAGAAAATAAATAAAACAGTAAACAGCCAAAGGACGTAACTTAGAATGGGAGATGGATTGGTTTGTGAAAGGGAAGAGATGAAGTCGCACAGATCCAGGCAGGTGCTGGTCATTTAAAAGCTAAATGCAGAAAATATGACGAGGCATATCTTGCTCTCGGCTTCACTCACCGTGTCTATACCAGACGCTACAGTTGTCGCGTCGCGTCGCACCACAACTGCTCTACACTGGACGCGACAAAGTGACCATTGCATATCATTTTAACTGTGTGTCAGTAACTTTGGGTCAGCGACCAAAAAAGTTTGAGAAACGCTGGTCTAAAGTTAACAGACAGTGTTTAGTGCAGTCCACATATTTACATATGTTTATTACAGTGACTTTGAATTACCTAAAGTAGTGTGGTAAAGCAACAGATTTGTTTTTATATTTCTGCAATCTACTTTAGTTTGTGTGATTTGTTACTGACTTTCATATTAATGTTTACAACAGGCTATTTAAACATAATTATTACATGCTTACAAGGTTGGAAGTTCAACAAATCAGTCAATGTACTGTGATTGTAGTTGTTAAATAAAAATGTCATTCATATCAATTCATGCATCACCTAATTTCATCGTAACATATAGGCCTGGCCTACAGAAAAGAACATTTATGTTTAATCTATCTAATAGTGTGTTGGGCATATTATACAATGATTTATAGCGTGTCTTTGTTGAATAATACAGAACATAAAGAGCTTTAAAAAAATAATTGCATATTAAATTGCAATCACAATATTGGTAAAAAATATCGCAATTAGATTATTTTCCAAAATCGTTCAGCCCTAGATTCGATTACCAATTCGATTCAATATCGATTATTTTGGATATATATCAGGTACAGTACATGTCAAATTTTCTCAAGGAAAAAATATCTCTCAACTAATGCTGTAAAATATACATGAGGGTCAGTTGGTACTACATTACTATAATATTGAACATTTTATAATATTAACATTGACTGATTTGTTAAAATTACACTTAATGAAGTTTTTGAAATAATAGTTACAATTACATAATAATATTTCTACTTCAATTTGTTTTTTTGAAATATAAACAGAATGGTGGCTGTCATAAAAACTTGATGGATTTATTAAAACATTGAAGAACAGTTACATTTATAATGAATGTTATATGGTGCATATATTTAGGAAAATGCCCCTCTCTACAGTTTATTTTTCTCTACAGTTTATTTTTCTATCTGACTAATGAGTTTATGGTCACCAAATATGTTTTTTCTGAGGTAAATGTGACGTTACCATAGACTTTATGTGACATTTATATTTACCATATATTTAAATATTTACCATTATATTTAGCCGTTATATTGACATCTTTGCAAGGCTGAAACACTGATTGAGTGATTACATGAGACAGGATACGGATTGTAAAGTTGTACTCTTTCTTTTTACTTACCTTTTGGATGGCTTATTTTGTGCTGAAACTGGTATTGATGTGGAGGAGACGATCAGTTCACGTGCGCCTCGTCTGTTGAACTGAGGCGCTACAGCGATCTGTCACTCCACATTAAACAGTGCCAAAACGGCATTTATTGTTTGAATATTGCAATACAATGGACAGAATTTGAAATCTGAGACTTTGTTTCATATAAAAAGTACCAACGCACAATGCTTATTGTGATATATTGGCTGGGAAGTGCCCTTCAATGTTCTGTCCATTACTGAAAACAGGCTAGACTAATCGATTCTTGGGATTTAAGAATTGATATCGTTCTGTAAAAATGAGAATCGATTAATATCAAGATATCGATATTTTTTACCCAGCCCTAATATATATATATTATGAAACACAAAAAATAAATAAATAAGGCTTGATCATCTATTAACACACGACAAATATTTTTTTAGCACTTCCATCAGTGAACACGCAGCCTGCAAAACACAAAAAATAGACTAAATATCCAAGAAATAATACAGTTAAATAAGAAAATAGCCTTAAATAAGAATGTTAAATACATGTTAAATGTTAAATACACCGGATGCGAGTTGCGCGGCACGACAAAATAGGCTATAGGCCTATAACCCATTATAATCAGTGATGACACTGGATGCGGCGCGACATGACAAATCCCCGACAGTGAACTAATGCCTCGTCCTATTTATGATGTACTGAGTCTGACACAAAGTTCAAATGTCCTGTAGACAGACTCGACCTGCTGTGTTGTGACGCGGTGCGACAACTGTCCGGTTTAGACACGGCTCACTGTTCCGCCACCAAGCAAGCGGGAGCGTTAACTCCTGGTCTGCACGCGCTCTCTGTGGAATAGGAATCGCGGCTTATGTTTCCACATTTCTTTTTAGCATCTTCCATTTACCGCTGTCTCGTAAATTGTATTTAGCCAGTTTGGAGAAAGCCTCACCAATACAAACCTGACCAGCCGGGCGTTTGCGATCACGGGAACTTGAAGACACTTGTACAAGTGCGGATGGGTGACATGAATAAAGATGGCTCCAGATTTGCGATGTATTATTTGGTTTCCAACAAGGTCCATCGCTCAACTTGAAATTAATTTGCTGAATACAGAATAAACTGTATTTTCCTGCGCTCAAATCTGCCAATCTAAAGGAAACGCCGTATGGCGTTTGAGGTAATTTGTGAATTAACGTAGATTTATAGTCTAAATAAAACAACAACTGTTACTGTTATTACACTTGTATACAAAGCTTTGTATTATGCTTGTTATAGATTGTGTGACATCACGCGCACTACCGCTGGTGGCAATAGACCACGCGGTGACACGGTTGTCACGGCGACCGTCACAGCCCTATATTCAAGTACTACTGTCTGTTTTGTGTCATTATAATACACTGATTACCACCTAAACATGTGATGAGAAAGCCACATGATGAATCAAAGCTCATCACAAGCAGTTATTCCACATATTCCACAAGCTGAGGAGGGAAATACTTAAATATAGAATAGAGCTGTGCAATTAAACGAAATGCGGTTTCAATTTCGATTTCGGCCTCCAATGATTATGAAAATACAATAATCGAGATAAAACAAGTATTGCGTCCCATTCCGTCCCCTTTCTAGCGGTGCGCTTTCACTCCTCCATAAAAGCCCAATTTCACGTGCAAATCAGTAAAATCATGTAACGGGACTTTTGCAAAATGTGATGCGCTCAGAAACGGAACAAAACACGGACATGTAAAGTCATCTTTTAGCTTATGGTACGTGCCTAAATGGTCAAATACACGCAAAAATGTGTCAAAATGCGGCAATTTAGTGATTATTCACATAAACCCTCGTCGGTTATGTAGTAATTGAACGTAAACAGTTGAGAATGAAAATACGTGTGTGAAGGCCCGTTCACACCAAGGACGATAACTATAACGATAACGATAAAGAAATAGTTCTAAAAATCATTCTCAATATTAAAGAATAGCATAGTCCACACCACAACTATAGCGATAAAGGCACAGAGAAACGATATCGTTGGAATCACTTTCAGAACGATTTTTTCCAGCTGATGAACGATACAAACAACAAGCTCGATAATTTAAAGCGGCAGTCGCGCCTGCGCTTAGAGTAAACTGACGATATCGTTCGCTGGTGTGAACGGGGCTTAACAGTAAATTGGATCCGTGCAGCTCTTAAAGTGACGGGGCTATATTCCTGCTGTCAACTGGATGCTTAATATCGATCAAACAACAAAAGACAGATAAAATCACTTACTTCTCTAGACTGAAGAACTTTTTGTAGCTTTAATAAGTAACAAATTAAGTTTAATTTTAACAGTGAAAATTATGCATTTTATAAAATTTGATTATTCATATATATCGCTATCTTTAAATAAATCGTTCATTTAAAGTTTTGGTCATATGGCCCATTTATAATCGTGTTAAATAATCGTGATTACAATATTGACCAAAATAATTGTGATTATGATTTTTGTCATAATCAAGCAGCCCTAATATAGAAGGGGCACAGTGTCATTCACACAAATACTAAACACCATCATGGTAACACACAATACTGAAATAATGCGATAAACAGTAATTTAACAACATTAGATGTAAGATAAAACCCTAATGTACAGAACTGATAAGAAAAAAAAACTAAGAAGAAACAAAAAGCATAAAATACGAAGTATCATGCAGGGAATGTGAATTTACAGTTTTTCACTGTAAATTATACAATGACTTGTTCTTTTTTACTTCCAAAAACCCTTAAATGTAATTACGTTAAATTAACCATTACATGTAATTACAGTTATTCACCGTATATAGTACAGAAATTTACTTATTAACAGATTTGTACATTATTTTGCTGTTAAAATCACAATAATTTTTTACAGTTTGGTAGATTCTACACTATATGAGGTGTTGAAAGTTAGTCATAGAAACCAAAGAATATAAAAGAGGCAAATCAGTTGAGAACCAATGGAGGCCAAGTGTATGTTTTAGAAATAAGTGTCTTGAATTGAACAGCTGGAAGGAAGGAACAGTGCGAGGTAGCTGAGTGGAGACCACCCACATGCTTCTCCAGACAGCAAACACATTACATTAATACGGATTCTCCATTTGCTTTTCTCTTCTACATCTATAACAAGGTTAACCACATGAGAAACACACACACACACACACACACACACGCTCAAACTCAAACACACACAAGCCACCAGATAAGATGATTCAACCTCCCACTCTTTTCTCTATATGGAATGTTTATTTCAGTTTGCTGATAACAGTGGGAATTAACTCCCTATAAATGAGAAAGTGTCTCTCCTCCCAGCAGCTCGGTGGTGTCGTTCTGCTGAGAGCAAACAGGCTATAAAAACAACACTGCTTCTATTCCCATTGAACTCCATAGAGTTTTCTTCTGAACTGAGCTTGTTGCATTATTTGCTAAAAACCCAATTTGTTAAATCCTAAGCCCTGCATTGTTGAAGTCTCTTATGACGGAGTATGTAGATGAAATTCTCAAGACAGTTGAAACATAGGATAATTTGCTTGCATTATCCTTTTCCCCACTCTTTCTTTCTCTCTTTTCTACTCTGTCCTTCTGCACACTCGCGCGCGCGCGCGCGCGCGCACACACACACACACACACACACACACACACACACACACGCTATGTTAAAATACAGTTATTGATTTTTCCTCCCCTGGTTATACATTGAATTAACTGTGTTGTCAGTGAACTGTCATCCAAAATGGCGTTCGTCCTCCACGCTGTGATGGCCGGACCTCTCCTCTGCTGTAGTATTCATGCTTGTTTAGGGCTGGCCGAAGCATTGTAGATTACAGCTCATCATGGTCTGACTCTGGAGTCAGACACCATAAAATTAAAACTCAAATCAATGGTGTATCATATATGGTGTATCCCATCAAGCTGAGCAGAGACTTGTTGCCCTGAAGAGTTTTTTTTCCTTCTTCTCGGAAATATAAGGCTGAGAGACATATTCCAAATGAAGATTGAAGGAAAATGAATCTGATGTTTGCAGCTAAATCAGCATTTTTGTGTGTGCTTGTGTTGATATTAAAATTGTGTGGATCAAAAAAGTTGCAAGCATGATCGAGAGAACTAATGATTGAGAGTTTTTAAGTTACCCAGCAAAGCATTTTAAGAGGGAAACTGCAGTGGATCGGTCAGCACCATGGACAGCGGCTTCATTCTGCCGTCTATGGAGCTGTCTTAGGTGCTGAAGAGTCAGTTTCTGAAAGAAAGGCCGTTTGACCTGCTATTTAGATTCAGAGGGTTTGCATTATCCTTATTCCCACTGTGTGCTTTGGTTTGTCTGTATACGCACTCACATTCAAACCTCAGAGAATGTACACCTGTACTTGTGAGCATAGTTTTGGAAGGTTTGGAGATGTTGGGTGCCTGTCCCCCCTTGGATTGAATTACTTCCCCTCCCCCACCTCAAATCATGTATTTGAAGGTCTTATTTATTTAGAGGTTGTTATATTTGCACAAAACAGTCAAGGCAACTTTTTAAAAGGTTTGTTTCTCAACATTTTTTTTTTTCTGTACGAAAGTGTTTTTTCCCCCCACAGCTGTCTGTTCGTTTCATTATCTAGCACATGAGATGTCATAACTTTGTGTACCTGCCAATAGCAAGTAGGGTTGTGACGGTGAGGAAATTTTCCCACCGGTTAATCGACCTATGATGAACGGCAGACAGTGGACATACAAAACTGGAAATAAGTAAACATGTATAATATATAACCAAATAAATAATGTAGAACTTTTAATAGCAAAACGAATGTTAAATAAAATAAATGACAGTTTAAATAAAGTAAAAATCAGCAAACAATGTGGAGCCAATTAAACAAGAAATGAATGTTTAAAAAACAAAAACAAAACCCCCTTCTAAAAATCACCTTAGATAAACGGCAAAAGTCAACAGGCTTTTCAAAATATTGCCAAACAGGCGCTTTTGCATCTCGACCAAATAATCCGCGATCGTCTTGTCTGTCTCACCTCACTCTTGTCAGTCAGCTCGACTCACTGGATAAATTAAATCTTATCTGTGTGATGCGACTGTCGTTCGGCACGCTGCATTGAGCAGCCGCGTTCAGTTTTTAAATTGTAGTGTCGGTTCTTTTACTGAACTAAATTATTTTTATTCCTATAAAAAAAACCAAAACGACGGTGGGGGTCAGTGCCGCGGTGGGCAAGTGACGTAACCGGTGTTGCGGCTTAACACCGGTATCACCGTCTACCGCGGCAAGCCTAATAGCAAGTAAATTAAGAACTGGGTCCGAGGAGGAGCTTCTGGAACCCCGGCCAGTCCCGTCCCAGGAGCAGAGGTACGGGGAGATCCTGCACAATGCCCACCTCAATTGCCCAGGTCCCGGGCTCCGCTGAAATCGGAGGCGGCACAAAGCGGGTGTCTCAGTGCACGCATGTCAGTGGCAACTTGGATTTCTGCTCGGGCCTTGGTCGTACCAGGGTAGGTTGCACGAGGGTGACTGAACTGCCGGAATCCAAGGCAGCCTGTACTGGTTTCCCCTCCATCTTTACCATCCGGCTGGGGCCAGGGGAAAGTCCGTCCTGATGCAGGAAACACCCGGCCATCCAGGCTCAGGCCATCGGTGCAGGGGGTTCTGTGGGCATTGGCTCATCCACAAAGTCGGGGACTGGCGGTCTGCTGCCTGGTCACGGTGCACCTTCGAGCGGACGTCGCTCCATCACCCTGCAGGGCGCCAGGCCCGCTCTCTCCCCTGCCTCGTGGGCGTTCGTCGCCGCCGCCAGCTCGACCGCTTTTACTAGACTGTGGATGTCCTGGGGATTTCGCATACTGACCGGGCGCCTCAGCGGGCGGGGCAGCGCCCGTAGCAGCCGATCGATGAGGACTTTCTCCGCTACCTGGTCAGCGGTAGGGGACCCCGCGAGAAGCCACAGGTGAGCCAATCGGACCAGTTGCGTAGCTTGCGCTCTCACTGTCTGCCGTTCATCATAGGTCCATTGATAGAACTGTTGCGCAGCCCCCATGGGAGACAGGCCCACCCTGGCTAGGATTTCGGCTTTGAGCATCATACTTTTCATTCCGGGGTGCCTGCAGGGCATAATAGGTCCGCTGCGCTTCTCTGGTGAGGAAGGGGGCGATGATGCGAGGCCACTCTTCCTGGACCCACCCCTCCCGGGCCGCAATAACCTCAAACGTGTGGAGGTAAGCCTCGATGTCGTCGTTCTCGGTCAACCGGATGAGGTATTGGTGCGCTTTGACCGGCGCTTCCGGGAGGGGCAGGCGCCCCGCCATGCTGGCCTGCAGCTGTTCCACGACCCGGTCAGTATACTCCTGCCGGGCTGCCAGTTGTTCGGTAAACTGCTGCTGGCGGATGACCTCTTCCATGTGTCCGGGGGGGAAGAGAGCGGTTTCTCCTAGAAGCACAAAGATCGTTACAGCAACCTGGCGGTACAAGTCTGTGTCTCAATTCACCTGTAATACCTGCATTCTCCACTATATGTCGCGGGGTGAATGAGAACACAGACTCGGTACTGATAGTAAGAACCCCGGAGGGTGATTTATTGCCCACACACTGATCACACGCGCTCTGAGGAATGTTGCTCGGTGCCCATCTCAACGTGGTGCTCGTGGGGTGAAGTGCCGTGGTGCAGATCCCTCTCCTGGGGTGTCGTCAGAGTCTGTGAATAAGGAGAAACAAGCATTAATGTCACCTGGATCTCTGGGGTGCCCTCCCGCTGGTGTCTCTTCTCCTGGCTTTTATGGCCAGCGGGAACAAGCTCCAGGTGTGCCACTCATCACGCACAGGTGTTGTGCTTCTGTGATCAGTGTGGCAGCGGCGTTTCCAGGGCGACGCTGATCTGGACCCGGGATACTCGCCACTATATATATATATATATATATATATATACATACTGTATATGTATATTTATTTATTTCTGTCATAAATTTATTTATTTTATGATGACTGATCAGCTGATTTGTATATATAGCGGATCAGTGTAGGTCACAGTCATAATCTCTTTTTTTTTTAAATACAAGCACATAAAAATTTTTTCCAAGTTTAGGCATTTCTTCCTTTTTTTTCTTCTACTAATTGTAGTTTGTATTACAATCACATGAAAACTATGAAACTCCAATTAAACTCTCGCAATTAAGACCAAATCACTGGATCACTGTTACTGCATGTCGATAGCCAATATTTGATGCTAAAAGTGGCGTAAATGGTTAATGTGCTGGAATGGATGAATGATGAATTAGCGTGCACATCTGTCTGGAACAGGTGCAGCCACCAATCTCCCATTCTCTCCTTCTCTCTCTTTCTCCTCCAGTGACTGGCTTAGCTACTGATCCTTTCTCTCTTTCTCTGTATGGTTGGCTGATGTATAAAAATTACATATTAGAGCTGTAAAACAGATGTTATTTTTGGTGTAAAGTGTGTTTGACTTGACTCTTCTCAGTGGCTGAGAGCTGCGGTGTGGAGCCCTATCACTTCTGCTGGGAGTTAATGTCTGTCATTCATGTTAAGATATGAAGGGGAATGTGAAATGGCAATACGTCTTGTTCTTAGCTGCCCTGGAGGTTTTGAACTGCCCTGGGGGTCAGCCTAAAAAGACGCTCAGGACAGTTGACAGGCCACTGCTGTGCGTCGTCACGAAAGCTTATCAATTGCACGTGTTTTTAAGCCTTGCCAATTTAAACATTCAAAAGAGTTTAATGCATTGAGATGCGTTGTCTCTTAAAGTGACCGCGCCTAATTTACTAGCTGCTGTTGGTGTCCTTAATGGTAATCCCAGAAAATGAAAGAAAGAAAATCACTCACTGCTCTTGACTGAATTACTTTGTAGTTTTAACAAGAATTAATCCAGAGTCCACCTGACCATGTTTTGCTTACGTGTTTTTTCTTTAATTGCTAATGCAACCTTTTTACACCACAGACTGAACAAAATTAAGCATTGCTTGGTAATTGGTCAACAAAGTATTGATAGTTGTGTAAATATTGTCATACTAACAGTTGTCTGAAGTTTTGGTTTATTGTAATTCATTACATACCTTTCTATCAAAGTTATCTGACATTATCAAGATGAATTTGTTCTGACACAGTTTAACTCTGAGTTCTTGTCATATTTTATTACCATTTTCTAAACTATAGCAAATAAACTGTGATAATGTGAGAAATGTTGAAGGTGTCTGAATAAATTTTGGTTTGACTGTATATTTAATTTTTAAACTGAAGACTATGCAGTGCTATTTTACATTTTAATTATTTGGTTTCTGTACCTGGACACCTACAAACTTGAAAAAAACTTAAACATTGTGTAAATAGCACAAATAAATAAATGGAACGAACATACAAATTAAACAATTTCAAACAGGGCCCACTGGTACAACCTGCACCGGGGCCCTGCAAACCCCAGCTACGGCCCTGTTTGAACTATAAAACTGATTAAATTAATCTAGATGCCTTATTTTAAAGTGGATATGCAGCACAGTTCTATGGTATTCTGGTACTAAAATAATGGCATTATACCAAAAACTGGCATTGCTACAATATCATTAGCAAATTTAAGAACATTATTAATTATGAGATGAATCTCAAATTATTCTTATTCATTATTGAATTGATTGGTAACCCTAGTTTAATTTCATTAGTCGCTCAAGACTGTTTTAGTATTGATTTAGTATCAATGCCAAGGGACCAGGGGCTGATATCATACTAAAGCCAACATTTTTGTATCAGTCGAACCCTTATGCACACACGCTTTCAGAAAATGTTGCAAAATGCATCTATTGATCCACACATAAAAGCTACGTGTCATGTTTGCGTTACATATGGACCTTTCCATTTCATTCAGATATGTTTATAAAGGTCACTCATTGACCTTTGCAATAGTTGTCTGATAATCTATAAAAACGCCTTTCCATCAGGAGTGTGCTACTGCTGTCATACTTGGATTTCTGCTGCAGGAGATTTGTGTTTAAAAGAAAGTGACTTTAATCAGCTAAAGTGCCAATATCCATTTCATCTGGAGAGCACTATCAATCTACCCAATACACTGGAAGAAAGACGCAGTGACCATTAGAACCATTGGGCAGCTGTTCAGAAAATAAACAGAAATGTATAAATTAGTTTATAAAGTTCAATATTTAAGGGGAAAAAAGTGGCATGTTTTCATGCTTGATTTATAATCATCTGAACTGGCTGTATCGGGAAGTTGAAACTTGAAAAGGATGAACTTCACACTTTCACAGTTTCATCCTGAGAGAATCCATACCCGCTGGTTTTGTGGACAGGCAGAGTGAGTTTGCGATGAGTTTGGGAATGTTTGGGATGTGTTGTCTCTGTTCTGGCAGAAGGATAACGTTCCGCTGGGCTCCGGTGTGATGGAATGGTGGTCACTCCATCTGTCAGTAATTAGCTCTGAGCTAGCTTCCACCAGGCGATGACTTCCACACTTCTTTCCCTTAACCCAGACTGCATGAGCAAGGCAACTAGATGCATCTCCCCCGCCTTCCCTCCTTCCCTCCCTCCTTCATTTCACCAGCCTTATGAGTTGACTCTGTTCTCATTTTCATAGAATGGGGCTGCTGGACTAGCAGCCAATGCAGCATTTCACTAGTAAGTTAGTTGGCATTCAGCAGATGCTTTTATCTATGTATTATAGCAACAATCCCTCTGGAACAACCTTCAACCACGAGTTTAAAAATCTGATTGAAAGCTAAAATTGAGTGTTGTGCTTTTTAGTTAATGCCTGTTCCTTTTTATGCTTGTGTACTTTTAAAAGTGGACTAAATAAAACATTACATGAAAGGATCCAAGGCACTTCTTTTAGTCCAAATGTGACCAGCCAAAACAATAATAAAGGCTTTTTAACTTTGTTTTGAAACTTTTTCTCTTAATGTTTAAGACCCAACCAAAGAGCACCTTCTGGGAGTATTATGAGGTCCTTCCAACTGGTAGCATTCCTAAAAACAATAAATACTAAATACATCACACCATGTTCTATGTTCTATAAGTGTATTTCTCAGGTGCACAATTGGGATTGCTAATGAATTTAAACCAACAACCTTTCAGTTACTAGCCTAGATCTTAAACTACTATCCCTCATCACCATATTTACTTTATTAATAGAGTAATTAGCTTCAGGTTTTCTTTCTTTGATGTTCCAAAAAATCAGTAATTGAAGCAAAAGATGTTAAAACAGAAATAAAGGCCTCAAAATTCAGCCAGTATTTGTGATTCCATGTGTTCCCATTAGTCTGCTTGTTTAAGACTGAACTTTATTACCTGCCATTTGACATTTGTGAGGGGACTACAGGATAATATGTTACCAACAAAGAACTTTTCTGGTTTGTTGTTATTTATTTGTTTGAGGCAGCCATGTTGAGGCTTGTTATTCTGCGATCTGCTACCAAAGCTGTCTAGTCGTCACCTGAGCGACTGCCAAGCATCTCGGCTGACTTCCTCCATCCCACCCAGTAAGAGTGTGTGTATGTGTGTGTCAAAATCTATGGGGAAAGAAAAGGTTAGACTGCAACACTGTATTTTATTTCCCTTAACATAAATGAAATACTGTAAATACACAAATATCAGTAGGATCCTAACTGAGTTATAGTTAATTTTATTAGTCTACAGGGAAATCTCTCCCAGTCACTGCTCTCTGTGCGGACATATTTGTGTCTGCCAGGTTAAACTAAACAATACCACATTTTGAAATATATGTTTCTGTATGAATATATTAAAGCATATCATAGAGCTACTGAATAGATTCAAGACCTGAAATTAGTTTGTTTGTCTCTCCGTAGGTAACCTGGGTCGTGTTGACTACATCAGTGAATTTGAGTTTGATCTGTTCATCAGGCCTGACACGTGTAACCCGCGCTTCAGAGTGTGGTTTAACTTCACAGTGGAAAACGTTCGAGAGACTCAGGTAAGCCCAGACCTGCACAGAGACTCCTTACAAAAAATAGCTAATCTAAAATGTTCCTAGAAATGTTCAGCCTTACATAAAGATGTATCCATGTTTCAGAAACTGGCTTTTAAACTAGTGTTTTTTTGTTTTTGTTTTACACTTTATAGTCAGTGAGGGCCTTTGACATACACTACTATTTAAAATTGTCTTTTTGAAAGACATCTCTTATGCTCATCAAGACTACATTTATTTAAAATATACAGTAGATACAGTAAAATTGTGAAATAATTTTCACAATTAAAATAAGTTTAAATTAAAATAACTTTTCTATTTTAGAATATTTTAAAATGGAGTCTTCAATGTCACATGATCCTTCAGAAATCATTTTAATATGCTGATTTGGTTTTCCAGAAACGTCTTACTATTATCAGTGTTGAAAATGGTGTAATGGTGAATTTTGTGGAAACTGTAATACATTTTTTTTTAGGATTCTTTGATTAATTTGTACAGCATTTATTTGAAATAAAATAAATAAAGGTATTAATTTAACAAAAAAAAATCATACTGATCAACTTTTCAATGGTAGTGTAGTTGTGTGAGAAAAAATAAGCTAAACTTTGGTATTTTTTATACTGTTTCATGGCTGTTACATGGCTGTTGTTGTTGTTGTGGTTGTTGTTATTATTATTATTATTATTATTATTATTTGGACCAGCAAAATTTGTCTTTTTAAAAAAAAAAAACATTTTCTCCATTCTTTCTATTTTGTTGGCGCAATGTTGCATCGTGAAACACGTTGTAATGCAAATGACTTTTGATGAAACTGTCTAGAAATTTTAAATGCCATGAAAGATTGAAAGGTATTTGGGGCAGTGAGGTCTGCCTGTCATTATCACATTGATGATATGCCAAGTTTTTCAAGTGTCACCCACAAACTCCCAAAGGCAGACAATTAGCAGCAAAATAAATTCATTCCTTATGCTGACGTGAATCCTCAGCAGATTGGATGACTGATGCTTTAAATGACATCTCAGGCTCCTGGAAGAATCAATATCGCAAATGAATCTTAAATCATGCAGGCTTACATGAATTTAAATCACTTTTTCTGCGGAAGCGTGACGCTCAAGTGCCAGTTCATGCCTGTAATCAATTTACAGAGACCTTGTGGTAGACGCGTCAGGCGCACAGATTGGTTTATTCACAATGTAATTTATGGATGATTGAGTCAAGTTATCTCTCAAATGAATACATTTCTTCTTTTTTCTCACATGGTTTGAAATATCATGTGACAAATCAACAAGTGGCAGCGTTCCCCCGAAGAAACACAATGTGCGCAAGTCAAATTGACAAACTTCACCTTGTCGTCGAGCTTCAAGTCTGTCTCTTTCTTTTTTCCCCCCTCTCCTGTCCTCTTAGCTTGTCACTGTGCAGACAGACAGTATCCACTCGTGAGCTCAGGACATTGTCATTGGTGGAGAGGAGGAGTCACATGCCACAGTGATATGTGGGAACAGAGGGCGTGTCCGCCGGACAGGCCAGCTGGCTGGGCCGGGCTGCAGTTGTTTAGTTTTGTTAACGCCGGTCGAAGCCTCATCACGGCTGTCATTTTTGTTTAATAGCTAGAGGACGGTTTACACTAAGAAAGGAGGGGCAGAAGGAGGACACGCACGCTATCTTACTGATCTTAGATACCTACATGCAAGGATTGCACACACCGAGGATGATATGAGGAGGGACGGAGCTGTTATTAATAGGAAGTGCTTTACAAAGAAATATAAAGACCGACAAAATATACCGTGCGAGAGAGAGACTAGATGAAAATGTGGGATGCTGTTGCCATCTCCTGTAGCCTGGCTCAATCAGCCCATCTCCCTGCAGTGCTGTAGTCAGCGCTAATCAAATTTTATGGGCAAGAGATGAATGGAAGCCCTAGTCCAGGAGTCTGATCGATTTTAGGGCCAGATACCACTCTGCATCCTGCGCCAACAGGATATTTGCTGCTATGGCAAAAAAGAGAAAGATCAGGAGGGGAAGAAAACACACACACACCATACACGCTACAGGTGGCAAAAGAGAAACATTTACACTATTAGCTTCGGAGGTGCTTTGTTGATGCTGACTCCACCCTCCCCACTCTCTCCCGCTGTCACCACCTTGCCCTCTGTCTCCGTAATCTTTTCTTCATCAATCCAATTTCCGTTTAAAATGAGGACTAGTGTGAATTTAATCTACTTCAGTGGGAGGAGGTGGGGGCGGTCGGTTGGTTTAGCAGAATGGAGTTTGTTTGGTAAGGGTCGTCTGTGAGAGAGAGACGACTGCTTTATTTTATTATTATTTTTTTATTTAAAAAAGGAGAATAAGAACACAAATGTTAAGCTGAATAGCAGAATATTTAAATAAAAGTGTACTGATCTGGCCAGCTCTGCGCTAAAGAGATATCAGGCCAGGCACAGAGAAGTTGACGAGTGTTTTATTCTCTCTTTGCTAAAGAACGGGAATAGGAAGCAGTGAAAGTGTGTAATACTGAAGCTGAGATGACCATTTTGAAGTAAATGTAAGCTGGTGAAACAGATTTGGTCATCTCAATCAGCTTAGCGGCTTTGTGGAAATTGGCTGCAGCATTTTTTTTTTATGACGGATGGATGTCTTTTTCCTTTTCATCTCCACCCAAAAAATCTGTTACCTTAGAACCTGGACTCCCTCCTTGTCGTTGAGCTGAGGTTAATTATTTTGCGATGGGATGGAGTTTGGGGCTTCTGTTTAATCAACGACTGTAATTGTGTGTGTGTGTGTGTGTGGTGTCGTCATGAAGCTGCTTTAATGTGCATTCAAAATCTGTATTATACTGGCTCCTGTGTTGGAGAAAAAATGCTTTAGCAGATTTAATTGTCTTTGAAGAGGATGGTCATATTTGCAAGAGAACACCTAGGTTTGATCTAAAGATGTGATTATGATGCTATAGTCAATGCATAGGCATTTTTAATCAGTGTTATTTCTCACTCTGTTTTTATACTTGATATTTATGGAAATTTACATCATCTGTGATTTTGATCTGGGCATTCATAATGTTCATATCCATGATTTATAATGTATAGTTGTGAATGATGAAGCGGGTTTTATTAATTGCTTGGATTGTTTTATGCTTGTTTATATTCAGTGTAGAACTACAAACCCTATAAACACTGTTGATAGCTTGAAGGATGTGAGTTTATGTTTGATTTTGTGTAATGCTTTAAAATTTCTAATTTTCTTTGTGGCCTTTTTGGCACTTTTATTGAAAGGTATAGTAGAGAGAGGACAGGAAAATATTGGGAGATAAAAAGCAAACTGGAAATGATGTAGGACTTAAGCACCAAGGCTTAACATTTTTGTAATATATTTGCATTTACTTTCCTCTCCTTTCCTTTCCTTTCCTTTCTTTTTCAAATAATTTTTTGTTACTTTCTGTTAAAAGTGAATATTTCCACATAATCATAAAAAGGTACATTGTGAAGCAAGATGTGAACCAATATCACCTGCATGAGTGCCAAGGCTCAAACATATGGGACACATTTTCATTTTCATTGACTTTTAAAAGCAAAGATTCTTGATCACACCTGATCATAGACAAAAGGACCTTCTGAGTCATTTGTATGATGTTCCTAATTAATGTCATTAAGTATGTGTTTTTTCCCCTCCATGCTCTGTACGAGAGTCAAAGACTGCTATTAGCTCATCAGAGTGACGGCAGCGCAGTGTAAACATTTTGACGTCTTGTATCTGCACAAAGAAAGGAAAAGACAGAACAGAGAAAGGAGAGATTGAGATGGGAGTAGAGATCCTGGCCCATCCGTGAGTGCTGTAATGGATGAGATGCATATTGATTTTTCTGCTGGAGTGGAGGGAGACTGGGTGGAGCAGGCGTGTGCTTGTATTAACAGTAGCATTAGCATGAGTTTGTGCAACAGCATCAATGTGTGTCTATGTGAGTGTGTGAATGTGATGGTGTCTGTGTATGTATGTGTGTGTGTGTGTGTGAGTGAGAGAGATTTGCGGGAATGGGCGTGTGCTGAGTGATCTTGGCTGTGTGTTCTGGGAAGGCTGCTGGAGGTTGTGCTGTGTAATATCAGCTCTTTGGCACAGCCCGGCCTCTGCATCTGACTCTGTATACCTGCATAATGGACTCTTATCGCGCACGCACACACACGCGCACACACACACACACACACACACACACACACACACACACACACATGCAATACGTTGTGTTCATACGGGGACATTTAACCCTTCTGTTGTCCTTCAGACTGGACTGAGGCACATGATGGGAGGGGTAATGAATGTCTGCAGCACTCTCTAGAGGAATGGTGCTAGATCTGTGTGGCCAAGGGCGGTGCCATTCATGTATCCTTGTGTAAGTGTGTATGCGGACATGTGTATCTGATATTGATGTGTAGGATTAGAGGGCAACCGATACAGTCTCCTGACATATGCAAATATGAGAGCATGAAACATGTCGCATCTAGGAGTAGGTGGAATGACCAAAATGGTCAAAGATAATTTTAATTTTAATTTTTTGCTGTAACATTCAGTCATTTTCAATGAACATTATTTGAATGGATTTGCCAACTGGCTATAGCATTACAAGACCGGTACAAAGAAAGCAAAATAGTAAATAATAGATTGTAAAATGATTCTAATAGATTTCATAGAGGTTATGTTTGTGTCTTCCAAATGATAAAACCCACTCACTATGAAAGACATTACATTGCGGAAGTTAAATGTGTTGCATGCTGTCTTTAATAACTCATACTACGATAAAGACAGCTAAACAACAAACCAAAAAGAACATTATTTCAACTCACGTTTGTTCTGTTCACTTTCCTCTAGAGTCTTTCTGTGTATTGGCTGGTATTTTCTTCTTGGTCTGTGTGTGGAAATGCTTTTAAGTCATTTCCCTGTCATCTCTCTGCCCTCCGTTTTTGAGGTTTCTCCAGGGGGGGGGGGGGGGGAAGGGGGGAAAAGATTCCTAGGATGGGGCAGGGGGG
>NW_015505451.1:40546-44960 GCF_001515645.1 Sinocyclocheilus grahami | reverse complement strand
CTGGTGCCGGGGGGGGGGGGGGTGGAAGGAGAGAACAGATGTCTAGGATGTGGCAGGGGTCCTGTTCAGCCTTTGGTGTGGTTGTTTGAGGATTACACCTGTAATTTAGGTAAAGTAGCCCAAGCAGCAAGACATAGACCTCCTGTATTCTCATACAGGTTCTGCTGGAGTCATTTGTCATATTAGAAATAAACAGCCTTCCTTGATCCATCAGCTCTGATTTTACTTGCAGATGTTGTTTGTTTTTATTTTTATGTTATTAATTAGGGTTGTCAGTTTAACATGTTGATTTAGTGGGATTAATTGTTAAATGCAACTTGTTAAAAAGTAGCACAATTAATCATGCCCCCTGACCCATATATAAATGCCATCATTTTAATAATTTTTCTACCATTGCAGCAATTCAAGCTGCTATACATGCTGGATAGAGAGCAACAGAATGGAACAGGACATAAGAATATTGTGATTATTATTTTTTTAATACTATTAACTACAGCTTTAAAAATATTTATCTTGCGTACAAAAAATCCAGTTCTTATAATGTCTATTAACAGCTTTTGTCTGCCACCAAATGTTAGTGTCTTAGAACTATCTTCATTTGTGGCTTTTCTCAGCAAATATTCATGTATGCCATTTAATTGCAATTTATTTGTTTCAGTTAAAATTTGTAATCTTTTGACAGCCCTATTATTAATATGATATTTTGATTCATAACAGCGGAAAGTAGAACAGCGGTTATATTCTTTGCTCATTCAGAAAAACATTCTGATTAAGCCCCAGCTTTGTTTTGCGATCATTCCAAGCCATTGCTAATGTGGTCACACAAGCAGAGTGTTTCCTCCCAATATGGCGTGTCTATTTACAGTCTTGCTATACAAGCAGCTAATGTGGCTAATGTACTGTGATTTGGCCAGGCTGCCGGGGGATCTGCACAGGAAGCTCATTTCACAGATATATAAGCACGCTGCACAGAGCGGCTCCAGCAGCACCTCGGCTCCGTGGCGATCATCCGGATGGCGGGTGCATCTGTGCTCCATACGGAGCCCAATACACTCCCTCTGTGGGAAAGACGGAGACCGTGCCATGCGCGGACCCCCTGCCAACATGAAAGCTTCAGATTACATCTGCAGCGTCCCTCGTCCTCCTCCCCCCAAAACACCAATCAGCTAGGCAGGTGGCCCATTTATATACATTAAAAGAGGCAAACATCTCACGTCTCGACTTCAGGGCTTTTTGATAAAGGCCGCTGCTGGGAATGGGAGGGAGCCCGCGGGACCCTTTTGAGTGGCTAAAAGGCTGAATTTGGCGACCGGGTGCTGCTGTGCTTGGCACGGCTAGCGGGACGCATTGTAAGGGAATGGCAGGGGCCATGCCGAGCGCCACGCATCTGCAGGAACGCACGCAGCGGCAGGCCGAGGATCATCCTTTTACAGGCCATAATGAATACAGATTGCGCAGCCGGATCGAGATGCTCGGCAATCTGCTGTGCCGAAAATGAAACAACTGCTGCTCAAATCAAATAGTCTTTTCATGCCAGCGTACTCCTTAAGTCGAGGCTAAATTCAATTCCAGAATTCTGGGGTTATAAATGTTGTAATTAGACCATTGTTTTTAAACAGGAGGTTTCTGTACAGGCTGGCTCTCTACCTCCCTCTTGCTTTGTAGCTCCTGATCTCTATCTGAGTTGTAACCCATTGTGGCCCCAATGTGCTGAATGCAAAAGCTGAGGCTATAGACTCTTTGGGGCCCTTCAGAACCCCTCTGCCCATGTCAGATTCATTATGCTGACTAGCATTTAGGGAGTCTGCAGTTTATTAAACAAAGAGGAGCTGGTGAGCAGCGGCACACTGATGCTTTGTTGCTGCTTTTGTTTCTGTTTGTGCACTTAATTCGATCAGCTCCGTGCCCCCCTCTAACCACGCTGTTTGTTCTTTGCCGTTAATTACTGCCTAAATTGTTCTCTTGATGTTATATCTGTGTTTATTTACAATGGGGGGCTGCAGAAATGCCTTATATAGAAAGGTGTGCAGCTGTTATTTTCTGGCTTTAGCCCTCTATGCTTTACCTACCAATAAGAAACCCTGCAGGCAAAGCAAATGATCGCTACATTGGAGCCTCCTAAAATTGTTTGTTTTTAGACTTTAACTAAAGAGCATTGCTTTGCTTTCCTGAAATGCTTAGATACTCAGTATTCACACTTAATGGTTTACATCATAGTTTTTTTTTTTGGTGGGCCACAGGATTGTTTTGACTGGGTTGCTGACAGCAGAAAAACTTTCAAAAAATGTTCCTATATATTTAATTTTTGTCATTTTTTTCACAAGATGTGCAATTCAAGTGATATTTAGATTCTAAAAGTAAAAACTGATATATATTATCTATATGTTCAATACAGTATACGTTCTTGGCGGTTTTTATGAGGCTTTTTTAATAGTGTTCATATTGATATCGGAATTATATCGTATTGCCCGAAATTAAGAAATAAATCGTGATATAAATTTTGGCCATATCGTCCAGCCCTACCCTGTACGTTATAGTACAAAATTAGCTGTAATCGTTTAATCACCACAGCGTCTTGTCTCCATTGGCAACACGCACGATTTGTGTCGATTGCAAGTGACGTCGCAGGTATCGGAGAGTGCAAGTGGCGATTGCAAGTGACATTGTAATTTAGTTTCTTTTTATATATGATATATATAAAATCCCCCCCCCCCCCCCGTTGTACCAAAATCGTATCGAACCGTAAAACTAAAACATACATTTACAAATTAATAAGCATGGTGTGAAATTTCAGTGTTTGATTTTTATATTACATTGTTGTTTACTTGAACAATTGTTATGCGGCTTTGTCTTGATACAGAAGCAAAACCAGTTGACAGCTCCTCATGTATCAGTTAATCACTCATTTTTACACCCACAGTGCACCTTTAGTGACCTTTATCTCATAATCTGTAATGCATACCCCTTTTCTCTGTCTGTTCTCAGTTACCCTGGTTGTATTTGCAGTAGATGAATGTTATTGCTCACTAGATGAGCTCATAGAAATCGTGTGTCAGAATTAGTGGCGTGTGCAGACACCAGCGTCCAAACGAGCAGGATCTTCACGCGTGCTGCTGTCGCTCACGGGCACTGCCATCCATTAGACGTCTCTCTAAACAGCTCCACATTTATTGGTGGTTATGAAAAGGCACAAATTACAAAATGCAAACATGCTCTGCCTTTGTATGACACTCTTAATGCATTGAATATGGATATTATGAAAGGCAGACCGAGGCCTAGAACGAGACATGTGCCGGAGAGCTGTCCGCATTTGCATTTTCATCCCATTCAGTGGCTTCCACTTATTGCTCTAAAATTGTTTTTGAATCTCCAATTCTGTGGTTATGAGGCTGTATTGAATGCCATTTGCTCTGTATTATTTGATGTGGAGGCAGTGCAGAGAGGTGCTGTCAATCTGTGTTCATGGCTAATGTGGTTAAGTAAAGCCAATATGGTTGTTTTCAGTGCGTGGTGTCGTGAACAGGGGGCCGGCTGGTGACTTGGTGAAGAGAGATGGAGAGAAATGAGGGAGATGTCGTGTTCTCCACTTATCTTACGTTTTGCCTGGCAAGGTATTAATTCATTGATGCTGTGTGTAATTTGCCAGATAAATAGGTTACATGTTATTTTGGTTCGAAGCTGAATTTAGCAGCTTGGTTTCACTGGGTGTGTTTCGGGGATGGATTAATAGGCAAATTTGCCCCTTGGACAAGTTAGCCCACATGTATATTGCTTACAAAATCAGGGCTGCTGACTAAATAAATAACTACGATGTGACTCGGAAACATTTAGAAGCCAAACAGTATTTTTCCCCCCAAATTGCAGAAAATGATTTACAGTATATCTAGATTTGTCATATATTCTCACATTTTAATACAATGTGGTTGACAATTCATAACTTCTATTCACTGTGAATAAAAAAAATAATTTAGCTGATGCAGAGAGACATATAGACCGGGGGAATCCCCCCATCTACCCAACCTCTGATTACGTATCATAACTTAACTACGTGTAAATGTTATTTGGCGGTTTTTACTTGGAAAACCAGCTATATTTTTCTTGCATTCGAATAACAATGGATAAACCTGAAATGATAGAAGAAGGATAGGAGATGAATTTTATTTACAAATAAGGTAGGAAATGTGCATACTTTTAAATTGCCACCTGCCACGGTGTTTCTTATTTGTCATCTGTGATCCCTTTTCAAGTGTCCTAAAAGCCGATGTGGGGGGGGGGATGTCTTATCACTCAGCATACCCGGTTTAAAAAGTCACCGCTCGCCACTGATGTGTGTGTATATATATATATATATATATATATATATATATATATATATATATATATATATATATATATATATATATATATATATATT
>NW_015505451.1:2972-40460 GCF_001515645.1 Sinocyclocheilus grahami | reverse complement strand
TGAACTGATCGTCTCCTCCACATTAATACCAGCTTCAGCACAAAATAAACATGACTAAACATCCGAAGGTAAGTTAAAAGAAAGAATACAACTTTTCTGTTTGAATTTGAAACAATAAATGCCGTTTTGGCGCTGTTTAATGTGGAGTGACAGATTGCTGTAGCGCCTCAGTTCAACAGACGCGGCAGCACATAGCGCACGTGAACTGATCGTCTCCTCCACATTAATACCAGCTTCAGCACAAAATAAACATGACTAAACATCCGAAGGTAAGTTAAAAGAAAGAATACAGCTTTACAATTCGTATCCTGTTTCATGTAATCGCTCAATCCGTGTTTCAGCCTCGCAAAGACGTCAATATAACGTCTTGTAAACAATACATGCAACATCACATTTACCTCAGAAAAACATATTCGGTGACCATAAACTCATTAGTCAGGTAGAAAAATAAACTGTAGAGAGGGGCATTTAGCTAAATATATGCACCATATAACATATTCATTATAAATTTTACTGTTCTTCAATGTTTAATTTGTGTTTTCATAAATCCATCAAGTTTTTATGACAGCCACCATTATTTTTATATATATAAAAAAAATTGCAGTAGAAAAATTATGTAATTGTAACTGTATTATTTAAAAACTTCATTGTGTAATTTTAACAAATCAGTCAATTTTAACCTTCAGTATTATAGTAATGTAGTACTGACTCTCATGTATGTTTTACAGCATTAGTCGAGAGATTTTTTTTCTCCGTGAGAAAATTTGCCATGTGCTGTACCTGATATATATCCAAAATAATCGATATTGAATCGAATCGAATCAGTAATCGAATCGAATCGCAAGCTTGTGAATGAGAATCTAATCGAATTGTGAAATTTGTGTCAAAACCCAGCCCTTATATATATATATATATATATATATATCGCTTCAGCATCGATATCGCGATGTGCGCATCCGCAATGGTCACATTGCAGGATGTGCGATGTTTTGTATACTGATCGTTATATTTATACTGATCGTTTTCTTTGCTCACACACAGACACCGTGTCTACACTGGGCGCGACAGCTGTCGTGTCACGCCGCAACATCTACAGTCTGTCTACACTGGACGTGACAAAGCCACAGTTTCAAATCATTTGAACTTTGTGTCAGTGTCATAAAGTAGGCATCAGTTTACTGTCGGGGCTTTGTTGTGTCGTGCCGTGCCGCATCCAGTGTAGTTAGACAGCATCATAATGGGTTCAATAGTATTTTGTCGCATCGCGCCGCTCGCGCCCAGTGTAGACACGGTGAGAGCCACGCAGATGCACATGAACTGTTCACAACTGTCAAAATGCATGTCTCTGCAAGTATCTTTGTAAACACAGTTGCTTATGGCTTAGGTGAAGGTAAACAATTGAGAGAAAATGGATGTGTAACAGCAGTTAAATATTCCTGAGGCTTTTTGTGTCATGAATGTTAATCAAACAACAAAACACAGAGAGAAAAATCACTTTTGTAGCTTTAATACAGATTTGTTAGATTTAGTTTATACAATGAAGACTATGCAGTGTTATTTTACATTTGATTATTCAATTTCTGTACCTGAATACTGTTAGACTTACTTGAAAATATAAAGCACTGTCTATTTCATTTATATCTTTGTGCTATTATATTTATCTATGCTTGTAATTTGTTAATTTTCTATGCTAATTTACTCACCTACAAAATCACCCCAATCATTGATTATTTTTTACCAAATAGAGCTATTCAAGTCATCTGGTGATTTTTTTTTATTATGTTGCAATATATATAGCAGAAAAAAAAATATCGCAATGTGAGTTTTTTTCCATTATCGTGCGGCCCTTTAGCTATACATATACATACATACACACACACACACACACACACACCCACACACACAAACACACACATTATGAAATAAATATTTTTCTCTAATACAGTAAGAGGACGTGTGTCTATATCGTCCTAATGCACGGTGAGGAGGAGAGGTTGAGTGGCCAAAGCATCAAAAAATTATATTTTGTTAGGGAGGGTTTCCAGAAAAAAATTGAAAAGAAAACGCTCTCATCCAAAAACAAACTCCAGCATATTTATTTGCTAGACACGACTGGATCTTTAAATGGGACTGGGTTCAATGGTCAGATGAAACAAAAACAAAAATTAGCTTTTTAGCAGCAAACACTCAAGATGGGTTTGGTACACACAGGGATAAAAAGTACCCATCAAATTTTCATATTTCATAATGTGATTTTCACTTTTTTTTTACTTTAATTAAAGGTTAGATTTTTTTATTGAATGAAAGTTCAAGTGGATAAACAATGCAGATTTATTTTTACAGCCTTCTTTGATCATATTTACCAAGGGTATGACATTTAGTCATTTAGCAGATGCTTTTATCCAAAGCGACTTACAAATGAGAACAATGGAAGCAATCAAAATCAACAAGAGAGCAAAGATATGCAAGTTCTATAACATATGACATAAAATGGGGAAGTCGTGGCCTAATGGTTAGAGAGTCGGACTCGTAACCCAAAGGTTGGTAACCATACTTGGCCACATGTCACGTCACTTTCTATATATATAATATATAATATCACGATTCTTTGTCATGTTGGTTTTACTATTTTGCAAGTTGTCTGAGCATTACAGCCATACTAATTTCCCTATTATAAACACAAAACCTTTCAAGGTAACAAAATATCAAAAAGAATGGCAGATATTTAGGCCAAAGTGGGTGAAGATAAAAATGGTCATTTTATTTTTGTTATTAAAAAATTAGAACAAAGATACACATAATATACAAATGAAACAAACAGTGTTTTATTTTCAGTTACAATAGGTGTATTTAGCAGGTGCATTCAAGAAAAAAACCCACTATAGGTATAGATTGATTCCTATTAAAGTCTTAAAGTTTTTCAGTCAAGATTAGTGAGTGATGTTCTTTCTTCTGTTGAACATAAATGCTATTTTGAAGAACATGGAAAACCAAACAGTTGCTGGTCCACAGTGGACAGTTTTTTGACAGCCGATGCCGATATCTTGGAAAGCAGGGTGACCGATTTAAAGCCGATATAATTGTATTTATTTTTATTAATATTTAAGAAATTTGAAATAATTTCAAAATGGATTAAAATATTTATTTGTAAAATAAACATACTTTAGATGACAAAGTATTTTCCAAAAATAAATTATATACAATATATATATATATATATATATATATATACACACTCTGTATATATATATATATATATATATATATATATATATATATACACACTCTGTATATATATATATATATATATATATATATATATATATATACACACTCTGTATATATATATATATATATATATATATATATATATATATACTGTATATTAAAGGTGGGCGATATGGAAAAAATATAATTTTTATTTTTTTTATTTTTTATTTTTTATAAATATCACGATTCACGATTCTTTGTCATGTTGGCTTTTCTATTTTGCAAGTTGTCTGAGCATTACAGCCATACTAATTTCCCTATTATAAACACAAAACCTTTCAAGGTAACAAAATATCAAAAAGAATGGCAGATATTTAGGCCAAAGTGGGTGAAGATAAAAATGGTCATTTTATTTTTGTTATTAAAAAATTAGAACAAAGATACACATAATATACAAATGAAACAAACAGTGTTTTATTTTCAGTTACAATAGGTGTATTTAGCAGGTGCATTCAAGAAAAAAACCCACTATAGGTATAGATTGATTCCTATTAAAGTCTTAAAGTTTTTCAGTCAAGATTAGTGAGTGATGTTCTTTCTTCTGTTGAACATAAATGCTATTTTGAAGAACATGGAAAACCAAACAGTTGCTGGTCCACAGTGGACAGTTTTTTGACAGCCGATGCCGATATCTTGGAAAGCAGGGTGACCGATTTAAAGCCGATATAATTGTATTTATTTTTATTAATATTTAAGAAATTTGAAATAATTTCAAAATGGATTAAAATATTTATTTGTAAAATAAACATACTTTAGATGACAAAGTATTTTCCAAAAATAAATATTTAATAAAAATATAATTATAAAGGAAGTAAACTGTAACCAACTGAGCACTCCGTATTCTGGGAAGTTTATGTGCATTGGGAATCATATTTTTTCAAATAAAGCCAAGGTAACACTCATTTTACATACAGCACACAGTGAAAATGACATGAATATGATAGTGGGCAAATGCATAAAGCGCAGCATAATTTGAAATCACGAATTTAATGTTTAAAGCATTCAATTTGCATGGATCGAAACAATCACGCAGAGAACACGCGATCATGCAGGTCGCATTCATGTGTGTGTGTGTGTGTGTGTGTGTGTGTAAGCAGCTTGGCATATATATATATATATATATGTATATATATATATGTATATATGTAATATTTTTTAAAACTTTATTAGTCTAAAATGTAGAAAACAAGAAAGAGCAGTGATTTATAGTTGTAGTGTATGGTATATTAAAATGAACAAAATATAATAGTCAACACAATGATACAATCAGTAATGTTTACTATTTTTTGTAACATTTGCATAATTTGCACAATTTATATTTAATGTATTAATTCAAGTCTATTATCATATTTGTATGTCAATTTTTTTGTAACATTTGCAAAACATTTTTACTAGAATGCCATTTATTTTTTGCCATATCATTTATATTTAATGTATTTATACATTTCAAATATTTGTATATCTGTCTGTATCTAGATATTCATTTTTATTTTTATTTATATATTTAATATAATTTATATATTTAATGTAATGTTAGTGTAATATAATTCATGTTTCTATTTATAATTTTTTGCACTCGAAACATCTATATTTAGTGATGAATATTGCAATGTTAAATATAATTTCCTTCTCAACTGAAAGTGAAAGTGACATGACATGTGGCCAAGTATGGTAACCCATACTCGGAATTAGTGCTCTGCATTTATCCCATCCAAAGTGCACACACACACACACACACACACACCGTGAACACACACACGGCAGCCATTTTTTGCTGTGGTACCCAGGGAGCAGTTGGGGGTTCGGTGCCTTGCTCAAGGGCACCTCAGTCATGGTATTGAAAGTGGGAGAGAGCGCTGTACATTCACTCCCCCCACCCACAATCTCTGCCGGTACGAGACTCAAAACCGAAACCGTTGGGTAAGAGTCCGACTCTCTAACCATTAGGCCACGACTTCCCTTGGACATGGACCACCAACAATCAGGAGCAGCCATCTCACCTCATGTTTCTATGGGTACATTACAATCACCCAAAAGTGTCCTGTAAAGTGGACATCATAGGTCAGCAGTCATCATCTTACTGAAAGGAACACTTGGAATCAACTGTGAAGTATCATCAATATACAATTGTACCCTATGCATTTGCAGTGCCCCTCAGACTGAAGGTCCATATGATTCCAAGTGTTCCTTTCAGTAAGATGATAACTGCTGACCTATGATGTCCACTTTACAGGACACTTTTGGATGATTGTAACGTACCCATAGAAACATGAGGTGAGATGGCTGCTCCTGATTGTTGGTGGTCCATGTCCATAGAACTCTGAGTACCACAGATTAATAAATCAAGAATTGGGTCTGACAGTGTGTTCTGTCTGCCATGACTGCAGTTAGAGCGAATGAGGCAGGGTAAAAGTGAAACAAAGCAGCTCTTACCCACAGTGTACTACCCACAGGGCTCCGCGCTGCCCATGTGCCCCAGGGGAGATACAGCTCTCACTGCCGCCAGCAGCTTTTTAAGGCCTCCTGCGTCATGCCCCCACTCAAACTTTATGAATCTTTCATAATGCTGCTTTATCTGCAAAACCGAATGACCGTTGCGAATGACCGAGCGCATGCATGCAGGCGCACTGATTCAAACGTGCTCTATCCAAGCAACAGACAGGAACACATAATACATATAAAGATGTGTCATGGTATGTGTGCGGACTAACATCATACATGGACCAACAACAATCAAGACTTAGCTAGGTTTACTGAGTACTGATTCAGTGAAACAAAGCAGCTCTTACCCACAGTGTACTACCCACAGGGCTCCGCGCTGCCCATGTGCCCCAGGGGAGATACAGCTCTCACCGCCGCCAGCAGCTTTTTAAGGCCTCCTGCGTCATGCCCCCACTCAAACTTTATGAATCTTTCATAATGCTGCTTTATCTGCAAAACCGAATGACCGTTGCGAATGTCCGAGCGCATGCATGCAGGCGCACTGATTCAAACGTGCTCTATCCAAGCAACAGACAGGAACACATAATACATATAAAGATGTGTCATGGTATGTGTGCGGACTAACATCATACATGGACCAACAACAATCAAGACTTAGCTCGGTTTACTGAGTACTGATTCCTTAAAGTGTTAGTTCACCCAAAAATGAAAATTTGCCCATAAATTACTCACCCTCAAGTCATCTTAGGTGTATATGACTTTCTTCTTTCAGACGAATCCAGTCGGAGTTATATAAAAAATTGTCTTTGATCTTTCAAGCTGTTTATATCGAAATCCTCTTGACATTCTTCTTTACAAATCCTCGTTTTGTACATCTAATAAGTGACCTTTGTTTTGTTTTGATCTCTACCCTGCACTTCCGCGTTCGTCACTTCTGAGCGGCGCATGCGCAAAGCCAACCTCATACGTCATCCGCCCGGAGCTGCTTCCATGTACAACTGTTGGTGCAAGCTACATTAAAGTGATTATTACGTTTTGCATATGGATATTTTTCTTACAAAAACGCATCAATTCGCTACAGGAGGCCTTTGTTCACCCCCGTGTGAGACACTTTTTTTTACGGATGGGCATGAAAGCTTGAAAGATCAAAGACAATTTTTTTATATAACTCCGATTGGATTCGTCTGAAAGAAGAAAGTCATATACACCTAGGATGACTCAAGGGTGAGAAATTTATGGGCTAATTTTCATTTTTGGGTGAACTAACCCTTTAAAGCACACGATTAGGGAAAGTTGTCAGTTAGGCAGACATTTGTCAGCAACTATGGCATTTGGTCTGAGATTTACTTGGCTATTTTTACCTCAGAAAGAGCGAGCCAGTTGAATGCAAAAAGCATATTTTTTGTTATTATTTTGAAACAAGCATGTTTAGTGCTGCAGGAAAGAAAATGATAGTTGATCTTAAGATGATAGATATGCCACTTTTCTTTAAGGATGTATTCACACCTGTCTTGTTTGGTTCCATTAAATCGAACTCAAGTTCATTGTGTGAATACACCCTAAGATTCTGACCTAAAGTTCAGTTAAAGAAAAGGTAAGAAGGAAATGTAGTTTTCGTTCACAGCAGTTCCTTTGCTGACGGTTTCTTAGATACAGATTATATCTAGTCCTGGGCTAAATTACACTGTCAGTGGTGATTTCCTATTGAATAGTCTTTTTGTAAGTCTGATACTAGATTTAGCCTTTTTTCGAGGAAACCAACCCTTTAATCTGAAGGAACCTGCAGGAACCTGAATTTCAATCTACATTTCCTCACAGTTATTGAGTAGTAAAATAAAACTATATTTTGCATATAGTCACAGGTATACCAAAGAATGTTTGCATAGAGTAAACATATGGTTTTGTTTTCTGGATGTAGAAGGTCCAGTCTCTCCAGAGAGGAAATAAACCCAAATATCCTCTTAAATTTGTCAACCGAATCATGGTAATATCGCAGAATCATTCACAGCTTGTACAAAATAGAGTCATTTTAATGTATGTTCCAGCAGTTTTTATGATAATAAAGAGACTGGATAATAATCTCACCCAGGAAGCGTTTTAATGCCACGTTTACGTCGAAAGCAGGTTGAATTCACATGTCATTAATAGCTGAAACATATGCCTCGCCTTTGGTTGTGCAGATTGTATTATCGCAATTCAAATGCACACACATTTGCCCGGCCCATGCATTCCATAATTGCTTATGCCGCTGTTCAGTGGCTGTCATTTTCATTCAGTGTAAATTGCAGTATGCTGAGCCCACAAAGAGAGTCACAGCCAGGCCTGTTTTTCAGCGCCGGGATGCAAAACAAATGATGTTTTCATCAGGAGACTAGCGGGGAATTTGATCAGTGGCACTAGCTGCAGCTCCAGGCGGCTCAGCAGCCAGATGTAACACGGTTAGGATGTTCCTGAAGGACCCTGATTAACAGCCTATAACACTTCCCAGCCCCAAATTAAAACCCAGATATCAGTAAACATGTACTTGAATATTCTGAAATGCCAGAACAATCCAGGGTGGTCCATGATCGAGAGAGTCAAAGAAAGTCGTAGTGTTCTGTGAACGTTTACGTTTCATGTTGTGATATGAGATAGCAGGTATCTGGTAGGCTATATCTTTCATCCTCCATATCAACCCTAATCTTGGGCTGTGATTTTTGCAGTTGACTTTCAACTAAATCTAATTCCATGTAATTTCAGGAACAATGGATTTTGGTAATCTGCAGAATCTCTAACAAAAAAAGTTTACATTTAAATATCAATGAGTTATTAATTTATCCCTCACAGTCAGACTGCGTAATTGAGAGAACATCCCCTGATTTAATAAAAGATTAACATTACATTAATTAAACCAGCAAATAACATCCATTATGTTGCAGGTTTTTACAGACTACTGAGTAGTTTGTGGAAGGCATCGCTCCAGTTAACAGATGAATTTTAATGTACGCCTTAACGAGAAAACACCCATGTATGATATGGAACGGGACGTAAATGTGAGTAATTGAAATCCTGTGGCATAACACGTTTCCCATGTTAACGTGTGACGGGCTTTCCGTGTTGTCAAACTGTTGGTCCCTAGAGATCACCAGCATTTGAAACCATTGAATTGAACATTGAATAAACATTTTAAGTTTGGGAGAGACAAATGAGGAGTGCAGGAAAGAGAGAGTGAGGGGAAAAAATGGATGCTCACATGAAAGATGCAAGGAAAGTTTTCTAATGTAATGAGGCATCAGGATGAGGCTTTTGCGGAATTAATCAGCTAGCAAAGAAGGTGCCATTAAAACACACAGAGAGGAGACTGAATGCTTCTCTTGTGACAAATGTGTAATTAAGAATGATTTCATACTCTCTGTATTCACACATTCATTGAGAGGAAGACAAAGAATCTTCATCTGCTCTGCAGTTTGATGAGAGGCAGTTTTTAATTACACCCCCATTACAATGACACCATTTTGTCATTTCTGGGTGAAGTTTTAGAACCACGCTCCTTCTTTTTGTAATGTTTTAAAAAGATTGACACATTTTTGCAGTAAGTATCTTTTCTGTTAGCCCAGGACAATAGTTCAGATGTTTCCTCCAAAACTGGCTCCACCACATAAAAAAATACCTGTGTTTATATGTTCTAGAAACAAAGTATACATGTATATTCTTTACAAATATATATCTAACATTTAGGTTTTTAATTATTGTTAATAACTGGAAATGATAGCTAGCTCATAAATAAATGGGTGTATTAATATGTTAATTTCATAAACACACTTTTGAAGGAAAGTAATAGAATATGATGCAAATCTACTGATTTGGTTTGTAATTTGTAAACTTATTCTTATTGATGTTCCTTGCGATTTTGACAACCTCATCTCTAGTAGATAAGTTCACTCCGTTTAAATCTGAAAAATATTGTAACAGCATCGAGTATGTAAGAGAAAACATGTTAAAGTTTTATGTTGGCGCTTGGAGAGGGGGTTAGCATTATCGCTGTTTTCCTGATCAGAGTCCATTATATAAAAAGTAGGCGAAGCACATGAAAAATAGCAAATAAATTATCACTGTTTGGCCTCCATTTCGGGTCCGGTTATTGAGCAACAGAGTACACGATTACCCATATTAGGCTGTACTCATTCTTAGCAGTGCGAGTTGCCTATTTTTGCTTGTTTGTTTATTTATTTATATGTTCATTTTCAAGAGACTTTTATTACATTGAATGCATACAGATGAATGTAGGAAATCACTTCAGATGCAGGCTGATATTGTCTTCACATAATAAAAAGAAAATACAGTTTATGTAACCGAATTTGAAATGAAATTGAAAGACAGTCAGCTAGCAATACTATTTGCACAGATAGGAAAAAGGCTAGCTTTTTGTCTCAAGAGGACGTAATGCAGAGCTAAGCTTTAGAACATAATGGAAGTGGTCAAACCATCATAACTTATTGCCATTAATTCAAACAGTGCCACAGACAGCACACCTAAGTGAATTTCATGGCTTAGTAACTGCAGGTCACCTTGGTATAAGGAAATGGCTATAATTTCTGTCACACGCACACATAGAGATTGTGAGAATGTGATGGAGCATGCATGTGGAGGCGTATGTTTATTTGTGTGTGTGCAGGTGTGTGTGTGCTTGAACATATAGCTGTCATAGGTGATATAACTTGTATTAACCTGTGCCTGTGTGTTTAAGATTCAGGGTATATGTGAGGGCAGCTTATTTCTTTACGCTTTAAATGGCTTTTTTAATGTTAAGGACCTTATGCTGGACCAAAGCTCTAAATCATGTTCATAAAAGCACCTTAAAAGCATGGATGTATGATCGCTCACTAACCTCTCATGCTTTTTCATGATAATTTGCAGGAGACAAAATTTAATCGGCACACACTAAATTTTGTTGGAGTTTTAACTGTTTTTAAAAGACAAAGCTGTTAATGAATATCAGTTAAATGGATTATGAAAAATTTGAAATAACTTACTTTATAACAACTTTGTTAACATCTTTGATGTTTACATGCCCCATCTGACTTGAAGTATTGTAGTTTTCACTGTAGTTTTCATCTGCACATAATTCAAAATTATAATATTTCTACAGTTGTAGACCACATAATAATTATAGAAAACAAAACTTGACTATATCAGACTATATATTGACTAAAATATAATGCATGAGGATGTGAGAAACATCAGGAGACGCTGGAGGTGGAGTCTGAAACCACTTTGTGTCCATTGGCCTGTCAGGATGAGGATGTTTACTCTTTGTGATTACTTTTGTGATGGGATACTTTCTTCCAGTCATTGTTTTGAAATCCAAACACAGCTTGTAATCTCTCTGCAGAAGGATCCTCTCTCTGTCACTCCCCGTTCTCTCTCTCTTTTACTCTCTCTGTCCTCATGAATACCATCTCTCAGGCAGCAAACTGTTGCAGGCACTTTGTTGCTGACCATGGTGCTGAAAGGCCTGCTGCCTTCTATTGCCTGATTGTTCATTTCATGGTTCATATAGCTCACTCGCCATTTAGTGCACCTGCCTTTTCTCTTTAACCCCTTCCTTTACAAACCATAATAAATCAAACGCACATTTGTTTCAGCTCATGGCTGACAGCTCACTGCTAAAGCTACTGTTTCAATTAGAGCGGGGAGTGCGAGTGTGCGTTTCATGAGCGAGACTCGACGCCGGCTCCGCTGCTGCAGTGGGAATAGGTTTTAGTTTGTGTTTGATCTCCTATAATGGAACGGCTTGTTTGGTGAAGGGGGAATTCTGCTCAAACACACAACTGGAAAACTCTTACATATGTGGTAGCGAGTTTATGAACTGGTCATGGCAGTAACTGTACAGATTGCTGCTGTTATGTAAGAACGGAGAGAATCTGAGGGCTCATGTTTTGAGTTTGAGAACTTTAGATGGAGATGGAATTATCTCATTAGGCTTCTCCAGCACACACACTAACATTCCCTTTCTTTCTCATGCCAGTGTCCTTCATATGGAGTGTTGCCTTTCTCAGCTGCAAATTGTCCTTCATGCTGCGCTGAATTTGTGAGCCGTGTGCCAAACGCTAAGTAAATGTGTTTTTCAATCTACCCCATCCTCCTCTTCCTCTCCCTCTCCTTTCCTCCCGTCCTGCCATTTCCTCCTTTTAGAATCCTATACCTGTCTGGTTCTATGTAATATTGTCTCTCTCTCTCCTGTCGTCATCTCCTTCACACTCTGTTGTTTTTGGCTGGTCTGGATAGATAGCTCAAATCATACACGCATACAAACACACATTGTTTGTCCAATTGCGTTTGTTTAAGCATGACCTGTACTGAGAAAATTATGTTTTTGTTCCTTGCAGCAGGAAGAGAGAGGTGAAGTAAGCTTAGTATCCTTTGTACTGTGCAATAGAAGTAACGTCATTGTTTTGATGATAGTATGTTATTCTTAGAGTAATGAAAATGAATAATTTAATAACTTATAAATAACCAAAGATTGATTATAGACAAGGTTAATATTGTTAATTCGTTTAATAGACATTTTATTTCAAATAGTTCGATAACAGACACTAATTTGTTGAACACTGATGAACAGGGAATTGCTGTATCAGTTAAATTAAATAACTCAGAGTGACAACAGTGTCCCACAAGGTTCTTTACTGGCACCACTTCTTTTTTCTATTTTTATTAATGATTTAGGTCAGGGAATAAACTCTGCAAAGTTACATTTTTATGCTGATGATACAGTTATTTATTCAGCTGCATCCTCTTTGTCGCAAGCCACTGAAATTCTTCAGGACTCTTTTTATACTTTTCAGCATACCTTACTACAACTGAAATTAGTTCTAAATGTAAATAAAACTAAATATATTATTTATATACAAAAAAAAATTTTCCCTTTGGAGCTAGAAAGCAAATTATACAGAGTACTACTCATAGCTGATCTTTGTCCTCTGCTCCGTCCATTCTTACTATTGATGGCCTGCACATAGAAAGAGTAACAGCTTACAAGCATTTAGGAGTATGGTTTGATGAGAAGTAAATTTTTGATGTACATTTTGATTACTTGGTGAAAAGACTTAAACCAAGATTGGGGTTTTTATTTCGACCAAAAAAAATTTTTCCCTTTGGAGCTAGAAAGCAAATTATACAGAGTAGTTTTTTACCCAATCTAGATTATGGAGATGTTATTTACATGCATGCTTCTACGTATTTATTGAAAAGGCTGGATAGTGTTTATCATGCTGCATTTCTTAAAGCTTGATAGTTTCTAGTTCCTCACATATACCTGCAGTTTGGGGGTAAGGTCTGAGCATGGTACCAGCTATGTTCCAGGAGTTTCCATAGGGGCTATTAGTAGATATCTATCTATATCTATAGTGATATAGATGTGATATAGAGAATAAATAACTGTATCAATAACTGTATAGAGTAGGTTGGTACTCTTTATATCAAAGAAGTATATGTATACTGATGTATACTGTAAAGGCATTGTTGGGCATGCTTCCAAATTACATCTCTAGTCTTTTGTGTCTACGTAGAAATAATTATATCACCAGATCATCAAATGGGATTCAATTAGAAATACCTGTAGTACAATCAGAGCCTGGAAAATCAGCTTTCTCTTACTCTGTTCCGTGGTTGTGGAATGAATTTCAAACTAACTCCATTAGAAAAAATTCCTTCTTTTTATATTTTTTTTAATTTAGTGCAGTGTTTAGCAAATGAACCATGTTGTTGTTTTAATTAATTTACTGATTTATTATTATTGTTTTTGCTTTGGATCTATATAATTTTGTCTTGTGAGGTGTATGTTTGTGAAATTTTATGTGAAATTTTTGTACGGTCATCTTGGCCAGGAGTCCCTGGAAGAAGAGATTTATTTTATCTCATTGGGACCTTCCTGGAAAATTAAAGGATAAATAAATAAAAAAATAAATAAATAAAAATAAACTTAAGAGTTGACTGCCATGGTATATAATGTGCTGGGGTGAGTGAAGACTGACACAGTTGGTTTGGCATCAGGCCTTGGTGAGGCATTAATTTGAAATAAAATGAGCATAATTTTAACTTTAATTTTAATTTTAATTTCAACAACATTGGTGCCAAATATCCAGAGAACAGAATGTCCAAAAAAACTCAAATGAGTGGAAATACAAAAATGAAATAGATGAAATACAAATACAAAATATCAAAAAATATCTCAAAAAACCATCCCCAATGTTGCGCTTTTTCACTCTGCATAAGATTAATTAGGATATTTTTTAGATTGTCTTCTTTGAGTGTGCACGTTTTCATTAAATGAAATAAAAAATATTCATTGTGCAGTTAGAATAAGTGCAGTAAATGAAATGGTTTGTGGTTTGGGAGGTTCAGAAAAGGTTTGGGCCTAGGTAGTGGTGGTGTCCTCTATTGCGACGCCAGTGAGTGAAGGGCCTGACATCCCAGCATCCTGGTCTATGAGTTGTGACATATGCTTCTAGGGAATTCCAGTACTTCATTCCATGCAGGATTCCATGCCTACTCTTTTCCACGAGAACCTGTGATGTGCTTTCACAAGAAGAGACTGGTCTTTTGAAAAGAGGTGCCAATTTAAGGAACAGACTGTGATGACATAAGAGATGGTGGTCATTTTTTCAAGGTGAATGATATATAGTGCTCCCAAAAAGTTACTACAGCTTTTCTCAGCACTAACTTCAGTTTTTCAAGACTTTAGACTTAGTTTCTAGTAATATATTTATTACTTAATATTTTGTAACTTAAACTTAATTTAGAGAAATATTTCAGTGAAAAGTGTCCTTGTTATGTTTCTTCAAATACTTTTTTGGGGCCTCTGTTAATATACCATGATATTATCGTAACTGTGGTACTTCGTTGTAAAATTATTCAACACACAAAATCCACCTTAAAAGTTTACATTGTTTTGTGAAGGTGCTGCTATAATTAATAGTTATGACATAGGCATTTTCCCTCTGGCACATTTGAACCACATCTTATGACAAAAAAGGAAAGAGAAAATAATATTCGAAAAGACACTGCTCTGGAGAACATTTGTTATAAGCCATTAGATAGAATGCGGCATTTAATTTGTTGACTGCCCCCAGTTGCTTTCACATCGAAATGAAGATTGAGAAACACTTTGTTGCTGCCGAAGAACACACGCATGTGCGCACACACACAAAAATGCACTATATCGTGCACAACGAGCACTGTTAAAAGGGAACTTCATTAGGTATGAAAAACAGTTTCTCTTTTGGTTCTCCTCCATTGCTTTTGGAGGCCGTTGGAATGGAAAATCCCTGATGACCAGGTAAAGGAGTCTTCTCCCTGAAAAGTGCCATTATCCAGATGGTGCCATTAACAATTAGGCTGCAACATTTTCTCTTTTATAATTGACTCCATAGGCTATTAGGCAGGTTGGCATCAGGCTCGGTCTGCCTGAAACTTGTCCAGATGTTGTGGCACAGACAGGGGTGACTGGATAGGAGATTTTTAAAGGGGGAGAGAGAGCTCAGGAGAGAGTGTGTGTGCTCATGGCTGGGGTGTTGTACAGATGGACAGTGGCGGTGGGTGGTGGTGGGAAGTCAGACTCGATTAGATCAATGTCTCTATCACTCCATCTGCACCATGTACGCTGCTCTTCTCACCGGAACAGATGAGAAAGTATTCATTTGTTCAGTATGCAGATGCTTAAGGTTGACCCTTTGACTTATAAAACTTCAAAGGTAGAATTACACTTAGCTATCTACATTACCAGTGTTTTTCTAAGGATTTTGTTCACACTCCATGCCCTATTATACTTATAGTTGTTTCTGCATATTAAGCTGGCATAGTAAAAAGTATTACCCAAAAATGAAATTCTGTAATCATTTACTCACCCTCATGTTGTTTCAAAACTGTATGACTTGCTTTCTTCTGTAAATTGTGTGAAAAACAAAACAAAACACGGACACATTTTTTTAAAGTATCTTAAAGTTGTCACAAATTCGGTCCATGGACTGTCGTTTATTCACCACCAGAGGTCACCCTTTCCATTACATTGACTCTCGCACAACACAAACTGTTGCATAGCACCCTGGACTACATATCCCATCATTCATTGCACGGTTTGCACACTGCACTGATTGCACTCATTGCACACAGCTGTTTCTTATCACCTCACTCACTATATAACACCCACTCAAACTGCCATTCTCTGCTGAGTATTGTTTAGCCCGTACCCCATTCCAAGTCTCTGCGTTTTCCTTGTTTTGCCTTGCCTTGCCTGTTTTCGCGGTTTCTGATCTTTGCCTGTTTTCCTGGATTTTTCCCTCTCGTCTCACCCCTGTGACTCTGTCTGCCGATCGGTGACCTACGCTAGCCCTGGGACTATTCTTGTGTTTTGCCCGCCATATACCTGTTTGCCATTGTTTGACCCTGCCTGTTTACCACGTCTCTTTAATAAAGCCTGCAGATGGATCCACACGTCTCACGTCTCGTCAGCCCCGTCACAAAAGTCATCAAACTGTTCATTTGATCATCAAACAACATTCTTCTAAAAATATAATAATTCTGCAGAACACAACCAGTTAATCATTTGTAAAAGTTTTCTCTGTGTGTACGCACACTTTTTTTATTTGAACATTATTTTTTGTCTATTGGCTCTGGTTCACTTGATTCATTAATTCGCAAACTAGCTCATAAGAGTCATTTGTAAATGAATTGGAGTGTACTGGTGATTCTGTTTTTGCATGCAGCCAGTGAAAGCACTACAAATACAAAGGCATGTTGTCAATTTATTGTCTTTGTTTCACTGTACCCAGTCTGTCTCATCAAAAGCAGGCTCGCAACTTGGGTTAAAAAAAAAATCATCTTGCGTAGTTGTCGTGTAGACGGCTTTGTTGATCATTATGGGAGCGATCTAGTTTTGTTCCTCGCTTACGGTGTACACAGGGTGCAATAGGCCACGATCGAATAGAAACCTGAGAGATAATACTAAGACTTCCATCTGTATTCCATTTGTATGTTTGGGATTTCCTGCAAAGCAAGTTTCTTGTTTTTTTTTCCATTTTATATGTGATTCTCATAAAATTCCTACAATTGTTCTCTCAGAGGCAACAAAGTTTCATTTGAAGGGCATTAAGTCTTATTCAATACTTCACCTTGTAAACAACACCAGAATCTTTTGTGGCTATCATTTTCAGTCTGTCTGCCTTCCCAGAAGCTGGGGATTTTGCTAAAAGGTTCAGCTTTCTCCTGTCTTATGTGTCCAGCAGATCAGAATCAGCAGTGTCTTTATAGCCCGAAAAGAACAAAAATGATATTGATTATTCAATAGGCCGGCCAGCCAGAGAGCCAAGAGCCAGTTTGCTGCATCCATTCCATTCACTATTAGTAAACAAATCAATGGTCCAGGCTGTGTCTTCGCTTAGGCAATGCAGAGCATCCTCACTCGCCTCAACGAAAAACTTCTCACAACAGATTCTCAGAGCAAAAATGGACTCAACAGAATAACATTAGCTAAATATGAGCATGCTGTGAAACATATGTTGAAATGAAAGGGCTAATATATTAGATCTTTCATCATGAGTACTCATTTACCAATAATACATTCAATAGTTTTAAACAAAGTACATCAAAAAATTCCATTTCACTACCTGCTGTTTAGATGACAAAGGTGATGGTTTGACTGATCCATTTATACTCCAATCTTATAGCGTAGGAGCCTCCACGAGACGGCTCGTGCCGTCAATCCACCGAGCCTGTGCTGTGATGAAGGCTCTGGCCTGAGGATGTAGCAGACAGGCCTTTTAATCTGGGACAGAGGAACACTCGAGGTGATTGATGATTCGGGGGAAGCGCTGGCTAGAGTTCTACCTGAGATGGATCGGTGACTCCAGGCACCGGGCTCAATCCATTTCCATCTCCTCATCGTCGCCACTCTTACTGTCAGTCACTTAATCAGGTCAGAATTATGCGGCAGTCGAGGTGGAGCCACGGAGGATGGTAGACCCATTTTTTGCACTTCTCTGTGCAATAAGCATATATGGTATGCTTTATGCACTTGTGGGGGATGTTTTTTATTAGACCAGCTGTGGTGAGCATGACTGAGCTGTCATTTGCCCATGACCTTGACTTGAAGTTAAAATCACTGCTTGGGACAATGTGGACCTGCAGTGTGAGCGTATCACAATCAGATTACCTTTTGATCTGTCTCTGTCTGTCTGTCAGTCTGTCAATATCTGTCAAAATATATGTTTGTTTGTCTGTCAATATCTATCTTGTATGTCTGTCATTACATCTATGTTTGTCTGTCTGTCTGTCTGTCTGTCTCTCATTAAATCTGTCTGTCTGTCTGTCTCTCCTTAAATCTGTCTGTCTGTCATTACATCTGTCTGTGTCTGTCTGTTATCATGTCGGTTTGTTAGTATCTAACTGTCTGTTTGTCTGTCAATATCCCACTTGTTTATCCACTTATATCTGTCTGTTTGTCTCTCAGTCTGTCTGCCTCTTCATCTGTTTGTCATTTATCTAACTGTCTGTCTGTCATTTTCTGTCTGTCTGTTATTATCTGTCAATTTGTCTGTCATTTTATCTCTCTCTCTCTGTCACTGTTATTTGTCTGTTTACCTGTCATTCTAACTGATTTTCATTCTGTTTGTCTGTAATTCTGTCTCTCTGTCATTTAACTACATGTGTGTGTCTGCCTGTCATTTTATCTGTAAGTCTTTGTCATTCTGCCTAAATATCTGTCTGTGTGCCTGTCATTTTAACGGTCTGTCTGTCCTTTTATCTGTGTAATTCTGTCCGCTTGTCATTTTTGTTAAAAATGTCATTGTCATTGTTTGTTTTCTGTCCAACTGACTGTCTATTCATCCATCTATGAGATGCGTGTGTTGATATTTATGTAAAATGAAAAAAATAAATAAAAGTTTGACTTGATGTGAACTAAGTTCAGAACATGTACCACTATAGCAAATATGACTGAGTCTGTTAAATTTTTACATATAGCATTTGATTGCAGACTTCTTTGGACAGGTCTGTGTTGTTAGGTTTACCTCCAGGTTTACGGATGCGTAGGTGTTCCTGTTGGAGTAACTCCGGGGTCTGTCATTATGCTATCAGTGAATGAGACGGAATGAAACGGCACCCTATTCACTCTAATCAACAGGCTAATCAGTCCAAGCCTCAAGTGTGCTATTGTCACTCAGAAATTGGCCAAAGTCAAGAGGGATTTTCCTGTTGTAGCTTTTCTCTATTCATGAGGCATCCAATCGAAATAATAATAAAAAAACTCTTTTAATCTGTGTGCATTATTTGACAGCCAGTTTGGAAGTACTCTGATTTTTACTAATTCTTTGTCATTCTTTCAAACTCTCCAGTTTAAACAAGGACTCTCGCCACTATAGGGAATACGAGCCATTTCATCAGCACTCCAGGCTCCGCCACAACAAACAAAAAAAAGACGCCAGTCATTGCTGGAGGTCAAATTAGGGACTGTCGAAGAATTTATTGCAGTTGTCTTTCTTTCCTGGAGTGTTCCAAGTCTTGTTCCAGATTTCAAACATTTATGAATAGACTGCAGGATTGTGTTGAATACAGAGCAGAATTAGAGCATCTAGCAGCATGGGCTCCATGAGCTGGATAACCTGATAGTTTTCCCACTTATAATTAACAGTGTTGTGGTGTGGTTCTGCCCCCGCCATGCTGACAGCTGTGTACGACTTTGCCTTTACACAAATTACCGTGAGATCAACACGTTGACAGTTCTTCTATGCTCGCCGTACTTACCACCTGACAGAGTTCTCTCTTTTAAAATTTTCATTTCTCACATAGCGTTAGCGTCGGATCTGGCTGTGAAGATTTAGAGCGTCGATTTCAGACCCCTAATCATATACGCAATAGGGGTGGAGGAACAGATTTGGGGCCAGAATATCGCCTGAACCCTGATGGTATGGTTTGAAGGAAGTTGGTAAAATTCATTGGTGTCCGCAGTGCGGCAGAAGTCATTCCACCAAGCACTTACGGTAGCAAAGCCATTTCCCATAATGTTGTTTCGTTCAGTTTTTTGGCAACAACAATTGTACTTAAACCCAGTGGCTTCAGTGCGCTGCCATTTCTCATTCCCCATCCATTCGTCCGCACAGGGCCCGGTGGAAATTCCTCTCCGCCTCCACAGTAAGGCTGTTTTGTTACACTCATTGCATCTTCCGTCCTAACCTGTTATTCTTGTGCAATTCGATAAATACTGGGTCGCACAGAAGTCTGAGACCACGTTACAATTAAAAAACAACAACAAAAAAAGCTGTCAAATGAGTTAAATAGAAAAATGTGAATTGGTGGGTTTTTGTTAAATGTGAGCCAAAATCATCACAATTAAAAAACCAAAGACTTAAACTACTTCAGTCTGTGTGCAATGAATTTATTTAATACACGAGTTTCACAATTTGAGTTGAATTACTGAAATAAATAAACTTTTCCACGACATTCTAATTTATTGAGATGCACCTGTATATTTAAAATTCAGCATTTTGGATCAAACTTGTGTAATTTGTGAAATCATTAAAACACATATTTGTAGACTTAAATTATTATAGTATAATTTAAAATGAAAAATATTTTATTAAATTAGAAAAAAAAAGCATTAGTGGTCTCAGACTTTTCAACTCACACGTGTCATTTGCCAGTGCTGCTCTGATAGAATTTCTTATTTAAATATGATATAATTTAATTGTATTATTGTATTAATTATGACTTTATTTTACACATACTAATTTTAATTAAATAAAATTATGCATTCATTTACATGCATAAATTAAGTACACAGATTTAGAAGTGTGATCTAGAAACACATATATTTGCATTTTACATGATTTACATGAAAAGAATGTTTTAGGAAACATCTGTACGGTAAAAACTCCCTCTGTGTCTGCTGCCATACTTCATAAGTTCTCTCTTCTCTCAGTTGACCTTCTAACTCCTCATCCCTGCAGAAACTAGTTCTTTCTATCTTTATCTCCTCTTTGTCTCTTCCTCTCCCTCATGTTCTCTTTCTCCTCTTCTCTAATCTCTCTCCCATTTCCCCGTCTGCGCTCAGAGACTGTGTGTGCGCGTGATTTATCAGTGATTTCTCTCTCTCTCTCCGACAGGTAGGGCTGCTGCTGGGATATATTTTAATTACAGATTTAGTCAGAAGTAATTAAGCTTTTATATCAGAAGGGACAGCTCAATACTCCCCTCTATTCTATACAACAATAGATCTGTACACACACACACACACACACACATGCACACACACTCTGAAGGCTACAGATACAGTTCAGACACAAATCTGCAAGGCTGTTTTGCTTTCTTTGGACATTTATCTCAAGTCTGGCAAATGTTTCACCTCCTTCAGTTTCAGCAGCTCTCTGGAACAAAATGCTTGATTCCTATGAGCTTTACTTTTTCAAGGACAGAGACTTGAAGATAGGGACAGGTGATATTTGATTCTACTGAAAACACTTTTCATACAGATTATTTTTAAAATGCTATTTTTATGTTTTGCCAGTTGTGGTTAGTAGAGAAGAGGCTTTCAAAAAGAGGACATTTTTTGTAGAAAGAGTTTGGGGATGAAATCAATAATGCAGATCTGTATATCTCCTATACAAACACACCAATACTTATCATCTGGAGCATATGTACCAAGTCTTTGTGTTTTATTTTTTTTATTCTTGAAAAAAAAAGAAAACTGGTCCCACTTTATATTAGGTGGCCTTTACTATATACTTACATTTAAATTAGTCATTTGATATAATGCACTTATTGTGTGCATACATGTTTTTACATTGTACTTATATTTAAAAAAAATACTTGCTTGTAATTATATCTGTAATTAATTTCTGTAATTACATATATAATTACACTGTTGACCCATCCCTTACACCTACCCATACTACAAAACCTGTCCCTAACCTTGCCCATATCCCACCTTAATAGCAGCAAAATGGTTTTGCAGTACAACATGAACACAATAAGTACATTGTACTTATTTTTTTGATGTAAGCACATAGTAGTTAAGGCTAACTGATATAAAATGGGATCAGACCAACTTTTCTTTTCAACAGTGCTCAACAGCAAGCTGTTTTTTTTCATATATTGGTGAGGATGTAATGAAATATATATATATAAGCTATTTGAAATGAAAAACATTATTATTTTAGATTAGCATTTAAATTTATTGCATATTGCAAATGGAAAAATTAAATTTTTTTAGCTGAACTTTATTTTGTTTTAAATTTAAAACCTTTTTTAGATAAAGAAAGTTTTAATTTATTGCAAATTTTAAACTTTTATTATAATGTAATCCATCATTATCATAATTGTAAGAGAAAAGTTACAAGTTAGACTATTTATTTATTTTATTATATTTTCACATTTTTGTTACCCCCAAATTTAATAATAATAATAATAATAATTTTAAAAGCTATAATGCAACTTCATGATTAGATTCATATGCATGCTTATCTTGGACAATAACGGCATGCAGTGCAAAACATTACTAATTGTAAGATGTAGTGAAAAGGCAGAAATGACCCTTTAGCTGGCCAGAAAGCGGCCCGCTCTTATTGTTGCGTTTTGCACTAAGTGGTGCATCTGTATGGACCCTCTGTTTCACACAGTGGGAATGTAGCTCATATCCTGTAGATGGTGTCCAGTGCATGAGCTGCTTTTCATTGAGTTGGAAAGTTGAAGACAGCAGCAATAACATCTCACCCCTCGCTGAGTGACAGAGCTCTGCCTGTGGATGTGCTCTTGTTAAGCAGCAATTGTGAAGTCTATGTTCCTTTTATGGCGACTACAGCCCATCCGTAGATGCTCTGGAGTCCATAAGCTTGTTAAAAGAGACGGACACACAGAGGAGAGGGGATGCAGGGAACATGATGGCTGTGTGTCTGTGTGTATATGTGTGACACAGATGGAATGACTTCTCTGGGATTACAGTGTGGCTGGGGGAGCAGAGAGGTGGTAATTGCATTTTAATTACAGTGTTGATGGTTTTGTGCCGTGCCAGATGGAAGCTTCTATACAGATACACACAAAATAAATCAGCCCTGTGCTGCAGCCCTCCCCTTTCACCTCAACAACGGTATTCTCTCTCTCACTGTCATTCAGTCTTTTTCTCCCTCTTATTTCTTTACACTCAGCCTGTCTTTTTACCTCTGTGTCTCCACATATACAGTATATTTGTTACAGCTGTTCATATTTTTTCTCTCTCATTCTGTTTCCTCTTTCTTTGTTTTTTTTTTATATCTCGTCATTTCTTTGCCACCAGCATGCTTTAAAAATCCCTCACAAACTCAGTTTGCCACGAGGTCAATGTTAAACTCCAAAGGCAACAAGTATTAGTGCATTTAGCAGCATGTGAGGCTGTGCTCACATTCATTCACACATGAAACCTAAGATAAAGAAGGTGTTTGGATCTCATAGTGTTTCCTGCCAAATTTAACTAGACTAGTGTATGGTTTTCATCTTGAGTGTTCCTGAGCCATTCCAAACTTGAATTTAATAAGATGCCTAATTTATTAGATTTTTCAATCAGCATGATGTTGCAACCACCATATGTCACTGCTGGTATGGGGTTTTTAGATTTGGGTATTGGTAGATATGCACCACACATATTGCTTTGAACTCTGGCAAAAACAACTCTAATTTGGCTTCATTTAATCACAAAATCTATTCCTACTTTGAATGTGGTTAACCATGTAAAGGGTGGTTTCTAACCTTCATTACATATTACAACCAAGACTTCTCAGCTGCTCAACTTAAGGCTGAGACACACTGCATGATTTTCGGCTGTCCCAGACGAAAGATTGGCATCGTGAAACAATCGTGACGATTTCTGTGATCGTGGCTCCTAATTAACTTGGCTATGTCATACAGTGAGAGAGGTTCAAAGACGGCTGTTGTCACAGTCCTGCGACCAAAGATAGCCTACAATAATTTTCTGGCAGTGTCAGAAATTCTGCATGATCCCATCTTTCGGGTACCATCGCGCGCGCTCTAGCTCCACCTCCCCGGCGGTGCGGGCGAGACGGGCCGGTCTCTGGGTGTCATACAGTGAGAGAGGTTCAAAGACGGCTGTTGTCACAGTCCTGCGACCAAAGATAGCCTACAATAATTTTCTGGCAGTGTCAGAAATTCTGCATGATTATCGCACAGTGTGTTTGCAGTTACGACCAACGTTTACTGACCAACCAATAAAAATGCGACATGAAATCAACGCGACATGGCGCTAAAACATAAAACTGCTTACCTCAAGCTCTTATTCCTTCCTCTTTCGCCGCTTCCACTTTTTTCAGCACACATAAAAGCTACAACTGCCAAAGTGTGATTCATTATGCTCTTTATTTACCACTCGCACATGATAATGACGTTTTATTCTTCAATAGAAACGTGCGTCGTAGCCTACGAGTCAATAGGTGTCATCATCATACAGTCTACCTGCATGTCGTACCCAAGTTTATTAGATCCATGTCGCACAGTGTGACCAGCAATGATCTTATAGGATTGCTAAAATCGTGCAGTGTGTAGAAGGCTTTACTTGATCTCTCATCTTTGTTTTTTTTTTATATAGCATATCTTTTTAAGTATAGTATATAAGTATAATGTGACCCTGGACCACAAAACCAGTCATAAGGGTCAATTTTTTGAAATTGAGATTTATACATCATTTAAAAGAACAGTTTTCTTTCATTAAATATTTAAAATTGTAATGTATTCCTATGATGGCAAAGCGAATTTTTCAGCAGCCATTACTCCAGTCTTCAATATCACATGATCCTTCAGAAATCATTCCAGCTCAAATAACGTTTCTTATTATTCTCAATGTTAAACACAGTTGGGCTGCTTAATATTTTGTGGAAAACATAATACATTCCATTGATGAATAAAAAATTCAAAACAGCATTTATTTGAAATATTTTTTGTTGTTGTTGTAAGAATGTACAGTAAATGACCTTACTTTCACTTTTGACCAATTTAATCCATGCTTGATGAAAAAAAAAAGTTTTTCTTTAAAAAGACAAAAATGGACTGACCTCTAAATTTTGAATAGCAGTGTATGTATACCTACACATTTTACTATTTGTATTTATTTATTAATATATTTGACATTGGACAATATCAAGGATGCTTTGTTATTAGGTCAAGCAAACTTGCAACACTACTAAGACTGTTTATGCGAACAGTCTATTTAATATTGTCTATTTGTCTGTATTTAATGTCTTAGGGAAAAACTCCAATGAATACTACATTTCAATTTAGTAATTCATTAAATCGGGAGAGTCGAGTTAGACGTCTGAATTTCCTTTTGCAAAGAAATGTATGATGCAGATCTAATTAAATTTGTCTTCTTGTTCATAATGTTTTCTTGCAGCGTTTTTGTTTTGACTGGCAGTGACGCGCTGTTTTGGCAATCTTTTGTTCCGTTGCCTCCTTTATGCTTTGTAATCTTCTGTCTACATTGCATTAGTCTGAAAAATCCCCATTGATGTGAAAATTTCATTAAAGTTTGACTGAAGCTAAACTAGCAATTTCTCAGAGTCCTTGTGTGAGTCTGGGTTCAAAGTTAAAAGAGAGGACAGTTGACTTTCTCTGACAGTTCAGGCCAGATCTCTTGACTCGTGACAGGACTGGCCTTGGGGGCCGAGATTCAGACCCGAGCTCAGGATTTCAGAGGCCGGATCACCTGTGGCTAGTCTCTGCTCTTTACTAACTGTCTGTTGTAGATAAGCTGTGTGTGATAAGATGTGTGCAGTGAAGGCTCAGAGCCATAGCTGCAAGGGAAATGTGGCTATGTATCACAGGAAGCAACGGCTGCTGGTGAGCTGATAGTAACTTAATAGCTTTATGATACAGGGAGGGGAAAATGCTCGCTGTCTTACCTATTTCAGCCTAATGTCTGTACATACACCCTGACACACACACACACACACACACACAGAGGAGGAGGGGGCGGTAAGTCTGCATGTTATCCGCCAACACTTTTTTCATCTGGTGAAAGAAAAGGTCAGTTTAATCTCAACACAGGCTTATCATACTCTCTTTGCAGTTAACAGAGATTTTTTTAAATCGCCTAACTAATTTTCACCTCCCAATTAATATTTCCAAAACACATTCCTACGCGGGTGAAGATATGTTCAGTCGTGTGTGGCGATAGGTTTCTTGGGCTTAATGGCATTTGCGTGCAGGTCATTTTAATAAATTCATCAATTACAACCGAGTTCAATTTAGTCTAGCCGCGAGCCACTGCAGTGCACAACCGTATTTTCAAGAACATTACAGTTGCTACTCTTTTTAGTTTTTTTTCCTGCCTGCAAAAGCCAGCAGGGTAATTTGCTGAAAAATTACCTGTGTTGCCTTGTAATGTAAGCTAGTCTGTGTAATTTTAAAACGCAGCGACACAAACGCACAATATGCTTGAGCTTTCTGATTGTGCAGCATGAGATGCAACGTCGCTTTTTATTCTCACCTCAGTGTTCATTTTCAAGCAGTTGTTTGTTTTAGTCCTAGTTTTTGTTTTAATAAAAATATCCTTTAAATTGTCAACATTTCATCATGCCATATTCATTACTTTTAGTCATTTGCCATATAATTTTATTTGAAGGGATATTTTATATATTTTTTGTCAGCTGTACATTTGATTTAAAATGGTTTTAAATTAAAATGTTATTAAACAGATCGCCCTTAATGGGACGGAGGCAAGTCTTTTTATATCTCAAATTATTGACTTTCTGAACTCTCAGCTGCTTTATTGTAGTTTAATTCCATTTGTAAGCCGACATGGTGTGTTTTCTCAGAAAACAAGCTAGTCTTGTTAATATTTGGAAGTCGTTTTTCTAATTTAGACTCCTTTACCTCTTTGTTGTGTCAGCATAATTGATTGAACTGATTTTGATTGAATGAGGTCCCATGACTAAACAGGCCAATTAGAGTTTGGGAATGAAATCTGTCGGTTAATGGAATTGTTACAGTTTTATTTTATTCTCAACCGTGTTGTCTGTTTGTATGTTCATATGAGGCCATCGTGTAAACAGGTCATTGTTTGTGTAATAGGTTGCCAAGTTGGGTGTGTGTTTAGCGGGATTACGGGTGATTTCTCTGGCAACACAAAGCTCGGCATAATCTCCTTATCATCAGATGAATTCCCAATAATCCTGTTATGACAGCTAACACTCCGTTGATCACAGAGCCGCTTCACTGGTTAAAAAAAACCCTTTGATTCCTGCCACTGACTCGGGTAAATATGGGGCATTGGATGCCTGCTAATGCTAACTAGATTTTTACATTTCCTGAGGCAAATGTGAGTGATGCTTAGCCTTGCAAAAGTCACTGCCAGGGTGATGGAGTGATTCCCAGGGTGTTGCTATGCAGTTGCTAAGGTGTTAAAGGTGGTTGCAGTGTGTTCTGTGTGGATACTATTACAGGCCCAAGTTTCTGAAGCTTCGTTCAGGAAGGGAAAAATAATCAAATCTGATTTTTCCAAGCCTGATCCCAAGCACCTTCATGATTAAAAGCTTTGTTAAATTGTTCTCCATCTGAACAATCACATTTAGTTTTTTTGTTTTTTTTCAAGTCTATTTGCTTAGAAAAGCAATTGCGTATTTCTCCTCGACAGCACAATTGGAGGTGTTCATTGCTCAGACAATGCAGAAATGTAAATAGTGCAGCAACAAAAATAATTCTGCAATATATATAATAAATTAGCCCTAGGAAGGACTACTAAAAATATAAATTGCATAACTAAGGCATGTGAGGGAACCTGGAGTTTAAAGATGTTCACAATCCAGTATCTCTCATTAGCAAACCATTTGTCTTAATGTGGTCGATACATGCAGATTTAGTGGCCAGAAGTCACATTTTCACAAAGTTTGCAGTAATCGTTCTCTGGACAACCAGCACACTCAACTTATGACCTCTGCACCACCTCCAGAGGTAATTTTGAGGCTCCACAGGTTCCTCTACACTGGAGGGTTCTGAGGTTGAGAACCAAGGCTTGGATTGTCTCACACAGGAAGTTAAATGCTGACACGTCCCTGAAGGGTTTGTGGGTAGTTCAGTAAATGTTCATTTAGGACTGAGATGGCTGAAGCTTACATGTTCTTATGGATTTTACAGTGAAAGATTCTTCACGTTGAGCTCTTTCTGTCTCGCTTACTTTCTCTTTGTCTCTGATCTGCCAGCATTTGTTCATAATGAGATTCCTACAGGACGGGAATTCCAGGGAGAGACAGGCGTCTGACTGTACATGCTGCTGGCTTTCGCTGCAGCCCACATCCTCTGAGACGTGAGAATGATGAAGAAAGAGAGGACAAGAAACACACACACATCAAGTATTGCTAAAGCACAGGCTACTGCCTATTGCTTCTTTCAGTCATCCCTTACTATAGTGGTACAATATTTTCTATTTACCTCTCATTTCTGTTAAAATAAAATCTGTATTGGGAGTTTTTGACCTATTAGGAGATGTGACCTTAAAGGAATAGCTCACCCAAAAATGAAAGTTTGCTGAAAATGTACTCACCCTCAGGCCATCCAAGATGTAGATGAGTTTGTTTCTTTATAAGAACAGATTTGTAAAAATTTAGCATTACATCACTTGCTCACCAATGGATCCACTGCAATGAATGGGTGCCGTTAGAATGCACAAATAGCTGACAAAAACATCACAATAATCCCCAAGTAATCCACACGACTCCAGTCCATCAATTAATTTCTAATGAAGTGAAAAGCTGCTTGTTTGTAAGAAGAAAAAAAAATTTTTTGGGTGGGTGGACTATTCCGAGTTCCAAGTTCTCATATATGCTAGTCGGACGAGATGAATAATGGTTTGTTTAGATGTTCTCCTAAAATCCTACCCTTAAAGTCCATGAAATAAATACCCATGTGAACTCTGCAAGTAATTTGTGCACACAGTTGTCACATTTGAGTCATGTGGGTCATTGTCCTTGCAGTCAACGATATCCAAGTAAATATATGCATTTAGATGCAAAAGTGCATGCGTTTGTGTGAATATGTTTTACTTTATGACATACTAATACACAGTGTTGTGGTTGTTCCAGTTATACATGGAAGCAAGAGGAATAATTGACAGGTCTGGGTTGGTCGTGTATGTGTGTGCTTTACAGGCCCAATTGTGGTGCTTTACGTGAAAAATGCTCCCTCTTTCCCTTTCTCCCTCACTCATCCTCTGACGAGCAAGCGTGTGTCACCCAGAACGAACATGTTTAATTTCCTGTCAGCACTGGGTGTCTTCATTTTTTTTCTGTTAAAGCACAATGCACACGCAGAACCTTGTCAGCCATTTTCATCGGCGATTTCCCCAAGGCCTGTTCCCCTTTTCTGTCTCCTCCCTCAATCATATGGATTCATTAGCTGGGGGTTTAGAGTTTAAAACCCTCCTTCTTCTTCTCCTCTCTTTCCTCTGCTTTGAAGGAGAACCTCCTGAGGTTCCTACAACTGGTTAAGATATTGAATCCGACAGTGTTTAATCTGTACTATGGAGTGTGGTTCTCTGTAAACAATAAGAATATACAATGGCCTCAGAAGTATTTGGACATTTCTGCAATACTTATTTTGTGATAAGTATTTTAATAGGTATTTTCTTTTAAAGAAATTAATAATTTTATTCAGCAAGGACACGTTCAGTTGATCAATAGCAACAGAAGAGAAACATTTATAAATTTAAAACTATTTTCTATTTAAAATAATTGTTGTTTCCCATGAAAACGTTTGAATGCATACGTGAGTTTGTGATATGACATTTGATGTGACTTTTTTTGGTCACTACATAATTCCCATACTTCCATTTAGTTTTAATGACTTTATTATTATTATAAAATATAAAAAATAGTCATATAAAGAATGTGTAGGTGTATCCAGGTGTGACTATAGTGTATCATAAAACCCCTTGAAACTAAACATGTTAGATTCCTTCTGTATCAGTGGGTTATGATGTCTTGCATTATGAATATATGTTACTCTGTATGGAGGCAGTGAGTGATCAACATATGCTTGAGATGTTCTTTGGAATTCACTTGATCATTTTTATTATGCTACATTGTTGTATTCGTGTCTGTTTGTGTGTGCGTGTGAGCATATAGGTGAAACTGAGAGGTTTGTATGTGAGCGAGAGTGTGAAGTGTATGTGTGTGTGTGACTGTCGCCTGGGGAGATGTCAGTGTTTCGTGTGCATATTGAGGCGCGCTGCTCCCATATGATGATTTATTACTTCTTTTAGAGATCCTGCCTGGCATTTAGTGGAGTCATATTGAAACCCACACGCCACCAAAACAAGCTCTGACACTTAGATCTGCTATGCCACATGCAGAGACTGTGTGTGTTTATGTGTGTGTGTGAGAGACAGATTGTTAATTATAGTAGTTCTGGGCCTGGTGGAGCCCATCTTAACTTTACACCAAGTACTGTCCTCTCATCTGTAGAGGTATCATCTGTAAAAAGTTATAAAGTAGTACATTTGTTTCATCTTTCTCTTTTTTCCCTTTCTCTCTGGTTCTCCAGAGGGAAACAGACAGCAGATAATAGGTATGAAGAAAGATCCAGGCTCTGGTGTTCCATACTAGGAGTGTAGCAGTCCATAGTAGGTATACCAGAGGTCAGAGTCAATTTCAAAAGGAGCATTTACTCTATATCCAGTCCACACCTTCACGCTCTTGATCATAAAGCACCGCTTTTAATGTGTGTGGCCAGATTTGATCAACAAACACCCCCTCTACCCTTGTGATTCCTCCAGTGGACAATGTTTTTAAAGATGTGGGGGTTTAGGTTCTGCCTGGAGATTACTGGTAAGGATTTCATAGACCAGTAGGATGTTTACTAAGCCACAGTGTCACAGAGATGATGGTGCATGTTGTATATATAATTAGTGATGCTCGCTAATGCTTATGCGTGTTTGAACAAACCCCTAACCCTAAGCAAATTGCTATGTCAACTTATCCTTCACTAATTGGGTGTGGACATGGATTATACTGTATTTCAAGTCATGCAGCATGCCAGGGAGATGTGTGCGCTTACAGTACCTGGCTATACTTGTGATGGGACTAAAGGCCTGTTCACACCAAGGATACCTATAACGCACACTGCAGTTATATCGTCTGCTACATTAAATGATCAAGCTCTTTAAAGTCATTTGTATTCTGATTGACTGTGAATTTTTATCATTAATCAAAACTTTGCAAAACTACATATTTTCAAAAACAACTAGTTGTTGGGTTGCCCGAATGACTGATTTATTTGTATGTAAGAAGCCCTGTATTTAGGCTAGTTTAGGTTCAATTGGGGTGTTTTTAGGAAGCGTTTACAATAATACATTTATGGAATGTATTTCTTTCTTCCTTTCAAAATTAAAATAAATTATCAAATAATAAAATGAGTTAAATGCCCTCTCAAATGATAAATCAGATGCTTAAATGCCATTTTATTTCTGCATTTGGGAAAGCATATATCGTAATCATAATTAAAATCATAATTAAAACTATAAATCAATGATTAAATGATAAATCAAATGTCAAAATCAACATCACAAATGAAGAATGAAATGCTCAAATTGAAATAGCAAAAGACAAAACAAATAGTCAAAATAACATCATAAATCATGTCAAATGCTTAAACTGACAAAAGTATCAAATAGTGTTGCATGTTATTTTTGTTATAGTTTATGCTTCATCAAATGAGGAAATTAAATTCCATTTAACATTTCACTTATCATTTGAGCTGCCATTTTGAGATAATTGATTTATTATTTTATAATTTGAGCATTTGATTGATCATTTTAATTTTGTTAGTTAAAAAACTAAATGTTTTTTCAGAAATGCAAAGGTCTAGAGATACATTTTTACTTTAAATTTTTTAACTTAATTGGGAATGAATTAATGAATGAATTAATTAATTAATAATGCATACATAAACAAAAAACAAAACAAAAAAGTACGATAATGTAGATAAACTCGTCAACCTTCTGAATCAACTCGTCATCCTTCCAATATGATGTTGTTGGATGGCTAGTTGACAAATGCTATCGATTCCGAACATCTAGAGACCAGAATATCATAGAGATTTGTGGATGGGTTCTGTTGACTTGGGCCTGTAATAAACCTCCTAGCAACCACTGAAATCACCTTAGCTACTGGATATCAATGTGCTAAAAACACTCAGAACACTGCATAGCAATGCTTTGTTAATCTTCATAAATCCTACAGTAGCATTGTGACTTTTGAATGCGCAACCACCATTTAGACCATGTACTAATGTAGTTGTATGTGCCTGTATGTCCCTCTGTTTATGTATTATTAATAGAGTTTGACCTCATCCTGTAGGCCTTCAATTACTGTTCTACCGCAGCTAACTTGATCTTTATAGCACCTGGTCTCACCCTCTCATCTCAGGCCATTAAGTGTGTGTTTCTGTGTACATCTGTAAATGTGTGTGTGAAGCTTTACAGATCTTTGCATTCTCTTCCATTCCTTCCCATCATGCTTTGCCCTGCCCTCACCTCATCTTCGTGTGCGTTTGGATTGGCAGTGACAGCTGTCTCACCCCTCTGCACAGACAGATACCGCTGTCTTACTTACCAGTAGCCCTGAGGACCACAAGTACAGCTTTATTCTCTGGAGGAAGTGAAGTCACTGTGTTCACCTGTGTTCTCAATGCACTTCATACAGATGTGGTGAGGTATATGCACTTTTAGTTCTGGTCCACAGATTTATGAATGAGTATTTGAATCATGCATTCAACCGATACATTCAAAATCACCAAAACAAGTAACTGGTTGAATTTTAAATAGCATACAATTCAAAACTTTAGGGTCTGTACAATTTGTTTATTATGTATGTCATGCTCACCAAGGCTTAAAAATGAAATATTATTACAATTTAAAATGTATATGAATCATTCTAATATGCAGATTTGATCCTTAAGAAACATTTCTTATTATTAATGTTGAAAACAGTTCTTCTACTTAATTTTATTGAAACTGATTCTATTGTTAATAACATATATATTATAAAGATAATATTGGCAGGAATATTTAGAAAAGTATTCCAGTATGCTTTTATAATTTCATTGACTGTCTGTATGAGTGAGTCATTGAAATATTATCACATATGAGATATGAAATATTCTCACTCAATTTTAACACACTGGAACACAACAAGTAACGTGTGTTGTTTGGAGATAGTAAATTATGTTATGGCTTCATTGGAATTATTTTTGTAAAAATAGTAGACTGAGAGATTTTATTGTGTCTAAAATGCAAAATGACTCCAAATGGCCATCTTTTTGATTAAACGTTGTATAAAAGCAATATCACACTCACAATTATGCTGCTTGTCTGAATCTCAGCATGGCCTGCAACATAAAATATTTTCTGAAGTCGTAATATAGCTTTGTGTAAGGAACAGACCAAAATGTAGGTCAACGCTCACAAAAAACAGGTCCTTGACACATTCAGGAGAGAAATAATGTCACGAATAAATTGTTCTGGTGAGTTGGATCTTTTCTGTTCAACCCTAATGAACAGATCACAGAGAAGATTATAATGAAGATTTGACTTTGATTTAACATAGAATATTGACTTAAATGTCTGTCTGTTCCTCACACAACTTTTTTCATGTGCCATCAGAAGACTTGGAATATATTGGTCAAGTCATATAAACTACTTTTATGTTTCTTCTGGGGTGCTTTTTTGTCCTTTTTGTAGCTTGATAGCACATGGTCATTGTATGTATGATAAACAGCAGCATGACCACTCATTTTTCTGTTCCATTGAAGAAAGTCAGGTTTGGAGTGAACCTTTTAAGTATCTTTTTTAAGTATCTCTTTTTGCTATATAGAGAGAGACAGAGATGGACAGAGAAAGAAGTAGACATAGAAATGCCTGTTTGTGTTCTTGTAATGTTTGTAGGTCTGAAATAAGGTGGGAGCTTGTGCAGAGGGAGAATTGCTTTTGTTAATTGATGTGAATGAAATTGACACCCCGGTCAACACTCTCCAGTCTTATTCCCAGCTGCCACACACAAGCCAATCAATGCCCATCATTATCCGCCAGCAGCAACCTCATGTAATTAAACTCTTCCCGGAGCAGTCTTTATTTTCAGCTCGCTGCCACGAGTGCGTGTGCAGTCCCATAGCAGGCCTGATCTGAGATCAGTGCATTTCCCCTCTCGTGAAGTGCCTCCTACAGCGGATAGAGCCATGCCTGGGTCAGCTCGGGTCTTAAAGAGAACTTTCTTTAGAGCAGGACCGCATGGCCCATTAAAATCTCATCTCCTCCCTCGGGCTTCCAGACCAACTTCCACCTCCCCCGTCCCACGTCGCCCGAGGATAGTTCTAATTTAATCAAAAAACTGCACTTTCCTGTAGAATTTCTTCAACCGTTTTGTGTTTAGCATGTAAAAAAAAAAGCATGTAGCATGGAGTACTTAAAGGAATTAGAAGGAAATTGAAACAAGTAAAGGAAGAAAAGTTGAAGACTGGCACTTTGCCTGGCCTCCCAGCTACTGCTGTAGCCAAGACAGAGAGATGAGCTGTCCGTCGTCCTGAAATCATGAAATCACCACACAGCGAGACGCTCTCTGCTGGGCTGTTTGCAAATGAATTCATCTGGAGATCATTTTACCATTTGGGGAGTCTAATTTCGACCACGGGACAGTTTTGGCACCTGATAAAATTATGAGTGAGAAAAGCTGAGGCAGGTGGAAGAGAGGGTTTCTTTACCTTTGTTTATGCCACAAACGTACATGAGACGCTTCTAAGCACTGTAGGTCTGAGTGAAAAGGCTTCAAGGGCCCTTTTCAAAGAGGCTTCTGCCTCTTTAGCTGATATTTTCTTCTCCAAATTATAGCGTGGGAAAAGGAATGTGACACACTGCATGTGAAAGATACCCAGCCACTGCCTCCTCGGCACACTCTGCCGCCAGCCACTTTTATATTTATTTTCTCTCCGCACACACACACTTAGTTTGGCACTCGTCTTTGATACAATTCCAAGAGCTGTCAATCAGCCTTCATGTAATGCTTGGCAGAGATGGAGAGGAGGAGTTGGATGTGTAGCCGTGCTCTTCCACAGTACAAATGTACACTCTTGAGTGCCAAAACAGATCAGGTAGAAATTACAAACTTTACTTAGAAACTTGGGTTTAACTGAGTTGAACTGAGTCTTGTGGAGTGCGACTGTGTGCTATAGCTGACTTTAGTTACACCAGGCTTGATGCAACAAGTATCCAGTAGCAAGCACCTTGTCCGTTCAAACTGTTGCGTGACGTGACACTATCTGAAGCAATGAGACAATGTTTTATGTTTAATGTATAGTTTATGCTGATTTTGAACCAATATGATTGCACAAGGGCTGGGATATCCAGTGCAAAGTTGTAAAGACCAAAAAAAAAAATTAGGGTTTGTCACTTTGTCATTGATCAAGGTAATTTTGTTTTTTTTGTAGTGTAAGTGCAGTCTATATGTCTGCACTTTGCCAGCTGCTCTGTTTCTAGTACTTCTTTTTTCCTAGTTAAAATTCTAACGTTATGATATACAGAAATGCTGAACTCCACTAATTGTGTCTCACGTAGAACCAGGATTCCCATGGTCATGGAAAATCAGGGAATATTCAGGCTTGAAAAAGTTCAAAGTCATGGAAAAAGTCAGTTGGTAGATTTCCATAGTGAATGTATGTTTTTCTGTTTGTGCTCTAGAATATATAAAGGGATAGTTTAAACAAAGAGATGGTTAATTTTTAGTTTAGAGATGGTTTACCCAAAATTAATGCACTGAAAAAAAGATATTACATTTTTTTAAGGTAAGTGGTTGCAAACAGTTTATTATAGCTACATTTAAATAAACAAATTTAGTTGAAAGTTAGTCAACTAAATTTGTTTATTAAAAAAAATTGTTTATTTAAATGTAGCTAAAATAAATTGATTGTAACCACTTGCATTAAATCTTTTCTATTTTTCTTTTCAATCTTCTAACAACAATCACAAATTAATGGTCATGGAAATTTGTTGGTAAAAAGAAAAATAAGTAAATTATGATATAATGTTATTGCTTTTTGTTGAGGTTTAAATTACATTGATTTGAGGATAAAGGAATTTTTAGTTTTAGTTTCAGGCCAGCTAATTATTATTATTGCTATAGAGCAGTACAGTGGATGCTACTTTTCAGCCTGTACATCTTTCTTTCTCTCTGCTTCTCTGGTTCACTCTCACCTTCAGTGTTCTTTGTTTTCCTCACTGTCTCAGAGAGCTGTGTCCAAACTTTCAAGTGAAATCATAAAGGAAGCAGCACACAGGTCTGGCTCCTCACGCAGAATTCATGTACCTTTTGCTTTTCGTTCTCTGTGTTTCTGTTTCTTCAGATCCATAATTGGAAATTTCCACTCCTGAGCTGTCAGTTTCTCGCACCGTGTGCTCCCTGCATGCTCTTTTTAAGCCTGCTGAGGCAAATGGAGCATTGTCTCCAGTGTATGAGAAGATTTGGCCTTGTTCTCTATCTAAATTGAATATCTGCCTTGTTTTATTTTCTTCCCTTGTGCCATAGATTGAAAATCGCACGTTGAACATGGTATCTCATTGTGTACGTGTGTGAATGTGTGTTTATGTATGCACACTCTCGTGTCTCCCAGTCACAGTATTTGAAAAGGTGACAGATAAAAAAAAAAAAAGTATATGAATCAGTCAAGCACTTGACAATCCTCAACAGGAATGTTCCTTCCAACGCTGCGTTAATAAAAGAAACAGCATGTGGCAGTGATTGAAGTGGTTGAAATTTCAGTCCACCGTCCTTTCTCACACACTCACAATACCCAGGCCTCCGTCAGTGCTGACACATACTGGAAAATGAGTTCTTGTAGGGTTTTTTGTAATTTTTTCCAAACTTGAGGGTCATTAATAGAACGTGTAGTTATCTGCAGCTGCAAATCTGTTGCTATACAGATCCTTTCAGACTTTTGAAATGACAAGCGATATGTCTAATCTCAGCATATGTTGTGTATTAGGTTATTAGTGGAATTATTTTCAGACATCGTGAAAGAGTTTGATATATATTAAAATGAATAAAAGTGAGTTTCCAGCAGATGCTATAATAGATAATCGAACTCACTTAACATTTTAATATAAGGTGGAAGCAAACCCTATTTCTCAAACGAAGAGAAAATAAATAGAGAATTCTGAAGAAGACAGTTTGCTCTAGTGTGTCAGTAACTCTTTGTTCAAGATAAAAGATAGCACGTATTGAGTTTTGTCTTTCCTTTAACCTTGTGTTCTGATAATGGAATATTTAAAAAGGAAATTAAAATTGCGAATAGAACAGTGGGGACAGGAATAATAACAGCACCATCCGAAGATACGTTTATTGCCTTTAAAATACTAATCCACATGAATCAGAGACTTCAATAAAAATCCACTATGGTTGTGTGCATAAAAATGTTTCTTTCTGGTGAATTAGAGGTAGACGAGTCACTGTTGAGAAATTCTGAATTAATGATCTTTTTTCCGTTAATTATTTATATGCATTTTGTATTATTATTTTTTTATTCAAGTTCATTTTAAATAATTAATTTATTAATTTAATGTAGCTAAAAAAACCTTATTAATTAATGTAACCTTCAGTTTGTGCCTTCAATGTCTTTAATTACCAATACTAAGTCATCTAATATTCAATAAATCATCTATTTATAATTGAATTTTTTATTCAGTATACATTTTTAATTACATTTTAATAGATTAAATTTAAGTTTTTT
>NW_015505451.1:0-1859 GCF_001515645.1 Sinocyclocheilus grahami | reverse complement strand
CAGTAATCAGGCCTGGGTGTGGCTAGTGAAATTTAACTCAGCTTTCTAAAATAATGTGGTTAATCACAGTTCTTTCATGATTTAACAGGAGGGGGACAATTAATTTTTCACGTAGGGCCACGTAGGTTTGGACAACTTTTTTCCTTTAATAAATGAAATCATCATTTAAAAACTGCATTTTGTATTTATTTGCTTTATCTTTGTGTAATATTTAAATTTGTTTGATGATCTGAAACATTAAAGTGTGACAAACATGCAAAAAAATAAGAAATCAGGAAGGGGGCCAACAGTTTTTCACACCACTATGTATTTAGTGATGTTTAGTTGCACTTTGAAATGTCTTTAAGATGATATGAATGTATGTTTTTATATAATTTCCACCTACTTTAACTTGAATTCAGTCGCTGCATAATCAAATTGGCTGTACAAGTCATTGCAACTTAAATTATATTAAACTGACTTTAAAAATAATAAAAAAATATATATAAATGAAGTTGGCTTATTTATTGATCATATCATTTTTATTGTATATGAATGTTAAATCAGCCACCTTTAGTAATGAATTGGTTATGGTACAATAATTGTAGACTGAAACTGACAGGTTACCTCATATTTTGCCAACTCGCACTCGAAAGGAAAAAAGGAGGAAGAGAAAGCCCACGTTAGACGTCAGGAATATTAAAGAGGTGAGAGGTGCCTTGTGAGTGATGGGTAGACGGGCACGGAGTGACCCTGCCAATCAGGTGAGCAGTGATTTTTAAAGAGGTCTTTTACTGTCACAACATTTACAGACAGTCTCTGTCTCTCTCTCTCTCCCACCTTACAAGTTTTTTTAGGCAGTATTTTGCCTTTTGTTTACAGCAGAGACTGTGAACATAATGTCTTGCATTTAGCAGCTAAAGCGGGTCAGCATTGTGTCTGATGTTTATGAAACAAAACATAGACAAAGTCCAGCTTCTCTGTTAGTCGCTCATTTCATTTCATACTAGATTAATTAAAATAATCTGCATCGGATGAAAACCCAATTGGATTTTAAGAGCCTGCCCAAGTTAATTAGTTTCCTCTCTGTAAAGCTTGCAGAATTAGAGATTATGTCTTCTCTCCCCCACATACACTCTACAGGAGAACAGGAGGAGATGCATGCAGTTTGCATATGTGCTAGAGTGCTTGTTAGCAGCGATGCTAATTAACAGGAGATAAAGAAGCGGAGGTGAGAATCCTGGAACAGAAATAAACCTGTGAGTTTTCACAAGCAGCTGCTTTCCCCCCCCCAAACAAGTGACAAGCTTTTCAAATCAGCTTGATGTCAAGTCCAATGCAGTTCACTCTCCGAATCATTACAGAGTTGAAACCTGATGTGTTATGGAAGTCTTTCCTTTTCTCTCTCCCGCACACGTGCGCTCACCTCGCATCCATATTTTCCCTAATCTGTCGGAGTTACTGAAGTATCACATATACTTCTGTAGAAATGCAGTTTTTCCAGTAGCATATTGTGCTTGTAACTGCAGGATTAACAATTCAGTAGTTTTAATTCCACGTTTAGCAGTACCTGTCATAAGTTATTTTCTTTTTGAATAGTTAAAGAGTCTGAGCTGGATGCTTGACATCCACAAATGTTCTTTATGTCTGTGTACACCTGTGTGTTGGACTCTGACCATTAAAGAAGAGAGATAAAAGACAAAAACATAAATATATGACTCCAGCTGCCCTTCATACTTCACTGTTAAGGCCCGTTCACACCAAGTACGATAACTATAAAGTTAACGATATTATCGTCCACACCAACGAACGATATCGTCCATTTATTCTAAGCACACACTCGTCTGCTGCTTTAAATTCTTGAGCTCCTTATAGCAGGA
>NW_015505450.1:1153729-1156368 GCF_001515645.1 Sinocyclocheilus grahami | reverse complement strand
CTTTCCGATTCTTCAGAGCAATTAATGATTTCAAGGATTTTAAAGGACCTGAAAAATGAATGTTTGAACAGAAAGCATTACTGTACCACGAACACAGAGAACATCAAATAAAAATCTTCAAAGGATTTCCGATGTTAAACTGAGAGCGGTTAAAGCACAGAGGACTCATTCGAGAGGGATTCAAATCATTTAAAGATTTCTCAAAATCAAATATAATCTTTGGAAAGGAGATTAACCATGAATGTGGGTCAGGTGATTTTTATACTGCAGTCTGATTGTCAAACCAGTCCATTAAATTCAACTGAAATTCATGGCTTTCGTTTCTCTTTAAGAATTATGAACAGGTATAAGACCTATTATAAATGTTATCTGACTGGACAGGGAAGGCAAAAGGGGAAACTACTATAGGTTTTGTTAATTAGTTTCTGTTTCTACCACAGGATTGGCATCCCGTGGTAACTAGTAATCACTCAAGCTTCAGTCTGGATGTGTATATATATAGATATATATATACTCACAGGGTCAATAAAACCTGAGATTACATATTGAAGCAAAGGGAAAGAGAAAGCACTTTAGTTCCTTACAGCAACTTTATCGCTTTCAGTCAGCTGTTTACACATTTACTACTGCTACCGCCATTCATTTGATAAATATTTGAACATATGTACAGCTAGGAGAGCGAGAGCTATAGACGGTGAAAGAGATGCAGCAGGGAGGAGAGGACATGCTGATATTGGCAGGGAGGAGAGGAGAGAACCAGATTCATTAACACTCTTAAATTTAACCTGCAGTTTGACTGGAGGAAACTCATCTGTTCAACACCCACACCCCGCTTTGACGAGAAAACACCGGCAGAAACCGGAGAAAGGAGACATTCTGTTTCTGCTCTGAGCGCAATTCCATTTGCAGCGCTTTGTCAAACATCTTAAGCAAATATGATTTGGGTGCGCATGATTTAGGCCGCTGCTGGGGAAATGGCTCTCTTATCCCCGGTCTCAGATGCTATAATCTCATTATTGTCAGTTTGCCTTTCTAAATGGAGAGGGTTTTGTCTTAGTCAACCTCAGAGAACCTGCTTCTATAATTGTTGGTGGTGTTCGGCGAGGAAGGGAAGAGCTGAGAGAGAATAGATAGAGATAATACTCTCCCCGCGGGCTCACAAGAAAGGCTGTCAAGCATTATAGCACATGGTGTGAACACATATAATAGGACAAACAACAACTTGTGGCATGCTTTCACACTGGATAATGGTCAGTCCCACGGTCAGGACAGCTGCGGCGCGCTCCAGTCTGAGCAAAGAATGCGCTTTAAATGAAACATGAAGAATTCAGCGTCAGCTTGTGTGTGAGCAGGTTCGACACCGAGACGAATAATATACGCTGTCCTCCTGTAATAATAAAAAATAATAATAAATAAACTTAAAAAATCTTAAACTTGTTTTTATTTATTTATTTATGTATTTATTTATTTATTTATTTATTTATTTATGTTTTTAGTTTTATATTTTTTGTTTTCATTTTAATTTTGGTTAAAGTTTGAGAAGTTTGTCTCAATAATAAATAAATAATTAAACAATTAAATAAATGAACTCAACATATTTTATGCAATTAATCAAACATTTTCTGTTTTCATTTTTGTTTTAGTTCAAATTTCAGTAATTTGCCATTTTAATTTGTTATTGTTTTTAATATGTCTATATAGATTCAATGCATTTTTTTATTTTAGTTTTTGTTTTATTTCATTACATAAACTTAAACTGAAATAAAAGTTTTAAGTAGTTTTATATTTTATTTTATTTCATTTTATTTCAAGTAAAACAAATATATGTATGTATGTGGATAGATATATATTATGTACAGTACTGTCTGTAAACATATAGATTTACATATTTCTCAAGTCTGTTTATCTGGAATATTTCACTATCTTTAATGGTTAAGACTTCTTGCTTAAAGCCTTGCAGCACAACTGAGGAACATGATGATTAAGAATCTGGGAATGCTGAAGAGTCTTATCTGAGGTTGTGATTTATGTTATATATTCTCAGCATCCGATTGGCTTGCCTTCATTCGTTTTTTTGCAAATACATACTCAAACATTCGAGAATGTCAGTAGTTCAGCTCATTACATCCAGCGCCGCTGGTGAAGGGAAGAAAGATGGTGAATTTTGATTGGTCTGAACGGCACGAGGGTCATGGATATGGAAATTAAATCCTCTTGAATCGCAGGATATGTTGTGCTGAAGTTAATAAGCGGTGTCAGGCGGCTCACATTTCAGGCTCTGAACCATCTGGCCCCGCGTCAGACCCTCAACTCCGAAGATAAAACAAGAGAAACTTTGTCTCACGCGATTCCCTCGCCTGAGCGTGCGCAGAATCTCAAATGAGGACGTTTCCGGCGCCAGCGAGAGCTCAATGGATGCAGGTGGCCGGCCTAAAATGCGCTTTGAGTCCAAATCTGAGCCTGTGAATTTAGACACAATTCTTGTTAATGTTTGCTTCACAAATGACGTTAGAGAGCATAAACGCCGGCTCTGTTCCAGACTCTTTTGTAGCTTTTTGTGTATAATTGGCATTTGCCGTCTGCAAAATGCTACGCTTTTGAAATATTTAGAGCAATATCTGAAAGACTTTGGACACAAA
>NW_015505450.1:1148758-1149528 GCF_001515645.1 Sinocyclocheilus grahami | reverse complement strand
GTGTGTGTGTGTGTGTGTGTGTGTGTGTCTCAAAGCTTACAGCTTACAGAGTATGGCTGCCATCAGCTGGCTAGAACAACAATCAGCATTTCCCCCATCGGTCTCACAGCTGCTGGTCATTTTTGCGTTTGTTTGTTGTTGTTTATGTACTTGCATTTTGCAGATATAGCAGTTGTGTGCTGGTGAACATCTTCTTTGCTGAGACAAAAAACCATAAATGCAAAAAACAATTTAGCAGATTTCACAGTCAACATTGCCTACAGCGATCATGTATTATGTCGTTAATATTAATCGTCTGTCTTTTGCAGGAGATGAGAAGAGATCCAGAGAGACATTGCATTTATTTCTGAACATGTTGTGCAATGAAATAGCCTCTAGTGTGTTTGTTTTTTGACAGCATGTTCTGCAGGTCATTATACTGCTTTCTTAGTTTGTGGGATTTAAGAGCAAAACTTTTGAAGCATCTAGAGAGGCCTGACGATCCTGCATTAATATAGTTGAACATCCTCAGCAAAGCATCACACTTTTAATAACACGGACATTCGTCCCCCGCACTTCTTTCGGGCAGGTGTGTTCACATAGAGGTTTTCAAGGGCTGCTGTGAATAAATCTAGATTTAAATTCAAAGAAACAGGATAGTCTGTGCATGACCTGATGTTTTATTTGTATAGATTGAGGCGATGTGAACACTCTCATGCAGTGTCTGTTTCATTCATACTTGATGCCGGAGTGTGCTCTCGCGCAGAAAGACGGCCTCATAGAAGTAATAA
>NW_015505450.1:1146849-1147241 GCF_001515645.1 Sinocyclocheilus grahami | reverse complement strand
ACACACACACACACACACACACACAACTAATGTCTGCCTTTTGCATTTACACCAGAGCAGACGCTCGGGTCCCACGCAAACAACAAGTCAACTATCAAAAGAAAACAAACATCCACTGCGCTGCAAACTCACATGCCTCTCATAGTGTCCACATACATGTGTTGATGTGTGATGGCTGGTTGCACATGTGACTAATGTGGTTTTGCCTCACTTGAGATTTGTATCAGCTTACAGATTTGAGAATGCAAAATAATATCAGACCGCATATCACAAGAACAATATCACAGATTGTATTATTACTCTGGTCTTTCTTGTATGTTTTCTTTCACACGGCATATATAGAACCTCAAGCCATGAAATCACACCTTTTCAAGGTATATATATATATATAT
>NW_015505450.1:1143517-1144927 GCF_001515645.1 Sinocyclocheilus grahami | reverse complement strand
AATGGATCCGCAAGTCTCACGTCTCGTCAGCCCCGTAACAGAATCAAATCGCCAGTTTCTGAGGAGTAATTAAACAATACGACACAAGCGGCTGTGCTGCGGCTCATTTTGCCTGCAACCCCTAATGCTTTCTACAACTGCCTTATTTATTTCATAAAACAGCAGATGCTAAAATATCATATTTAAAAATATATAATAATAAAAATATAACACAATAATACATTGAAGCTTTGTTTATTAAAACGTTGTCCTTAAATGACACATTACTTGTTTTTATTTTATTTCAGCTAGTTTTCGTCATTTTTTGCAACTTTTGACGTTCTTAAAAGAAAGCAACTGAAGGTATGATATTTTACTGATTAGAGTTTAAAGACATTCCCCGGACATAATGTTATTGTGCTGCATGTGTGAGAGAGCTGACAATATCTGACAAAAACACGTCTCCAGAGTCCAAAAGCATTCATTGTGTGATGAAGCCTATTAGAATTCCATTTTACAGTAAAAAATGCACAATTTTTGGTTTGCCCTTAACGTGATTTAATTCATATTCTTCTATATGTGTTATATCTCTCAATCCCAGTATATCTCGCAGGAGTGTGAATCTGGGGTTCTGCCGATATCACAAAACCCGATGGCAGCAAGTTCACTTCATCTTGTTTTCCTTTCTTTGGGTCTTACTTTTTGCTTTTCCTCCACAGCTCGAGTCTGTAAAGCATGTGGGGTTCCTTCGACAAGCTGCAAGAGTGTGGATCATCTGCTGAGCTTCCTAAAACTCGAGAGCGAGTGACAGAAGGGGACAAAAGAGAGAAGGAGTAAGACACAATGGGTAATAACAGCAGCAGAAGTGCTGGAGATAAGAGAGAGAGAGAGAGAGAGAGATGTGAGAGAAAGGAACGGGGAGGGCTGAGGTGGAGAGAAATGAGAGCGGAGCTGCTCTCGGTGTGGGATTGTGGGAAGGCCACAGGGACTCTGTTCATTAGAAAGGGAGTTGATGACTTGATTACAGATGATCAGTTGAGTTTGTTTGGAGCTGGTCTCTCGTCTGCCTGGAGGAGGTTCAGTTAAAGCGCCGCTCTTCATAGACCGTGGGAGTCCCTTTCATTCTCTCTGGACACATGCTAACACGGTTTGACCTTCAATGGCCACAAAATGAATTCTGCTACAGCTGTGTGATGCAGTGGCGGTGAACAGACACCAGATGGCAGGAGTCCACTAGTGTTATATTGACCTCAGAAACGCACTGTCGTGCTAACAGAAGAGGAAAACAAACAGTAATAAACTCAGACCTGCAGCATTTAGAAAACAGCAGATTCTCCTCTTCAGTATTTTCTCTTATAATTACGTCATGCAAAACATGTCAAGCAGTGTTCTTCATGAACTAGTGTAAACAACATTTTCTCTCTCTTTTTT
>NW_015505450.1:1142236-1143407 GCF_001515645.1 Sinocyclocheilus grahami | reverse complement strand
TTTTTTTTGTTTGTTTGTTTATTTGTTTATTATTTCTGCATGCATTAATATATATATATATATAACAGGGAAAGTTAAGTGAATTCAAAATTAATTGTTTGGCATTGGTCAAGCTCACAATTTTATATATTTATTTACTTATTATTATTACATTATTTATTTATTGAATAACTCTTAAACATCATTTGGAACATGTACTTTAGCTTAAAAATGTATAGTATGGTCCAAAAGTCTAAAATTGCATTTATTTGTTTATTTGTGCATTAATGAAACATTTATTTATGCATGCATTTATTCCTTTGTTGTACTTACTACATGTATTTTTATTATTTGATTCAGAAGACGCACTAATGTTTTAGGATTTCATGTACAGTATATAGTATATATATATATATATATATATATATATATATATATATATATATATATATTACATTATGTAAGTTAAATGAATGCACAATTATTTTTTTAACCTTTATTTTTATAGGACTTTATAAAATAGAGATTGTTTCAAAGCAGCTTCACAGCATTAAACAGGAGAGAAATGATGCAAACTTCAAAAATGAGGCAAATCCATATTATGCTGTAAAGCAGCTGCTGCAAGACAATTCAGTATGGAGAGTATGGACTTGTCAGCATACATTCTAGTACACTTTCACAAAAATAAATGGCAATGATGCATCCAGTAACAGTTCAGCCCACATTCAAGCCTCTTATCGTCATTGTGTTGTTTGGTGTTCGTGTTGTTCACAGTTTCCTGGAGCCTCACAGAAGAGCTCAGCTACCAAAAAACTGGGCCTCCGTGTCACTTCCTCCAGACCACAGCCGTGCTTTTCTTCCTGTAGCGCTGAACTCACTTCTTCCACTTACCCTGCTGAAGAAAGTGTGTCCATGTACTCTTCTGTCATCTTTGGCCCATTTATCCAGTGTTTTGCTTCATTATAACCTCCTTATCCGTGGCTGGCACACACTTCAGAGGAGCACGTAACCAGAGGCATGATGCCAGCTGGAGCACACGCATATAAATGCTGAACGCTCGGCTCTAATGTGCTGCTAATGAGTTTGCTCAAGGGTTAATGCTTTGTCTACACTAAAAGAATCTTCATTTGTTAGTCTTACCTTAGGAAGTGTGTGTGTGTCTGTGTGTGAGTGTGTGTGTGTGTGTGTGTGT
>NW_015505450.1:1109194-1141691 GCF_001515645.1 Sinocyclocheilus grahami | reverse complement strand
TGTGTGTGTGTGTGTGTGTGTGTGTGTGTGTGTGTGTGTGTGTGTGTGTGTGTGTGAGTGTCTCTGTGTGTGTGTTTTAGGGTTTTCCTCAAGTCTGTGGAATTTGGGTTAATGCAATTTAAATGCAAGCATTTTTGTTTGCAATTTTGGGTCGATTCATTCATTTATATATGCATTTATTAATGTATTTATGCACTTTATTTAAACTTTCATGTTTATTGTTTGAAAATAAACAGAAGTATTAGCACTGGTAGACTTCATGGAGCTGAAGTGCATAACCTACAACCTGAAAACACTTGCTATGGCATATCAAGTTATCTTTATTTTTATAGCACGTTATACACCCTTATTAATGCTGGACGCTCGGCTCTAATGTGCTGCTAATGAGTTTGCTCAAGGATTAATGCTTTGTCTACACTAAAAGGATCTTCATTTGTTAGTCTTACCTTAGGAAGCTTGCTCTGCGTTCTTTTGGGGTTTTCCTTAAGTCTGTGGATGTCGCTGCAATGCAATATATATATATTAGCATTTCTTTTGCACTTTTGGGTCTGAAACTAATGACTTACATATAGATCTCTGCACATTAAATTGGGATAGAAAGTATTTTAACACTGAAAAAATAAAAATAAACTTCACCTTCAAGAAAGTAATATGTTCTCCCATTATTTCCCATGTGAAAAGAACAATAATTCTGCTGCCTTATAAAATCAAATACTCCTGGCGTGATCTCGGTGGATTCCTGGCCAAAGCGAGCAACGTTCCCTTAACATTCCCCAAACATTTTCCTAACATCTGCATATTGTTTCTGTTTGGCTGTTATGGAAATCCAAAAATAACATTTTAGGAAAATACAATGGACACAAAAGAGATAAATGCTGACATAAGAATAGACTGATCAAATTAACGTGAAGTTTTGATTGCAGACACTTTGAGATATTGAGATTTTTCTGAAACTATAGATTGTATTATATATCACCTTATAAATAACATATATGGTAATGTTAAATCTCATTTCAATCTCATTACTGTTCAGCAGAAACAACTGAGTTTTTTTCAAGACACAGAGGTGATTTTTCTTTTCTACGAGGTCCTGGCTGTCTCTCTCTCTCTCTCTCCTCGTCCTGAAATAGACATGCATCTGTTGACATTCGCGATGCATGCACGGCATCCTCTTCGCCCCAGTGTTTTAATCACGGCAGTCGCCCGGGCAACACAAACACTGTTATCATCCCATCTGAAAAAGGAATCGAGGATCGCTCGACAGCTGCCGGTAGCGCTGAAGTAACACGACACGCACTTCTAGATAACCCGAGTTTACAGAATCGCTGCCATAAACGACACTCCAGTGATGAGGAAGTCAACAGTGTGCGACAGTGCTGTGGAAGAGTAAGAAAAACATTACTCCTTTATACAGTGAACATTTTTGTGCAAAGATATGGAAATTACTGCTCTGTGAATTATTCATTTATTTTGCGTTCTACTGTGAACGAGAGATAAACATGTACAAGAATGGCGAAATCTTGTTTATTTTTGTCCTTTAAAGTGTTTATTTATTCATGTGTGTCTTTATTTGTTTATGTATTTAGCTCACGTCTCATGCAGAGGTTCTGAGAAAACTATTTGAGATCCACTCACCCAGAATCAGTCATGCTGTCGTGTTCCTGTTAGTTTTCCCAAATTTAAAAATAAAAGACCTCAGACCTCAAACATTAACTGAACAGTGAGTTTTCATTTTTTTTTTGTGCATATAGACATTTTGATTGACAATGCTTATATAAACCAATATGAGTGTATTTTGCTATATTTAAAGGAATAGTTCACCCGAAACTGAAAATTGTGCAGTGAATGGGTGCCGTCAGAAAAACATCAGAATAATCCACAAGTAATCCACAAGACTCCAGTCCATCAGTTAACATCTGGAGAAGACAAAATCTGTGTGTTTGTAAGAGACAAATCATCAAGACGCTTTTAACTTATGGCTAAAAAAAGTGAAAAGAGTCACCTCATCTGAATCAGGAGAGAAATCTGCACAGATCAAGCACCGTTTACAAGCCAAAACAGTCCAAAAACAGATATGTGGCTGGATTTTGATGTGAGAGACAACAGGAGATGGACTTTTTCACTGGAGGAAGCGTTATTATGGATTATGGACTCGTATTTTACGAGACGGAAGCAACAGAGTGAAGTTTAAATCCCTTAATGATTTGTTTCAGCTTTTGTCTTCTCAAGATGTTAACTGATGGACTGGAGTGCTGTGGATTACTTGTGGATTATCGTGATGTTTTTATCAGCTGTTTGGACTCTCAATCTGACGGCACCCATTCACTGCAGAGCATCCACTGCTGAGACACTGATGCAATGCTACATTTCTCCAAACCTGATGAAGAAACAAACTCATCCTAATCTTGGATGGCCTGAGAGTGAACACATTTTCAGCAAATTTGAATTCAAAACCAAAAACTAAACAACAGAAAATGCGTTTGAGTAAAGTGAATACATGTTTTAGATTTAAGTTAAAAGTACTAAAGATGTTTGTGCATTTTCAATCTACTGTGCCACTGGAAACACATGTTGATACTAGCTATAGTCCAATTCTGTGAGCAACTATCTCTAGTATTTCTGCTGTATTGTGGCTTAATCTTGATGTTAACGTTTTTTCCCATCAAAATTACTGCAGAAAATATGAAACAAACAAAATAAAAGTTATTTATCTCCCTCTGAGTTGAAGTTTCCGAATCCACAGCACACATTTCCACTGACCTAGATATAGTGGGATATTTTTATTTATTTATTTATTCATTTTTTCCATTGCGTCAGAAATCTGGAGTGCAGAGTTCCTGTTAGAGGAATGCAGTCTTTATCACGGCTATTAGATGCTGTGTTTATTTCTCTAAGTAACAGGCCGTACACACACATGCAAGCTCACTGTGACTAGACCACCACCTATTCATCTTCTCTAAACATCATGAACGCTTGCAGTCCTCTGCTTCCAGTCTGTTCTGGTACACGTTTTCTTCAGCGCACAAATGTGAAGAGTAATGAGAGCTTTGTAAACATTGTGACTTAAATAACAGCCATAAAGTTGTCATTTGTTTGAAGCATATTTATGTTTGGCTCTTGTTTGAAGTAGGGAATGCGTCTCAAATGACCAAATAAATAAATGAGACTTTCACTAGGACTGGCACCAGAGCCATGTTTACATCTTACTATGAATGATTGTGTGCAGAACCACATTCAACATGTTAATGTAGGCCAATGAGTGTGAAACACATGCATCTGTGTGTTTATAAGTCCCCAAATATACTCTACACAACTATGTGAACACCAACTTACTCTACACTTACTGTATATTAATCTGTGATGTTGCATGTCAAACCTTAAAGCTTCGGTCACACTAAAGTTTGAGCATTCACAATTTCAGCAGTGCTCGTGACATATAGTCTTTAAAAAAACAAAAACACACATTCAACATGAGGAATGCATTTGCATGCATATGAATGGAAGTCAGTAAAATGAAGAGTGTAGTGTAGCAGACCCTCAATTTAAAATACAACGCAACTACACAGTGTTGCCACAAGGGGTGCTGTAGAGCATTTCTCACAAACTCTCTTCACATCTAGAGTTCGACATTCTGAACTCTATTGGGGTCAGACAACACATGTCAGGGCCTACTCATTGTCGAAATCATACTCTAGATTTAATACTGTCACATGGAATTGATTTTAATAGCGTTGAAATTCTGCAACAGAGTGATGATATTATTATTATTGATAGTATTGATATATTATTATCTAGTCTCGTGTATAATCCATATAGCTAGAGCTACAAACTCAGCTCCTTGTTACAAATATGGTAGAACCATGACTTCTACAACAAAAGATTGCTTTGTAAATAATCTTCATGACTTGTCTCAATTCCTCAGCAAATCCAATAGCTCAGGAAAACTTGATTGTGTAACAGAAACTATGGACTCTCTTTTTTCTAGCACCTTAGATACGGTTGCTCCTTTACATTTAATGAAACTGAAGGAAAACAGTCCAACACCGTGCTATAATGAGCAAACTCACGCCCTAAAGAGAGCAGCCCGGAAAATGGGGTGCAGCTGGAAGAAAACAAAACTAGAGGTATTTTGTAATACAAGGAAAGAAAGTACTTCTACTTATAGAAAAGCTCAAAAAAACTGCTAGATCTGCTTACTTTTCATCTCTTTTAGAGGACTACGGATTAAAAATAGCCTTTGGACAATTCTGGTACATTTACAGGAATGTAAAATTTTTTAAAGCATCAACAGACAAAGATATTTCCCAACAGCACAGCTGTAATGACTTTATGAACTTCTTTACTTCCAAGATCGATACTATTAAAGATAAAATTCTAACCATGCAGCCGTCAGCTACAGTATTGCAGACAGAGCACTATAGATCCCCTGATGAACAATTCCACTCTCTGCTATAGGAGAGGAAGAATTATATAAACTTGTCAAATCATCAAAACCAACAACATGTCATTTGGATATGTCCGAAAATTCTTCACGGCTATTAGATGCTGTGTTTATTTCTCTAAGTAACAGGCCGTACACACACATGCAAGCTCACTGTGACTAGACCACCACCTATTCATCTTCTCTAAACATCATGAACGCTTGCAGTCCTCTGCTTCCAGTCTGTTCTGGTACACGTTTTCTTCAGCGCACAAATGTGAAGAGTAATGAGAGCTTTGTAAACATTGTGACTTAAATAACAGCCATAAAGTTGTCATTTGTTTGAAGCATATTTATGTTTGGCTCTTGTTTGAAGTAGGGAATGCGTCTCAAATGACCAAATAAATAAATGAGACTTTCACTAGGACTGGCACCAGAGCCATGTTTACATCTTACTATGAATGATTGTGTGCAGAACCACATTCAACATGTTAATGTAGGCCAATGAGTGTGAAACACATGCATCTGTGTGTTTATAAGTCCCCAAATATACTCTACACAACTATGTGAACACCAACTTACTCTACACTTACTGTATATTAATCTGTGATGTTGCATGTCAAACCTTAAAGCTTCGGTCACACTAAAGTTTGAGCATTCACAATTTCAGCAGTGCTCGTGACATATAGTCTTTAAAAAAACAAAAACACACATTCAACATGAGGAATGCATTTGCATGCATATGAATGGAAGTCAGTAAAATGAAGAGTGTAGTGTAGCAGACCCTCAATTTAAAATACAACGCAACTACACAGTGTTGCCACAAGGGGTGCTGTAGAGCATTTCTCACAAACTCTCTTCACATCTAGAGTTCGACATTCTGAACTCTATTGGGGTCAGACAACACATGTCAGGGCCTACTCATTGTCGAAATCATACTCTAGATTTAATACTGTCACATGGAATTGATTTTAATAGCGTTGAAATTCTGCAACAGAGTGATGATATTATTATTATTGATAGTATTGATATATTATTATCTAGTCTCGTGTATAATCCATATAGCTAGAGCTACAAACTCAGCTCCTTGTTACAAATATGGTAGAACCATGACTTCTACAACAAAAGATTGCTTTGTAAATAATCTTCATGACTTGTCTCAATTCCTCAGCAAATCCAATAGCTCAGGAAAACTTGATTGTGTAACAGAAACTATGGACTCTCTTTTTTCTAGCACCTTAGATACGGTTGCTCCTTTACATTTAATGAAACTGAAGGAAAACAGTCCAACACCGTGCTATAATGAGCAAACTCACGCCCTAAAGAGAGCAGCCCGGAAAATGGGGTGCAGCTGGAAGAAAACAAAACTAGAGGTATTTTGTAATACAAGGAAAGAAAGTACTTCTACTTATAGAAAAGCTCAAAAAACTGCTAGATCTGCTTACTTTTCATCTCTTTTAGAAGAAAAGAAGCACAACCCCAGGTATTTATTCAATACAGTGGCTAAATTAATGAAAAACAAAGCATCAACTGGTGCAGATATTTCCCAACAGCACAGCAGTAATGACTTTATGAACTTCTTTACTTCCAAGATCGATACTATTAAAGATAAAATTCAAAAAACTGCTAGATCTGCTTACTTTTCATCTCTTTTAGAAGAAAAGAAGCACAACCCCAGGTATTTATTCAATACAGTGGCTAAATTAATGAAAAACAAAGCATCAACTGGTGCAGATATTTCCCAACAGCACAGCAGTAATGACTTTATGAACTTCTTTACTTCCAAGATCGATACTATTAAAGATAAAATTCTAACCATGCAGCCGTCAGCTACAGTATTGCAGACAGAGCACTATAGATCCCCTGATGAACAATTCCACTCTCTGCTATAGGAGAGGAAGAATTATATAAACTTGTCAAATCATCAAAACCAACAACATGTCATTTGGATATGTCCGAAAATTCTTCAAACTGGCTTATTAAGCATCTCATTAAAAAAAACACAACTTGATCCTAGAGAATTAGTCAACTACAGATCGATCTCAAATCTCCCTTTTCTGTCAAAATTACTAGAAAAGGCAGTATCCTCTCAGCTATGTTCCTTCTTAGTCTCAGCTATGTTCCTTCTTAGAGATAAATGGTATCTGCGAGGATATCCAGACAGGATTTAGACTGTATCATAGTACTGAGACTGCTCTCATCAGAGTTACAAATGACCTGCTCTTATGCGATCGTGGTTGTATTTCTCTATTAGTGCTACTCGATCTTAGCGGTACGTTTGACACTATCAACCACAACATTGTTTTGAGTAGATTATCACAAGTACAGTATGGCGTACCACAAGGCTCAGTACTAGGACCGTTGCTTTTCATGTTTTACATGTTACCCTTGGGAGATATCATCAGGAAACATGGTGTTGGCTTTCACTGCTATGCTGATGATACTCAGCTCTATATTTCTTGCGGGCCGACGATACATACCAATTAGCAAAACTAACAGAATGCATAGTTGATATAAAAAACTGGATGACTAGTAATTTCCTACTGCTAAATTCTGAAAAAAACAGAGGTGTTAATTATTGGACCAAAAACCTCCGCATGTAATAACCTAAAACACTGCCTTCAACACTTGATGGCTGCTCTGTCAATTCTTCGTCATCAGTTAGAACCAGGAAGTATGACCATATTAGTCCGGTTCTGTCAACACTGCACTGGCTCCCTATTGAGCAACAAATACATTTTAAATATCTTGCTAATTACTTATAAAGCCCTGAATGGTTTAGCTCCTCAGTACTTGAGCGAGCTCATATCGCACTATTGTCCTGCAATCTCAGAACTCTGGCCATTTAATAATACCTAGAATATCATGTGTGATAGTCATGTGTGTGTGAGTGTGTGTATGTATGTATGTATGTGTATATATATATATATATATATATATATAGTACATACAGTATGATTGTTTTTCACACATATGGTTTCAGTTGGTTCTAAATTGTATTTTTTTTTTAATTATATATATTTTTTTGGGGGGGGCTAAATTATTGATGAATCATGATTTCTTTGTGAAGCTGGTTGCACAAAGGAAACTGGTTTTACACAATCACGTAACACATTATTACTGAATGAGACCTGTTGAGTGTGAAAGTTTGACATAATCAGCAGCATTTATTTTTGCAATTCCATAAATTCCACTCTTCACCTTTGAAGCTGTATGTTCATGTGTGTTTGTGCAATTTCAGTTAAAATTGTCTGTTTTAATTGCGACTGCTGTCTAACAACAAAACATGAGCACATCCTTCAGCAAGCACTGCCAGAGCCCAATATAAAAATTCCCTGGGCTTCCAGTGACCTCACAGGTCAACCTCTCCAAATGTCTTCCAAGTTAGTGACCCTTCGGCCAGATTTGGGCTCTCTTCACTCCAGCAGCTGTTAGGGGGTTTATTAGGGTGTAAGTTTCTAATGACGGTCCACTACATCATGGATGTGGCATGCCAGGACAGCGGTCGAGAGCCACGTCACGGCTGGGATTACATATTGATTGCTTGTTTGCCAGAGTCTTAACAACCAGCTCTGTCAACACAGGCTCTGAGCTGTCGCTGGATGCTTGCGCCATTTACCTGCTCTGGTAATTTAGACAGATGAAGCGCGCAGAGGACGTGTAGAAACCTATGCGGCATTGCGGTGTGCTGATATCATGCAAAGATTAGGAGATGCTACTGAGTGTCATGGCCTTATGGGGAGTGAGAGATGAGAGGCTGCTTGAATGATTTACACACATTTTCTTCAAACATGTTCTTGCATCGGACACACTTTTTTTCTGAAAATTGCATGCTCTGTATTGGGAATTATGACGCTCGGCAGACATTCTGATCTAAATCCGTGTAATATTTTAGAAGACTAAACTAAAGCCCCTCATCAGACCTGGTGGGTGGCGTAACGTCTGCGTCTTTGGCAAAGGCATGCAAAGATGTACCGAGGTTAGCTCACTGTGTAAGAATGTGTGATTTATTTCCCTTCAACCTTCCACCCTTTTCTTCCCACATCTCCTGAGAAATAAACCCGATCATCCCACCTGAAGGATCTTGCTTTGAGTTAAACGGGTACATTTGCTGTGCAGTGAACTAATAGATCTGCATATGTTTGATCAGAGCTCTATTTTAGAAAATATATTCATATATAAATATATCTCATACTGTTTCTTCTGTATGTACTGTACAGTTGTATCTGAACTATGCACAGTGTCTAAAAAGTATATGTATGCATGAAGTTTCACAGTGATTTGTATATGATAGAGCACAATGCATGTAATGCAACTTTCATTTCAGGTTTGGTGAATGAAACATTTATATATATATAGCTACAATCTGCCTTTTATTGCATTACTTGATCTTAAGAATAAAAAAATAAAAAAAACTGGACAATAAAATGCAAAGTAACAGATATACAATGGGGATGGACCGATATTAAATTGCTGGCCTATATATATATATATATTAATGCTGGCCAATACTGTTATGGCTGACAACTGATAAATTATGTCTAAATATATGAAAAATTAAACCCTCAAATTTATTGTTTTAAAATTAATTTAGGCACCACAACAGTGTATACATTATGAAGATGGATATTCATTTTGAGATTTGATAAAGATTACATTTAACAGTGATATGTCTGATGTTATTTATACCTCAGGTGATTCGCTCAAACAACTGCCCCTGAAGCAAAGATGGCAGCATCAAGATCATAGGTGTATGCTCCAGTAAAGCAGTTTTCTCCAGGTATATTAGACCTCTTTGTTTGAAACAGTTATTAATGCTTCTATGTTCTGTTTCACATACTATGAAAAAAAGGTAGACAGCATGTCCTGTGCAGTATTCAGTATTCAGTAAGCTAAGCGTCCATTCTGAAGTACACTAGGAAGACTGTGCTATGTTAGTCTACTGCCATCCAGTGGTTCTCACGGCTTCTACGTTCAGTTTTGCAAAGAAAAAAAATCACGTGACAATTTTTTATTATTGTCCTCTGTTGCTGGGCAGCACATATTGCTTGCATGTGTGTGTGTGTGTGTGTATGAATTAGCACCTGTGTTCCCTCAACTCTGCACACATTCAGGCAATTATCATATTCCTCATTTTTAGATCAGTTTATAATTGCATGCAAAAGCATGTGTGTGTATGTGTCTATAGAGGCTCCGTTAAGATCCCTGGCAGTCCTCCAGCAGTCAGTGTCGTTGTTCCTGCATTAAAGATGTAGTATATTCCCTCAAACACCTCCACATACCAAAATAGCTACCTTACTCGCACATCTATTTACAGCACTGCAGTCAAACACACAACTATGGACGAACAGAAACGTGCAGGCCGGTCAGCGAAAAGCCCCTCAATTAAAACTGGTACATGAACCCGCCGGGTCCTAATTTGCTTTCTCCAATTTCACTGATCTGGCAACCTGAGCAACCTTGAAAAATGTCATTGCACCATTGCAGCCAGCCAACAGGGAGATGGAAAAAGCCAAGGTTGAACCCGCGTTTCGGTATATAACAAACACACAACATTTAAAGGGACAGTTCTGCCAAAAGTGAGCATTCTGTCATCATTTACTCACCCTCGTGTCTCTCCAAACCTGCAGGCGGAACAAAAAAAAAAGATATTTTGAACAATGTTATTAACCAAACCACTTTGGACCCCATTGATGTGAATTAGCCTATATTAACCTAAATAAATACAAAAATAAAACCTTTTTAAAAATATCTTTTGAACAAAATATTGTTTGTTGAATCCCCATGGGCAAAATCCCGTCATTTCAATTGAAGGGTAATTTTGTGTGAGGTCTAAAGATTTCCCCAAGTAAATTTCACGACAGAATTTATTTGCTATTGTGACCACATATTTATGCTGCAGTTTACCAAAAGTATTAGAACTTTATGTATGTTTACATCTGCATCTGTCGTGTAGACAAGGACACACAGTAGATTCAATCTATCCCATCATGATGTCAGTATATGCATGATGATTAATGGCCATTGATTGACATCTGACTTTTTTTTTGACTTGCAAAACTTTGCTGAAATGTAGCTATGTGACTGTATGCTTCAGTTTGTGAACATGATGATACTGTAGTTCTAGACCTTTGATGATCCAATTCAACCGCACTAATAAGCAAAAATGATTTTAATTTACATTTCCTTCAGCCTAAGGCTTATTCATTTCACTTTTGGTGTGAAAGGGCATTTACATTTGCCAAAAATATAACTTTTTAATATTAAAACAAACAAGTAAACCTAACCAAAAGTAACGTAATGCACTTTCCATGAAAAGTAACTAAGTAATGCAATTGGTCACATTTTAAGGGAGTAACACGATATTGTAATGCATTACTTTAAACTTTCCCCAACACTGGTCATAGACTGCACAATTATTCTGCAGTTTAACTAAGTTTGTAGCTCTTTAGGTATTGATGCGTATGCATCTGTCGCAGAGAAATGGACATATAATAAATTCATCCATACTGACATCATGAGGTGATATTGATTGGCAATGGACGTTTTTATGCTGCAGTTTAACTAAGTTTTTCTGTCACAGATAAAAGGACATGTAATGGATTCGATCTCTCGCATCATGATACTAGCATGGATGATTAATGGCCAATATATGACAATGAGCCTTTATTGCCCACAAAATATCACTAAAATTCATCTTAATGCTGCAGTTTCACGAAGCTTTTAGCATTTTAAGTAGTTTCACATATCCATCTGTAATAGAGAAAACGGCACGATGTATTCACTCTGTCCCATCATGATAATTATATAATTATAACTATGCATGATTAATGGCTAATGACTAATGAATGATGTCATCCGTGATTAACGCTGATTGATTCCAGGACAAACTGTTCTTCTGTTGAAGCGAGTGTGATGTGCTAGCCGTGAGTCAACTTGGACTTCCCATGGACTTCCCAGTGACAGGACACAGATCATGCGCGTGATAATGTGCCATTACATAAGCAATGATGATGACTACAGTAAGCAGAGAGGTCAGTCGAAAGCAACTAGGGCTCCTTTGTTGATTGCAAACACACACATACACATGTTGTCCGGCAGGCGTAGGAGCCGCTCTTCCCTCCGCGCGCGGCTCTGGCCCCAACAGTGGCCGCATAGTTGTCTGATGAGTCAGGAATGTGGTTGCATGCCTTACACATGAGCTATTACTGAACACAGGCCCCAGTAGAGCACAGCCAGTGCGCTCATTCACAGACGGGGAGGGAGCGAGCGAGCGAGAGGGAGGAGGCTCAACAATAGAGAGGCAGGAGCATGCCGAGCCAAAGTCAGAAGTGAAGAGACACACGAGAGCAAAGAGCACGGCTGCGGCGGCAGCTGAGACACAAAGGCCCTTTCATCCCCTTATCTTCAGAGGAAACATCTCCACCTCTGATACTAGTGCTCACCTGAGCTCTGAGTGGATTGTGTAGGTTTTCTGCGTGTCGCCTGAATGCCCGTTGACTTGGTGATCCCTCCTCCGCTGTGGACAGACATGCACGAGAGCGAGATGAGGCTGAAGATGCGCGTCAGGCGCATCAAAGAAGGGCGAGATCTGAGAGGTGAGCTGGAAAGAGAGAGTGTGTGTTTGTGGGATTGAAGGTTTTGCATGCATCTTTGGGTTATTTGTGATTAATTTCTCCTTCCGTTTGTCAGTGTAGTCATGGGAGTGTATCAGAGTGCATCATTGCTTTACAGTATGTATGCATATGTGCATGTGTATATGCAAGTGTGTGTCTCATTCGCTCTGTGTTATTGCATCTCACTGACCTCCTTCTTATGTTTGGACATTGATGACAAGTGGCTTCAGGGGGGTGCAGTCGATTTTTAGTCACCTGTCATCAAGAGTTTCAATCTTTGATGCACTGTCAACACAGAAGGAGACTTGCCTACTAAATGTTCTTTCATTTCTCTCTCTCTCTCTCTCTCTCTCTCTATATATATATATATATATATATATATATATGTGTATAATTTTAATTATAATGTATGTGTGTGTGTGTGTATATAATTTATATACTTTTATAAATTAAATAGAATATTAAATTATGATTTTTATAGTTTTATAACACCTGTATATTTAAGAAGCTTACATTTATACAGCTATTTTGGTTATATAAAAGAGGAAATAGAAACTGTCTTTGATTTTTTTTTTAATGCATATTAATGTAGATTAGTATTTAAATTTGCTTGTGAATATTTCAAATGAAACCTTTATATATATAAACTAGTCCCAAATGATGAGGTAATGTCATGTGTTTTGTTGCAACATCTTTATTCACATATCTAATTTATTGCATTGCGGGACAAAAGTTCAGGTGAAGAATTGCAGTACTACTTCAGCAGATTTTAACTGCCTTCGATCTATCATGCGCTGGCATCAACAGCAGAAATATGGAAACCTGATGACTGTGAGATTTGAAATATGACATTGTGTCATACCATCAATCTGAATGTGTCTGAACTTGCTGGAGTATCATGTCCCCCTCAACAAAATTAGCACTCTTGTTCTAAGCTCCTGCTAAGCAAGGTCCTAAACACTACAGATCTGTATTTAGTCCTCATGCACACTCATGCACACACTCACATAATGCATATGTTTTTTTTTTTATTTCATTTCAAAAAGCGCAGCCACAACTCTGCTCTTGTTCCATAAAAATTAATACAGTCTGCACAAAAGTGACTTGCAAAAGAGAAACAAAAGCAATTAATCAGAACACCAACAATAATCATAATACACCATGCCAGGTTTATTAGACAACTAGATTCGGATCACACCAGTATATGCACTCTGAAAGTGAGGGTTTTTTTACTCAGCCATTGAGTTTTCCAGCCTGTAAGTGTAACACCTGCGCACCATGTGAAGCACTGAGGATATTTTGGGGGACTGATATCATTGAGATGTCTCTGCTCACTAGAGAGGGGATCTATGCTGCTTTTCCCCAAATCCTAATTCAGAAGCTGTAATATTTCAAACCAGATGTTCAGGAAAACCAAAACACATTTTTGTGGATCTTGCCATTAAGTTGCTAAGTCACAAGTTAAGGTTCACTGCTGTTCTTTTTTTTTTTTTAGTATGTCTGTCTTGTTTTCCAGTACAAATATTGAAACATTATTAAATCGAGATGCGTTTAATGGAGATGCACAGTGAGTTAAGAATTCTTGTTTTCTGAGAGACGGATCAAAATGAAGTGAGTTTATGCTTAAAACAAGAACAAATATCTGCCAGCAGAGACGGAAAACAATTTTTCTGACCCCACTGTCATATATTTGTTCTTGTTTTAAGCTCACTTTACTTCGATCCGTTTCTCGGAAAACAAGACTTCTTAAGTCATTTGCTTCTCATGTAATAGTCTTGATTTACAAATAGATGTCTGTACTGGAAAAATGACAGAAATTCATGGTTAGAAAATTGTTACTTATTTATTTATTTATTTATATTTTTTTGCAGTTTAAGTGTGACTGTGCATGTATTATTTTACTCCAGCAACATGTCAGATTCTTCAATGCAAGCACTTTCTGAAAGTTTTGCAATTTATGCAAAACAAGACGGTTGCTTGCAACACACAATATGTGTTAATCCTACACTAAAATCAATAATGAAGTCATTTTTATCTCGGCGTGCCGCATGTCATGCAACCCTCAGAGTGGATTTGCTTTGCCCGTCTGTCCACCACACTAGGACACGCTGAAATCATGCCTGTGGAATGTCAGCCAACCAGGTCTGCACTAATTCAGTCAAGGCACTTCACGTCTGCTCGCCTTTTCTTTTTCTGCATGGCCTGGAAACTGGCTTTCACTTTGGCTTGTGATGTCATAAAGCAGGCTAATCAGTCGTGGGATGTTAAAACCTCATGTCGGAGCATGTTCGCCTCGCCTGCATGGTGCCGGTGCATTGGGTGCTAGTCAAAACTTCTGGAGTGCATATGTGTGTGCATGTGTATCCCGAAGAGGAGAGACGGCCTGTTGGCCACCCGCGTGTTGAGCGATGATGTCATGCTGCTTGGAGGTTGCTTTTAATAGCTGGAAACAGGCAGCCCTTGAGCTGGGCCTTAAAGGGCCAGGCGCTCCTTTTAAACAAAGCACGTTGCAGATTTGAATATTCGGCTTGTGCTTGTATATAATCAAACCTGAACGAGTGAGTGGTTTGAAACAACTTCCTGGTAGCTTGTTGAACTCTCGGCGTGAAGTCAATGGCCTGGGGTCACACCGGTGTGAATCGAATAACACTGACACTTTTTTCCGTGTCAAGAGCGGGTCATGATATCATTTGTGACTCACGTGAAAAGGTCTTTTAAACAGGTCTGTTTGGTTTGACTCACATAGCATATCTAATGGCCTTGCCGAATGATGTCATGTGAACATTACATTGAAAAGTCCAGAACTCTTTATCTGATGTGAACTGGGTTAGTAAATGTTGAATTGGATGAAATGAATAATTGCCTTCTCCAGTCACATGCATCTGCTTATGAGTCTTCATGCCTATGAGCTCATCTGCTTTTAATGTCTGTATTCAAATGTTTCGCGTCTTCTGTCGCTATTTTGTTCCTCAGTCTCTCCCTGTTTCGTAACAGTCAGTCTCCCATCGAGAGAGAGAGTGTGTGTGTGTGTGTGCTTCCTCTGAGCTCTGGTTGGGTGTCAGTGTTCCTGTGGCCTGCCTCATTCCCACTGTGTGATGCTGGTCACAGGGAGAGGAGATGAAGAACCAGACACTGACACCCTATCTGCCTCGTAAAGTGGCAGAGCTCAGCTTTCACCAGCCCGTTGCTTTTCTCATTTCCTTTTCAAAGACAGGGTTAGCCACTCTTGCAACCTAGCAATAGTGCAGAGCGGATAGAGGCTGGTTTGCTTGAGTGAAAAGCATGGGATCAGAGAGTGTAAAGACTGATTTCTTCATCCTGGTGGAGGGTCATCTACTGTACACGAAGTGTGCTGGATATGCTAGTGCAGGATGTCTCTGCTGTAGCGGAAAGGCTTCTTGGCCCCTGTGGAGTTTGTGTTTGGGCTTCATGTGTAATTCAGTCGGTTTGGATGTTTGGAAACCCCCTTCATTGTTACTATTATTCCATTCTTACTGTAAGTAATTGAGTTTGCAGCAAACTGTGTGTGTAAGAACAATGTACACATGATATTTTATGGTTGTTGTTGTGTTGGTCTGCCCTCTGAATCATATCCGATTATATTCAAACTAAAACAGTTCTCTTCTTCGCTGTACTCTTTCAGGTGGCTTTGCAGCTTTCTCTTCCTGTTTTCCTGACCTGTGTGAGAATAAACCAGCCACTATTCTACCTATCAGTCTGTCCCAACCCTGTTTATCTGTGGCCAACGTCGGTCCCACCCGCATTCTGCCCCACCTGTACTTGGGCTCCCAGAGAGACGTCCTCAATAAGGTTGGTAGACCTCAAAAATTAAAATAACTATCACCTACAGACCCCTTGAATATCGTTGTATCAAGAAAATGCTTTCAGTTTCTAGCGCTCAACAATTCCTGTCGTGAAGACATAACAAATTCATCTTTCATCATCAGATAACCAGGAATAGTTTTCTTTTACCTGGAGGGTGTTTGTGCATACCTTGGAACAACTGAATTGTAGCGTATCTCATCACTTACTTAGATAACAGGCAGCTGAATGCATTCCGGGAAAATACTTTCTAAGCTCCTGCTAAGCAAGGTCCTAAACACTACAGATCTGTATTTAGTCCTCATGCACACATAATGCATATGTTTTTTTTTTTATTTCATTTCAAAAAGCGCAGCCACAACTCTGCTCTTGTTCCATAAAAATTAATACAGTCTGCACAAAAGTGACTTGCAAAAGAGAAACAAAAGCAATTAATCAGAACACCAACAATAATCATAATACACCATGCCAGGTTTATTAGACAACTAGATTCGGATCACACCAGTATATGCACTCTGAAAGTGAGGGTTTTTTTACTCAGCCATTGAGTTTTCCAGCCTGTAAGTGTAACACCTGCGCACCATGTGAAGCACTGAGGATATTTTGGGGGACTGATATCATTGAGATGTCTCTGCTCACTAGAGAGGGGATCTATGCTGCTTTTCCCCAAATCCTAATTCAGAAGCTGTAATATTTCAAACCAGATGTTCAGGAAAACCAAAACACATTTTTGTGGATCTTGCCATTAAGTTGCTAAGTCACAAGTTAAGGTTCACTGCTGTTCTTTTTTTTTTTTTAGTATGTCTGTCTTGTTTTCCAGTACAAATATTGAAACATTATTAAATCGAGATGCGTTTAATGGAGATGCACAGTGAGTTAAGAATTCTTGTTTTCTGAGAGACGGATCAAAATGAAGTGAGTTTATGCTTAAAACAAGAACAAATATCTGCCAGCAGAGACGGAAAACAATTTTTCTGACCCCACTGTCATATATTTGTTCTTGTTTTAAGCTCACTTTACTTCGATCCGTTTCTCGGAAAACAAGACTTCTTAAGTCATTTGCTTCTCATGTAATAGTCTTGATTTACAAATAGATGTCTGTACTGGAAAAATGACAGCAATTCATGGTTAGAAAATTGTTACTTATTTATTTATTTATTTATATTTTTTTGCAGTTTAAGTGTGACTGTGCATGTATTATTTTACTCCAGCAACATGTCAGATTCTTCAATGCAAGCACTTTCTGAAAGTTTTGCAATTTATGCAAAACAAGACGGTTGCTTGCAACACACAATATGTGTTAATCCTACACTAAAATCAATAATGAAGTCATTTTTATCTCGGCGTGCCGCATGTCATGCAACCCTCAGAGTGGATTTGCTTTGCCCGTCTGTCCACCACACTAGGACACGCTGAAATCATGCCTGTGGAATGTCAGCCAACCAGGTCTGCACTAATTCAGTCAAGGCACTTCACGTCTGCTCGCCTTTTCTTTTTCTGCATGGCCTGGAAACTGGCTTTCACTTTGGCTTGTGATGTCATAAAGCAGGCTAATCAGTCGTGGGATGTTAAAACCTCATGTCGGAGCATGTTCGCCTCGCCTGCATGGTGCCGGTGCATTGGGTGCTAGTCAAAACTTCTGGAGTGCATATGTGTGTGCATGTGTATCCCGAAGAGGAGAGACGGCCTGTTGGCCACCCGCGTGTTGAGCGATGATGTCATGCTGCTTGGAGGTTGCTTTTAATAGCTGGAAACAGGCAGCCCTTGAGCTGGGCCTTAAAGGGCCAGGCGCTCCTTTTAAACAAAGCACGTTGTTCATTGATGTTGGGTTGTTAGCCCTGTCTTGACAGATAATCTTTCTACATATTTCTCCTTTACAATAGCTTTAGCATGCGTGACAGACTCACTGATACAGCCGGAATCTGCTCAAGGAAGCTGTTGGATTTTTTTTTCCCCCCTAGTTCTATATTTGCCGGTGGAATTCTGTAGAATTGGTCTGTCTGTATGAACTTCTTCATAACTTCCATCTTTTAACAGGAACTGATGACTCAGAATGGAATCACCTACGTTCTAAATGCTTCATCAGCAGATAACCAGGAATAGTTTTCTTTTACCTGGAGGGTGTTTGTGCATGCCTTGGAACAACTGAATTGTAGCGTATCTCATCACTTACTTAGATAACAGGCAGCTGAATGCATTCCGGGAAAATACTTTCATTGATGTTGGGTTGTTAGCCCTGTCTTGACAGATAATCTTTCGACATATTTCTCCTTTACAATAGCTTTAGCATGCGTGACAGACTCACTGATACAGCCGGAATCTGCTCAAGGAAGCTGTTGGATTTTTTTTTTCCCCCTAGTTCTATATTTGCCGGTGGAATTCTGTAGAATTGGTCTGTCTGTATGAACTTCTTCATAACTTCCATCTTTTAACAGGAACTGTAAAGGAATAACACACTCACATTGTGAGTTTTAGGATTGAGGTCACCAAATAAAGAGACTAAACATGGTTTCATTTGAGATCCCAAAATAATTGCAGATGGAAATAAGGCTAAATCTGGTACAATGCATTAGAAAATAGTTATGTTAAAACATTGTACATGGTCCAAACAAATAAATACTGAGGCCAGTACATGAGTATGTGTGAGTGAGTATTTATTTGGAACTTTATGCACAATTTTAATTACACACATATGATATGAGTTGTATGCAACCGCATTTTATAGAGCAAACCTTCCTGTCAGGCTGCTTTGGAATGATATTTATTGTGTGGTATATATTTAGAAGTGCTATACAAAAAAAATACAAAAAAACATTTAAAATATGAAAATGTTTCAATTATATTCTAATACTACTTAGAAAAAAAGTTATTTTGTTAACTAAATACGAATGAAATGTTTTAGTTTTTTGAATTTTTTTTTATTATTATAAATTTTAGCACAATACATCCAAAAGTCTATAATATCACTTTTGGGGGTCCTTAGCAATAAAACGTTTAAAATCCTCTACTAGACTATACGAGTATAGGCCCGTTCACGCAAGAACAATAAGTGTCTACTTCAATTTATGATACCATTCTGTTTATTATAAGCTGATTTGTCATCAAATGATTGAGCAGGATGGATTCTGATTGGCAGTCAATATTTTTATCGTTCATCAGCCGGGGAAAAAAATCGTTCTGTGTGATTCCAACGATGTTGTTCCTTTGTTCCAGGAGTTGTGGTGTGGACTTGCTATTCTTTTAAGTGTAGAGCCATTTTTAAAAAGATGTCTTATTGTTATCGTCATAGTTATGGCCCATGGTATGAACAGGCCTTTAGAAGCTGGAATCATTCACAATGAAAGTGTGTGAGAGAGAGAGTGTGTGTGTGTGTGTGCTTCCTCTGAGCTCTGGTTGGGTGTCAGTGTTCCTGTGGCCTGCCTCATTCCCACTGTGTGATGCTGGTCACAGGGAGAGGAGATGAAGAACCAGACACTGACACCCTATCTGCCTCGTAAAGTGGCAGAGCTCAGCTTTCACCAGCCCGTTGCTTTTCTCATTTCCTTTTCAAAGACAGGGTTAGCCACTCTTGCAACCTAGCAATAGTGCAGAGCGGATAGAGGCTGGTTTGCTTGAGTGAAAAGCATGGGATCAGAGAGTGTAAAGACTGATTTCTTCATCCTGGTGGAGGGTCATCTACTGTACACGAAGTGTGCTGGATATGCTAGTGCAGGATGTCTCTGCTGTAGCGGAAAGGCTTCTTGGCCCCTGTGGAGTTTGTGTTTGGGCTTCATGTGTAATTCAGTCGGTTTGGATGTTTGGAAACCCCCTTCATTGTTACTATTATTCCATTCTTACTGTAAGTAATTGAGTTTGCAGCAAACTGTGTGTGTAAGAACAATGTACACATGATATTTTATGGTTGTTGTTGTGTTGGTCTGCCCTCTGAATCATATCCGATTATATTCAAACTAAAACAGTTCTCTTCTTCGCTGTACTCTTTCAGGTGGCTTTGCAGCTTTCTCTTCCTGTTTTCCTGACCTGTGTGAGAATAAACCAGCCACTATTCTACCTATCAGTCTGTCCCAACCCTGTTTATCTGTGGCCAACGTCGGTCCCACCCGCATTCTGCCCCACCTGTACTTGGGCTCCCAGAGAGACGTCCTCAATAAGGTTGGTAGACCTCAAAAATTAAAATAACTATCACCTACAGACCCCTTGAATATCGTTGTATCAAGAAAATGCTTTCAGTTTCTAGCGCTCAACAATTCCTGTCGTGAAGACATAACAAATTCATCTTTCATCATCAGATAACCAGGAATAGTTTTCTTTTACCTGGAGGGTGTTTGTGCATACCTTGGAACAACTGAATTGTAGCGTATCTCATCACTTACTTAGATAACAGGCAGCTGAATGCATTCCGGGAAAATACTTAGTGTTGTGGCCTTATGGGCAGAGAGAGATGAGAGGCCGCTCGCATGATTTACACACACATCTTCTTCAAACATGTTCTCGCCTCGGACGAGCTTTTTTCTGAATATTGCACGCTCTGCATTAGGAATTCTGACGCTCGGCAGACATAAATCCGTGTAATATTTCAGAAGACCAAAATAAAGCCCCTCATCAGACCTGGTGGGTGGCGTAAAGTCTGCGTCTTTGGCAAAGGCATGCAAAGATGTACCGAGGTTAGCTCACTGTGCTAGAATGTGTGATTTATTTCCCGTCAACCTTCCACCCTTTTCTTCCCACATCTCCTGCCTACATCAGAGAAATAAACCCGATCATCCCACCTGAAGGCTCTCTTGCTTTGAGTTAAACGGGTTCGCTTGCTGTTCAGTGAACTAATAGAGCTGCATATGTTTGATCAGAGCCCTATTTTAGAAAATAGCACGGACAAGCATATTTCTCATACTATTTCTTCTGTATGTACTGTACAGTAGTATGTGAACTATCCACACACACATATTATTTTTTTTTATGCAGGCTAATGTTGTTATGCCTGACAACTGATAATTTTAGTCTAAATATATGAAAAATTAAACCCTAGAAACCCAAATTAATTGTTTTAAAATCAAATTAGGCATCGCAGCATTGTACTTTATACAGTAAAGTTTACATTTAGCAGTGATATTTCTGATGTTATTTATACCTCGTGGGATTCGCTCAAACAGCTGCCCATGAAGCAACGATGACAGCATTAGACCTCTTTTTCTGAAACATGTATTACTGCTTATGCATTCTGTTTCACACTATGAAAAGATACATAAAAAAGACAGCATGTCCTGTGCAGTATTCACTATTCAGTAAGCTAGTTTTCAGTTCTGAACACAGCCAGAGACTCCAGAAGAGCATGTCAGGGCTAGGGAGACTGTGTTATGTTAGTCTACTGCCATCTAGTGCTTCTCACAGCTTCTAAATTCAGTTTTGCAAAGAAAAAAGAAACTATTCACGTGACATTTTTTTTTATTATTGTCCTCTGTTGCTGGGCAGCACATATTGCTTGCATGTGTGTGTGTGTGTGTGTATGAATTAGCACCTGTGTTCCCTCAACTCTGCACACATTCAGGCAATTATCATATTCCTCATTTTTAGATCAGTTTATAATTGCATGCAAAAGCATGTGTGTGTACGTGTCTATAGAGGCTCCGTTAAGATCCCTGGCAGTCCTCCAGCAGTCAGTGTCGTTGTTCCTGCATTAAAGATGTAGTATATTCCCTCAACACCTCCACGTACAGAAATAGCTACCTTACTCGCACACCTATTTACAGCACTGCAGTCACACACACACACACACACACACACACTCTCTCTCTCTCTCTCTGGACAAACAGAAGCGTGCATGGCAGTCAGCGAAAACCCCCTCAATTAAAACTGGTACACTGGCCCTAATTTGCTTTCTCCAGTTTCACTGATCTGGCAACCTTGAAAAATGTCACTGCACCATTGCAGCCGGCCAACAGGGAGATGGTGGAAAAGGCAAGGTTGAACCTGCATCTCAGTATATAACAAACAAACAACACTTAAGGGGACAGTTCAGCCAAAACAGATCATTCTGTCATTAATTATTCACCAAAGTAACTTTCCCCAACAATGCTCATAGAACAATGGACAAGTAATGGGTTCTAACTATTATATCATGATGTTTGAAAATGTATCTTTTTTTGCCTGTGAAAGTTCGCCGAGATTTTATTATTCTGCAAAGTTTGTAGCACTTTAGGTATTTTATGCATCTGTTGCAGAGAAATAGACAAATAATGGATTCGTCCATACTGACATCATGATTGGCAAGTTTTAGCACTTTATGTATGTTGGCATGCATCTGTCACAGATAAAATGACATGCAATGGATTCCATCTCTCCCATCATGATGATGTTAGCATGGATGATCAATGGCCATTACATGACAAATAACCTTATTTGACCAAAAAATATCACCATTTAACGAAGCTTTTAGCACTTTACGTGTTTTTGCATACATGCATCTGTCAAGTCAAGTCAGCTTTATATAGTGCTTTTAACAATACAGATTGTGTCAAAGCAACTGTGCAGCATCAATTAGGGAAATAGTGTGTCATAGCATCTGTCATAGAGAAAAGGACAAATGTGACCCTGGAGCACAAAAGCTAAATTATCCATTTTGTTTATGCCAAAAAGCATTAGGATATTAAGTATGAAGATATTTCATAAATGTCCTACTGTAAATATATCAAAACTTAATTTTTGTTTAGTAATATGCATTGCTAAGAACTTCATTTGGACCATTTTAAAGGCGGTTTTCTCACTATTTAGATTTTTCTGCACCATCAGATTCCAGATTTTCAAATAGTTGCATCTACAGCCAACAAACCATGCACCAATGTAAAGCTTATCTATTCAGCTTTCAGATGATGTATAAATCTCAATTTCAAAAAATTAACCCTTATGACTGGTTTTGTGCTCCAGGGTCACATATAATGGATTGGCTCTATCTGTCCCATCATGATATGATTATGCATGATTAACGGCTAATGATTGATGAATGACGTCACCCGTGATTAACGCCGATTGATTCCAAGACACACTGCTCTTCTGTTGAAGCGCTATAGCCGTGAGTCAACACGGACTTCCCAGTGACAGGACACAGATCATGCGCGTGATAATGATGTGGCATTACATAAGCAACGGCGGTGACTATACAGTGCGCAGAGCGGTCGCTTGAAAGCAACTAGGGCATCTTTGTTGATTGCAAACACACACACGGCGCGCACCGAGCCGCTCTTCCCCATCGATGGCCGCATAGTTGTCTGATGAGTCTGGAATGTGGTTGCATGCCTTACACATGAGCTATTACTGAACACAGGCCCCAGTAGAGCACAGCCAGTGCGCTCATTCACAGACGGGGAGGGAGCGAGCGAGCGAGAGGGAGGAGGCTCAACAATAGAGAGGCAGGAGCATGCCGAGCCAAAGTCAGAAGTGAAGAGACACACGAGAGCAAAGAGCACGGCTGCGGCGGCAGCTGAGACACAAAGGCCCTTTCATCCCCTTATCTTCAGAGGAAACATCTCCACCTCTGATACTAGTGCTCACCTGAGCTCTGAGTGGATTGTGTAGGTTTTCTGCGTGTCGCCTGAATGCCCGTTGACTTGGTGATCCCTCCTCCGCTGTGGACAGACATGCACGAGAGCGAGATGAGGCTGAAGATGCGCGTCAGGCGCATCAAAGAAGGGCGAGATCTGAGAGGTGAGCTGGAAAGAGAGAGTGTGTGTTTGTGGGATTGAAGGTTTTGCATGCATCTTTGGGTTATTTGTGATTAATTTCTCCTTCCGTTTGTCAGTGTAGTCATGGGAGTGTATCAGAGTGCATCATTGCTTTACAGTATGTATGCATATGTGCATGTGTATATGCAAGTGTGTGTCTCATTCGCTCTGTGTTATTGCATCTCACTGACCTCCTTCTTATGTTTGGACATTGATGACAAGTGGCTTCAGGGGGGTGCAGTCGATTTTTAGTCACCTGTCATCAAGAGTTTCAATCTTTGATGCACTGTCAACACAGAAGGAGACTTGCCTACTAAATGTTCTTTCATTTCTCTCTCTCTCTCTCTCTCTCTCTATATATATATATATATATATATATATATATGTGTATAATTTTAATTATAATGTATGTGTGTGTGTGTGTATATAATTTATATACTTTTATAAATTAAATAGAATATTAAATTATGATTTTTATAGTTTTATAACACCTGTATATTTAAGAAGCTTACATTTATACAGCTATTTTGGTTATATAAAAGAGGAAATAGAAACTGTCTTTGATTTTTTTTTTAATGCATATTAATGTAGATTAGTATTTAAATTTGCTTGTGAATATTTCAAATGAAACCTTTATATATATAAACTAGTCCCAAATGATGAGGTAATGTCATGTGTTTTGTTGCAACATCTTTATTCACATATCTAATTTATTGCATTGCGGGACAAAAGTTCAGGTGAAGAATTGCAGTACTACTTCAGCAGATTTTAACTGCCTTCGATCTATCATGCGCTGGCATCAACAGCAGAAATATGGAAACCTGATGACTGTGAGATTTGAAATATGACATTGTGTCATACCATCAATCTGAATGTGTCTGAACTTGCTGGAGTATCATGTCCCCCTCAACAAAATTAGCACTCTTGTTCTAAGCTCCTGCTAAGCAAGGTCCTAAACACTACAGATCTGTATTTAGTCCTCATGCACACATAATGCATATGTTTTTTTTTTTATTTCATTTCAAAAAGCGCAGCCACAACTCTGCTCTTGTTCCATAAAAATTAATACAGTCTGCACAAAAGTGACTTGCAAAAGAGAAACAAAAGCAATTAATCAGAACACCAACAATAATCATAATACACCATGCCAGGTTTATTAGACAACTAGATTCGGATCACACCAGTATATGCACTCTGAAAGTGAGGGTTTTTTTACTCAGCCATTGAGTTTTCCAGCCTGTAAGTGTAACACCTGCGCACCATGTGAAGCACTGAGGATATTTTGGGGGACTGATATCATTGAGATGTCTCTGCTCACTAGAGAGGGGATCTATGCTGCTTTTCCCCAAATCCTAATTCAGAAGCTGTAATATTTCAAACCAGATGTTCAGGAAAACCAAAACACATTTTTGTGGATCTTGCCATTAAGTTGCTAAGTCACAAGTTAAGGTTCACTGCTGTTCTTTTTTTTTTTTTAGTATGTCTGTCTTGTTTTCCAGTACAAATATTGAAACATTATTAAATCGAGATGCGTTTAATGGAGATGCACAGTGAGTTAAGAATTCTTGTTTTCTGAGAGACGGATCAAAATGAAGTGAGTTTATGCTTAAAACAAGAACAAATATCTGCCAGCAGAGACGGAAAACAATTTTTCTGACCCCACTGTCATATATTTGTTCTTGTTTTAAGCTCACTTTACTTCGATCCGTTTCTCGGAAAACAAGACTTCTTAAGTCATTTGCTTCTCATGTAATAGTCTTGATTTACAAATAGATGTCTGTACTGGAAAAATGACAGAAATTCATGGTTAGAAAATTGTTACTTATTTATTTATTTATTTATATTTTTTTGCAGTTTAAGTGTGACTGTGCATGTATTATTTTACTCCAGCAACATGTCAGATTCTTCAATGCAAGCACTTTCTGAAAGTTTTGCAATTTATGCAAAACAAGACGGTTGCTTGCAACACACAATATGTGTTAATCCTACACTAAAATCAATAATGAAGTCATTTTTATCTCGGCGTGCCGCATGTCATGCAACCCTCAGAGTGGATTTGCTTTGCCCGTCTGTCCACCACACTAGGACACGCTGAAATCATGCCTGTGGAATGTCAGCCAACCAGGTCTGCACTAATTCAGTCAAGGCACTTCACGTCTGCTCGCCTTTTCTTTTTCTGCATGGCCTGGAAACTGGCTTTCACTTTGGCTTGTGATGTCATAAAGCAGGCTAATCAGTCGTGGGATGTTAAAACCTCATGTCGGAGCATGTTCGCCTCGCCTGCATGGTGCCGGTGCATTGGGTGCTAGTCAAAACTTCTGGAGTGCATATGTGTGTGCATGTGTATCCCGAAGAGGAGAGACGGCCTGTTGGCCACCCGCGTGTTGAGCGATGATGTCATGCTGCTTGGAGGTTGCTTTTAATAGCTGGAAACAGGCAGCCCTTGAGCTGGGCCTTAAAGGGCCAGGCGCTCCTTTTAAACAAAGCACGTTGCAGATTTGAATATTCGGCTTGTGCTTGTATATAATCAAACCTGAATGAGTGAGTGGTTTGAAACAACTTCCTGGTAGCTTGTTGAACTCTCGGCGTGAAGTCAATGGCCTGGGGTCACACCGGTGTGAATCGAATAACACTGACACTTTTTTCCGTGTCAAGAGCGGGTCATGATGTCATTTGTGACTCACGTGAAAAGGTCTTTTAAACAGGTCTGTTTGGTTTGACTCACATAGCATATCTAATGGCCTTGCCGAATGATGTCATGTGAACATTACATTGAAAAGTCCAGAACTCTTTATCTGATGTGAACTGGGTTAGTAAATGTTGAATTGGATGAAATGAATAATTGCCTTCTCCAGTCACATGCATCTGCTTATGAGTCTTCATGCCTATGAGCTCATCTGCTTTTAATGTCTGTATTCAAATGTTTCGCGTCTTCTGTCGCTATTTTGTTCCTCAGTCTCTCCCTGTTTCGTAACAGTCAGTCTCCCATCTTGATTTGCATGTGCCTGTATGTCTCAGACAAACGACCCAGGCAAACTCAAACACTAATTCAAAGTGATGTCATTGCCCTGTCTGCCGGCTTTTCTCGGAGCCTGAGGTAACATGCCTCGGATGTTTAGATGAGCGAGTACTGATTCCAAATCAGCAGTTCCTTTTTTGTCTTTATTTCAGTTGTTTAAAGGAATAACACACTCACATTGTGAGTTTTAGGATTGAGGTCACCAAATAAAGAGACTAAACATGGTTTCATTTGAGATCCCAAAATAATTGCAGATGGAAATAAGGCTAAATCTGGTACAATGCATTAGAAAATAGTTATGTTAAAACATTGTACATGGTCCAAACAAATAAATACTGAGGCCAGTACATGAGTATGTGTGAGTGAGTATTTATTTGGAACTTTATGCACAATTTTAATTACACACATATGATATGAGTTGTATGCAACCGCATTTTATAGAGCAAACCTTCCTGTCAGGCTGCTTTGGAATGATATTTATTGTGTGGTATATATTTAGAAGTGCTATACAAAAAAAATACAAAAAAACATTTAAAATATGAAAATGTTTCAATTATATTCTAATACTACTTAGAAAAAAAGTTATTTTGTTAACTAAATACGAATGAAATGTTTTAGTTTTTTTAATTTTTTTTTATTATTATAAATTTTAGCACAATACATCCAAAAGTCTATAATATCACTTTTGGGGGTCCTTAGCAATAAAACGTTTAAAATCCTCTACTAGACTATACGAGTATAGGCCCGTTCACGCAAGAACAATAAGTGTCTACTTCAATTTATGATACCATTCTGTTTATTATAAGCTGATTTGTCATCAAATGATTGAGCAGGATGGATTCTGATTGGCTGTCAATATTTTTATCGTTCATCAGCCGGGGAAAAAAATCGTTCTGTGTGATTCCAACGATGTTGTTCCTTTGTTCCAGGAGTTGTGGTGTGGACTTGCTATTCTTTTAAGTGTAGAGCAATTTTTAAAAAGATGTCTTATTGTTATCGTCATAGTTATGGCCCATGGTATGAACGGGCCTTTAGAAGCTGGAATCATTCACAATGAAAGTGTGTGAGAGAGAGAGTGTGTGTGTGTGTGTGCTTCCTCTGAGCTCTGGTTGGGTGTCAGTGTTCCTGTGGCCTGCCTCATTCCCACTGTGTGATGCTGGTCACAGGGAGAGGAGATGAAGAACCAGACACTGACACCCTATCTGCCTCGTAAAGTGGCAGAGCTCAGCTTTCACCAGCCCGTTGCTTTTCTCATTTCCTTTTCAAAGACAGGGTTAGCCACTCTTGCAACCTAGCAGTAGTGCAGAGCGGTTAGAGGCTGGTTTGCTTGAGTGAAAAGCATGGGATCAGAGAGGGTAAAGACTGATTTCTTCATCCTGGTGGAGGGTCATCTACTGTACACGAAGTGTGCTGGATATGCTAGTGCAGGATGTCTCTGCTGTAGCGGAAAGGCTTCTTGGCCCCTGTGGAGTTTGTGTTTGGGCTTCATGTGTAATTCAGTCGGTTTGGATGTTTGGAAACCCCCTTCATTGTTACTATTATTCCATTCTTACTGTAAGTAATTGAGTTTGCAGCAAACTGTGTGTGTAAGAACAATGTACACATGATATTTTATGGTTGTTGTTGTGTTGGTCTGCCCTCTGAATCATATCCGATTATATTCAAACTAAAACAGTTCTCTTCTTCGCTGTACTCTTTCAGGTGGCTTTGCAGCTTTCTCTTCCTGTTTTCCTGACCTGTGTGAGAATAAACCAGCCACTATTCTACCTATCAGTCTGTCCCAACCCTGTTTATCTGTGGCCAACGTCGGTCCCACCCGCATTCTGCCCCACCTGTACTTGGGCTCCCAGAGAGACGTCCTCAATAAGGTTGGTAGACCTCAAAAATTAAAATAACTATCACCTACAGACCCCTTGAATATCGTTGTATCAAGAAAATGCTTTCAGTTTCTAGCGCTCAACAATTCCTGTCGTGAAGACATAACAAATTCATCTTTCATCATCAGATAACCAGGAATAGTTTTCTTTTACCTGGAGGGTGTTTGTGCATACCTTGGAACAACTGAATTGTAGCGTATCTCATCACTTACTTAGATAACAGGCAGCTGAATGCATTCCGGGAAAATACTTTCATTGATGTTGGGTTGTTAGCCCTGTCTTGACAGATAATCTTTCTACATATTTCTCCTTTACAATAGCTTTAGCATGCGTGACAGACTCACTGATACAGCCGGAATCTGCTCAAGGAAGCTGTTGGATTTTTTTTTCCCCCCTAGTTCTATATTTGCCGGTGGAATTCTGTAGAATTGGTCTGTCTGTATGAACTTCTTCATAACTTCCATCTTTTAACAGGAACTGATGACTCAGAATGGAATCACCTACGTTCTAAATGCCAGCAACACTTGCCCCAAACCTGACTTCATCAGCGACAGCCACTTCATGCGCATTCCCGTCAACGACAGCTACTGCGAGAAGCTGCTTCCTTGGTTGGAAAAAACCAATGAGTTCATTGGTAAGAACGTCAGACTTTGTGGTTTGCTGAATGGACAATGGAGTAGTCTAGAAGCAAGTTTGTAAGAAGTTAGAGAACTTAGAACCTCTAAGGTTTGGGATTTTGTTAACACGAGCCATCTGTGCATCAGCATTTAAGCGAAGTATGAGTGATGTCAGCGTTCGAGGTTGGCGAGTGAGATGACCTCATGCTTTGTGTGCAGTTTAACAGTGGAACTGCTTTTGACCGGTTTGCTATTCTCTCTATCCACAGACAAAGTCAAGGTGTCAAACTGCAGAGTCATCGTCCATTGCTTGGCTGGCATATCCCGCTCTGCAACCATTGCCATTGCCTACATCATGAAAACTATGGGCCTGTCTTCAGATGATGCCTACAGGTAACTGCAGCTCTTTGGATGTTCAGATGCTCTATGCCTAGACCAAGGTCCAAGGTTGTTTGCTTCCGGTCTAACTGGTGGAACAGCATAGTCGTATTATTCACCAACCAAAAATGCTGGTTATGAAGCCTGGTATCAGAATCCCATGACGGGGACCGTCATCCAAATCCCAATATTGTTTTTGTCAAATAAAATCTGGCGTTTAGCTGTTGTGTTTTGGATTGCGGTCATCACCCACCGTGAGATACTGGTATTCTTAACAAGCTTAATCAGCAAGCCTCTGTTGGTTTACCAGCATAGTTGTCTGTCTGTGTTGGTCCACCAGCTAGATCAAGACCAGACCACCAATTGCATAACTGCCTAGAAAACCAGTTGAATCCAATGGCATCCAATTGAATTTGTTCATGTTTCATGTACTTTCTGTAGGTTTGTGAAGGACCGTCGGCCATCAATATCTCCGAACTTCAACTTCTTGGGTCAGCTACTGGAGTTCGAGAGAGGCTTGCAGATGAAGAGGAGTCTACCCTGTGACCATATAAGGTTATCAGGGAAGCCAAATGAAAAGGTGGAGGAGGAGGTCCAGAAGATGGAACAGCAAAGCTCGGAGAGCGATCGCTGTGACCAGCGGACTCCGCAAGCTACAGAGATCACTGTAAAGCCTCCATCGCCTACATCACTGCAGAAAGACCTAAGCTCCCTTCACCTGTCCAATGAACGAATCCTTCAAAACAAACGGCTCAAGTGCTCCTTCTCGCTTGACATTAAGTCGGTCTACTCCTCGAGCCAAAACCAGCAATCTTCTCCAAACTCCTCATCGTCAGACTCCAAAAACATACCCAAACTCTGCAGACTTGACAGCCTGAAGAACAGCAATGGAGTATGCCAGTACCCTTCAACGATGAACCACCCTAGCCCTACGGAGTCACAGTGTACTGACGTGACTAGCAAGTCCAGGACGAGCCAGCAAAGCGAAAGGTGGGAAAATGGGGGCTTGGAGAGGCTATCCGCAACAACTCTTTCCCTCAATCTGAAGCAGGATAACTGCGAGCCAAGACCCCAGGAGACCAACTTGAAGGCGCCTTCTTTCCTCAGTTTGCCGCTGGGTACATCTGCTTCTTGGACCATGCATAGAGGCTCAAATGAGGCCACCACCCCTATCACACCCACGGGTGACTGCCATTGGTTCTTAGGCACTAAGTTGGCACCATCTGGAACAGGGAGCACCATGCACTTTGGCAGCAGTCCTGCCTGTGGCAACTCCAAGCCCAGCAAACACAGAAGGGACAAAACGCCGGAGCCGCTGGACTTTCAAAACAATTGGCTCGAGGATGGGAAAGCAGTAGTGTGCAGTGTATCGCAAGTGGACATGAAGTACAAGCGCCGCAGCTGCCAGATGGAGTTCGAAGAGGGTATTAACACAACACAAAGCAGCGAGGAATTTGGGAAGCTGGGCAAGCAATCCAGTTTCTCTGGTAGCATGGAGGTCATCGAGGTATCCTGACAAAGATGACAATCCAACTCCAGTGAAAGCTGTTTATTTATTACAGAGTTCTGTTGTTAAAGAGCTTTGCATCTAAGAGGGACTTGTCTCTGCCACCTTTTTCAAACCAGGGTTGAAAATGGGTCATTTAGGATACACTAAATATAGCACTCACACCAAAGACCTCACAGAGTGACCTTTATCTGGCATGTCATCCTATGGTACACTCAAAATGAAGGAGGACTGATGGAGGACGTCCTTTTAGCATGATCATACAAAGACACTAAACATGAAAGAATGAAATGAGTGTGTGTATGTGTGTGTTTATGCTGGTTTTGATGCAAATTAGGGCTGCCACACTTAACAGTGACTTACCTTCGGCCTGAGGGGGAACTGTACAGTATGTATTCCCAAGTTTGAGAAGATCTATTTAGCTATAAATTAAGTAAAGTAGGGCAGTTGCATTCAATAATGTCCCTATTCAGTGTTATACTTTTTATCAACAGTGTAATACAAGAGTGAAAATATGAAGTGTATGTATCTCTCAGATCTACTACTGTGCACTGAGCATGCTCCGAATGGCTGGCTACCTACAAACAGACAAGCTGCATCCAGCAGCACTATGTACTAAGCTGTAAATCTAGACATATTTACATGTATATGTAAAAGAAATTTACTTCAATTGAAATGGTCTATTTAAAGTTTCACGCATTGTTGCTTTAATTTATTGTATTGGTTTCATTCTGGCAATGAGCAATAATATATTATTTGAAAACTTTCCGGTCTTTGTCTGAGTCTCTGGTGCAAATACAACACAAACACACACATTTATAATGGCTTTAAATTGAAGAACTGCAATACATGTACACACACTTTACTTGTGTGTGCTATTTAAATGGTGACAAACAATAAACTTTAAACAATTTAAAACTATTGATTTTAAATACAGCTAATTATAAAAATTAAAAATAAAAACTCAAACAAGCTAAGCTTTTACATTATTAGAATATATACACACATATACAGTATATATATTACTTTATTTAAATATTTTTATGAAAGGTTTAAGTATTTTTATGATGGTTTTCTCGGATGTTATATACTGAAAGTAATATATATATATAGATACCCAGCTAACAGGAAAAATTATCGGAACGTTCTGACAAGTTTTTGTTCAAAGTTATTTAGAAACGTTCCTCCAGTGATGTTAATATAACATTAATTCAAAGTTATTTGTTCTTTAATGTTCTCCAAAATATTATTTAGATATCTTTCGAGGAACATTTTAGCTGGACTTTCGTCTAACATTTTTAAAAAGTTACTACTTGCTTCAGAACGTTCAGAGAACATTTAAAAATATTTTTGTTCCCTAAACGTTGACAAAACCAAGAATAATTTTTAAAAAGCTGAACGTTACAAAACAAAACATTCTTAGAACACATTTTTGTTAGCTGGGTATATATATATATATATATATATATATATATATATATATATATATATATATATATATATATATATATATATATATATAAAAA